>NW_028244590.1:0-431544 GCF_964263255.1 Lissotriton vulgaris
AGTGTAGTGATTTAAATAGATATAATGAACCTATATCTTATGTAAGTGGTGCAAGCACCAGCGTACACAGTCTGCTGTAGATGGCTGGTCGTGTCAATTTGGATAGCCTCTAAGGGGTGGCACAATACATGCTTCAGCCCATGGGAGGCCTCTGGGCTACCTATGCCCTGGGTACATGGTGTACCATATACTAAGGACTGATAAGGGCTCCCCATATTCCTATCATGAGTGTACTTAAAGTACATGTATAACAACTTACAGGAGAAAGCAGATAGACTGGGGCCCTGGACAGCAGTATCCCAGTCAGACTAGGCCAAAAACAGCGTGCTATCAGCAGAAAGTGAGGGTAACCATAAGAAGCAGATGCTACTTTCCTACAGAGTTGTTCACACAGTGAAGACCGCTTGCAGCAGCGGCTGGCCCACCTGTGTATGGTTGATTACCCACATGAGCTCACCTATCCACAGAGTGTTCTGGACTGGGTGAATGCTGTATGTAGGAGGAGCTTGGTCACCTAAGGGGGCTTGTGTGTCTGAAGGATAATTCATGATTTACATGAATCTGCACCACTTAGTACTTAATTTTGTATCTGAAATGCTGTACAGTTTGTTTCAGTAATTTGAACAGCAGTAGGTGTTCACTGACATTGCTGACTAACTATAACATCCCTTTAACCTTTGCTTTTTTCAGTGATTTTCTATTTTTTAGTTAAATAATACATTAATACCACTCCTCCCTATAACTTCCCTTTGACCTTTGATTTTATCAGTGAATATCTAGGGTTTTTTACCGTCAAGTAAAATATTACCTCTATACCTAACAGTAGGTAGAAGTGTCTTGGATTCGTAAGGAAGCTTGAGTATGTGGAGAGAGTGGTATCTTCATGAAGGCCTCCGTACAGGGTGAAAGCTGTGCTCAATAGTGTTTCATGAGGGACTGGCCTCTCCAGAAAGACCTCTGTACAGGATGAAGACTGTGCATGGCAACGATTGGCAAGGGACTTCCTTCTCCATGAAGACCTCTGCACAGTGTGAAGGCTGTGTGTAGTAGGTCTGTGTGAGGGACTGGCCTCTCCGCAAAGACCTCTGTACAGGGTGAAAGCTGGGCATGGTAGTGTTTGGTTAAGGACTTGCCTCCCCATGAAGCCTTCTATAAAGAGAAAAGGCTGTGCATAGTAGGGTTTGTGAGGGACCGGTCTCCCTGTGAGGACTTCTAGAGGGAAAATTCCGTGCATAGTAGGGTTTAGTGCGAGACTGGCCTCTCCACAAAGACCTCTCTGAAGGGCAAAGGCTGTGCATAGTAGGGTTTAGTGGTAGACTGGCCTGTCGGCAAAGACCTCTGTGCTGGACCAAGGCTGTGGATAATAGGGTTTGATGTGGGACTGGCCTGTCCATCAAAACTCTGTACAGAGTGAAGACTGTGGGTATTAATACCACCTATATCGAATATTAGGGGGGCCATTTGAAATTAGCCAGATCTACTGGCTTTGTCAAGGGGTGACCAAATTAATATAGAAGGCAGCCCTATTGGCTTTGTCAAGGAGTAATCATATCAACATACAAAGCAAACCTAAAGGCTTTTGTCGAGGGTCACAATATCAATATAAATGCAAGCCTATTGGCTTTGTCAGGAGACCACGAGCGTAATGAAATAGTAATCACGTTAGGATTAAACATTAAAACCAACAGAATCTAAAAACATATTCAAAGACATTCAGGCCCATATTTATCAAGGTTTTGTGTCACCCTGGCGGAAGGATAACATAAATCCTAAGTTAGATTTATCTTGGGTGGACCTGCATGGCTTGATAAATATAGAATAGCGCAAGGCAGCGCAAATTGCTGCCTTGCGTTACTCTGTGGCAGAGAGGCGTTCCATGGGTGGAGCGTGGGTGTTCCCACGAATCCACTCATGAATTTTGGCACAGTCCCAGATTTACCATTAGTGGTAGATCTGGCAATGCTTCAAATTGCTATGCCTCCCCAGGTGAGTTGTAATGAGGGGAAATATCTTTGTTTCTCCTGGTTTTTTCCTCTTTTTATATGTGTTGCATTTTGCAGCACCCAAAGAAACAGGAAAATGCCTCTCAGGATTGTTTTTTGCAGGAATGTCTCCCTTCCTGCACAAAAACAATCCTGCCTACAACGCAGGCACCCTTGCAACATGACGTAAGAGTAACTGCATCAGAAGTGCGCCAGCGCTTAGAAAGTACAGGAAAGAGCTGTTTTATGGGAAATAAGGTGCATTCTTGCCCTTTACATTTCACGCCGAACAGCAAGGTGGCTTACTGCGTGGGCTGCGTGAAAGATGATAAATATGCTACTCCATCCTAATAAAAAAAAGTACAATGCTCATCAACAAGCCTTCAAATAAAGCATTTATATTCAAAAGACATTAGAAAGGCATCAACAGCTTTCTTTTATACGTCCCCAGCCTCTAATGCTGTCATTAAACCAATCACAAGGGATCCCTCCAATCCTCAGTTGAAGAGCCAAAGCTGTAGCTCTGGAAATGCTTAGAAACACTATATTCGTTTCCTGGGGTCATGTTGTATAGGGTTACTTTTAATAAATTATTTTTGGGGGACTGCTGCACTCCCTGCAGCCCACAACAACTCTCTTGTAGCATGTTGGTGGTGCCCCTGCTCAGACTGACAACACCACAAGGCAGGACAAAATATGCAAATTAGGTCACAAAAGTTATTATGGGGCACTCCTTGCATGGAGCAGTAAATAAACGAGCAGCTTTGGCTATTTTTTTTACTGCATTTAATGCATCTGTTAGACCTGGCACCTTGGCGTGAGTCTCCCTTCCACTTTTTGCTGATGTGCCTCCGATGTTTTGCTGGATTTCCGATACTCAGGGCACTGCGCCACGGCTGACCCGTGCCGCAGTGCAAGTGCTCTCTACTGTAAATTGTACATGTGATTGATGTCCATGATTGGTTCATTGGATTTACTGTTAGTCCCTAGTAAAGTGCACTAGAGAGTGCCAGGGCTTGTAGATGCCAATACTGCTGGTGGGCCTGCAGCGCTGGTTGCGCCACCCACCGAAGCAGCCGTAAAGATGTGTCTGGGAACTGCGACCGCAGAACCCGCGTGCGGTCTCGTACTGTCACGCTAGCTGGGCAAGTGCACCCACTTGCCAGCCCCCGAACCTTCCCTTGACTACATATTAGTCACCCCTATGGTAGGCCTGCGGGCAGGGTGCGTTGTAGGTGTAAGGTAGGACAAGCCCTGATGTGTGTGGCATGTCCTAGTAGTGACTTACAACCAAAACCGTATTTCACTATTGAAGGCTACTTGCTCCAATAGGCCAGACTGAGCTGCTGGAGTTATTACACCCTATAATCCCAGCAGGCTCAAGGAGCATAGTAGCGCGTTGTGTTTAGTATGCCTGAACTCAGGATGATAAAATATTTCTTTTAGGAAAGTTTATTTTAGTATCCTGGGTTTGCAAATGCTACTTTTAGAAAGTTAGCCTTTGCTTGCCTAACCATTTCAGCCCGCCTCTGCTGGTATGTGTATCTGACTGTCTGGGACGTGTGAGTGACAGGGCTGGGAGGATGACAGGTGGTGAATGCGCAGATTACACCTTAGTGGGAGGTAGGAGTGGCTCTTGACTCTGGATCTTGCTGTGCTCTGCCACCACAATGCTGGCTCCACCCTCCTGGGGAGCGTCGGATGACTCAGCCGACACCTGGCCCAGGAAGGGCGAAGCCCCATCAACAAGGTACTCTGGCTGCCCCCGTCCGCACAATGTTGGCTCCACCTCCTGTGGGGCGTCTGATGCCCCTGCCCCTCACACTGAAAGCAGAAGCCGGAGTACACCCGCCAGGGTACTCAAGGACTGAGAGTGGTTATGCAAAGGCCCCCCTTGCCTGCGAGAACAAAAGAAATGCCATATAAAAGAAGGAGCCCTGCTCCTTGAAAATTAGATCCTGTTTGGGCTACAGAAGGAACTCTGCCCGACGAGAAGGACCGGGAAGGACAAGGAAGAGTGCTGTCTCTTGCCTGTGTCTGGTGCCTTGCTGCTGAAGGAGAGGAAAAAGGAAAGACTACGAAAAGACTTTTGCTTTACAAGACTTTGTGCCGAACTCTGCTAAAAGATCTCCAAGGGCTTGAAACTGAACTTGCCCCCTGACCAGCGCCCCAGGACCAGTGGGCGCTACACCCTGAAGAAAGCAACTGCGTGTGCTGCTCCTCGTGGCAGTACCGACGGAGGAATCTCCTCCAAGGCAACGACATCCACCTGACCACCGTGACCGGGGCCCAGAGCAACAGCGAAAGCAAAGTGAGGACCAGCCGCCGCTGGCCCGAACACCGTGACCGCAACTGCACCGGGAGCCCGAGAGCAAAGCGAAGGAGGACCCGTCCGGTCCAAGCTCTCGAGTTGACTGCGCAAAGAGCAGCCAATCCACTTGCAAAGACGGACAGTCACCCTGTGAGAGTCCCCTAGGTCGGTACCTTGCCCGACAGCCAGCTGTGAGCGCACAGCTGCACCGGCACTTGGCTGGGTACGTCCTGCACTTGAGGACCGTACTGCCACTTGCCGCCACCACGCAACCGCCGCCTCCAGGGTCGGAGCGGACGACGAGGAGAGGACCCTGCCGCCACAGAACACCGCTGCCCCGGATGACCCGTGAACTGCTCGGCTAAGAGCCGCACCGAACAGCGACCCCGGGAAGGCAACGCGACGTGGGACAGATCCCCTGGGAGCCGCCTGCTCCACAAGAACTTTGTTGAACTGGGCCGAAGGCCCTAAAGAACTCTTATTGCTCGAAAGAACTGTGGCAACTTGAACTAAGTAACCTTGGAACCGCTATTTGAAAGTCGATAACTGTATTCTTAAGCCTGCTTGAACCTTATATAAAGATATATATTTTTACAGAATACAGTCTGGTCTCATTGTGTGGTGGGTTGGTTGTGACGGTGTAATATTGCAAGTGTTTAACCCTATGTGCCCCAAAGATTAGCCTACGACTGCTTAAGCCACACTACCTAGAGGGTAAGCAGAGGTTGTCTGGAAGGTAACCCTCAGCCCTGACGAGGAAGAGAGAGTCCCTGCTTGTCGCTAGTGTTGCACTGCGCCAACTAGAGCCTCCCCCTTCCTACATTGGACGCAGCGGTGGGGATTTTTCGAATTTACACTTGCGGTATCTATACCTTAGCTTCCGACCATTGCACAGTGATTTCAGTCCAGTTACTTAGCCACAGACTTTGCTTTTCGCTGAAAGAAGATTCCGAGTGTGAAAACCATGCCGGGCACAAAGAGCCTGGATGGAGCGGAGTCCACGACCTCTGAGGTGTTGGAGGTGGAGTGGGACGCCGCAAAGCTGGACAAATACTCAAAGACGGAGCTGAAGTTTTTCTGTAAGAAACTCAAAGTTCCGCACGCTGGTTGCAAGAATAAGCCAGAATTCTACAAGGCCCTGAAAGCCTGGATAGAGTCCAGAAAGGCCCCGGAGGATCAAGATGCCCTCGCGGAGCAGGATGCGACTGAAGAGCAGACTGCACCTATGGATCTGGTGGATCTCGAAAGGCAAGACAGCGTGCACAGCTTTGGTAAAGGCCTGTCGCCAGAGGAGCTGGCAGACAGGAAGGAAACGAGGAATCACGAAAGAAAGCTGGCAGAATTGAAAATCCAACTGGAGTTGGAAACAAAAAGAATGGCGCTGGAAGAGCGAAAGCACCAAATGGATTATGAAGTGAAAATGAGGGAGATAAGTCTCAAGGAGAGAGACTTGGATCGTCCTCCCTCTGGTGGCAGCACATCGCCAGTGCAGGTAGAGTCAAGAGTGCACATCCCGAAGGACGTAGTTAAGGAGTTCTTCAAGGGGGATGACATAGGACAGTGGTTTAGGGCATACGAGGTAGCCATGTCCTCCCACCGGGTCCCTGACAAGGATTGGGGAGCGGGGTTGTGGGGAAGGTTCCTTAGCGAAGGGCGAGATACCTTGCTAGATTTGCCCGTTGAGAAACAGAGGTCCTATTCCCACATGAAAGAAGCTTTAATGCGCAGGTACGGGCTTACCCCTGAAATGTATAGACAGAAGTTTAGGGGATGTACTAAGCGGCCTGGGAATACGTATGTGGAGTATGTGACTTACTTTTGCAGAGCACTGGATGGTTGGGTGAAGGGTAGCAAAGTGAATGATTTTCAAGGTCTCTTTGATTTAATTGCATGGGAGCACTTGTCTGATCACTGTTTTCCTGAGTTACGCCAACACCTGATCGATAGCAAGCTGTCCAACCCGAGGAAGCTTGCTGAGGAGGCGGACCGCTGGCTCAGCACCAGGGTCCACAAGGGTCCCGTGGGAGACTCCGCCAAGAGTGGGCAGGGTCCCCAGCAGAAGAGTGGGGGGGACAAGGGGGGAAAACAGAAAGGGTTCCAAAAAGGCCCCCAAAGTAGTTCCCAGGGGAACCAGCAGCAAGGTTCTCAGCCTCCCCCACCCCCAAAGCAGAATGGGGCCCGACAGGTAAGCCTGTTCCAAAGGGGCCCTTCAATTGTTACAAATGTGGCGAGCCTGGGCGCATATCCAGTGACCCCAAGTGTCGCCTGTTTGGAAAACCCGCACCCACTGGTGCTCCGCCCCGTCAAGTGACTAGTGTTCACTTAGGAGAAGAAGTGATGGTCCCGGGGGGTGGAGATCCCGTTCAGATGACCCTAGTCTCGCTAGGAGACAGTGAGATGATCCCTACGAACTACCTGCCCTCTAACACTAAGAAATATGGGCAGATGGTGATCATCAATGGCAAGGAAGCTGAGGCTCTTCGAGACACAGGAGCCAGTGTGACTGCAGTGAGGCAGCACCTGGTGTCTCAAGAGCAGGTTGTACCCCATGCCTACTGTAGGGTTATCAACGCTGATAATTCTGAGAGTCAGTGTCCGATGGCTCAAGTTCCCTTCGAGTGGGGGGGGGTCTCTGGTACTCTGCAGGTCTGTGTAAGAAAAACCATGCCTGTTGACTGTTTGCTAGGGAATGACTTGGGGCCCGATGTAGGTAGGGCGTTACCGATCGGTAACGGCCGAAAATACCGATTTTTGGCCCTTACCGATCGGTAAACAGCCATCGAGATGTAGGGAAAGAAAAACATAAAGAATCGGAGTGAAAACCGAATCGGAATGAGTACCGAATGGGAAAGAATCCGATACGTACATACCGAAAATCGGATATGTAACGAATCGGAAAAACACCGATTCGGATGCAAAGACCGATTCGGTCCATGTACCGAATCGATAGTGACACCGAATCGGAAAATCACCGATTCGGTCCATGTACCGAATCGTTAGTGACACCGAATCGGAAAATCACCGATTCGGTCCATGTACCGAATCGTTAGTGACACCGAATCGGAAAATCACCGATTCGGTCCATGTATCGATTCGGTAGAAAGACCGATTCGGACATGAGCCGAATCGGAAAACATGCCGATTCGTATGAATCGCCGATCGGGAAATTCCCCGATTCCGACAGTTGGGGAGATGTAGGGAGGCACAGAAACACCGAAATCGGCTCAAAATCGGTAGAATTCACTCGGTATTTACCATGGATTGCAATCAGGTGGTAACCAACTCCAACCCATATAAACAATCCCAAAATGCATTGCAACTTGCAGGATGGCAGCTTTCTATGTCATTGCGAGGCGGCTACGGCTACAGCAGGAAGGACAGAGGGAATGGCTAAGAAATGAACAGGTCTACAGACAGAGGATAACCCTGTTCATGCTCACAGAGGCAGAGATACTACAGAGATACAGGCTGGACTCTGACACCATACTTGAGCTCATCAGGGATCTTAAGCCATTCTTGGACCACCACACCCCAAGGGCACACGCCATCCCTGCGCACATCCAGGTGCTATGCAGCCTACACCTGCTAGCGTCTGGCAGCTATCAAAGTGGTGTAGCAGCAGCAGGAGGGGTGAGCCAGAGCAGCCTGTCAAGGTTCTTCCACACATTCCTTGACGCCATGATACACAGGATGGACCAATACATCTCTTTCCCTGCAACCCACGCAGAACTGCTACAAACCAAAGCTGACTTCTACCAGATGGCACAATTTCCCCAAATCATCGGTTGCATAGATGGCACGCACATTCCGATTTGCCCACCAGCGGACACCGAATACATATACCGCAATCGCAAGTCTACACACACCATCAACGTGCAGGTGATCTGCAATGCAAAGTGCACCATCACAGACCTGGTAGCAAAATTTCCAGGGAGTACCCATGACTCCTATATTTTCCAACAGAGCGGCATATATGCATGGCTGATGGCTGGCGAATTTGGAGAAGGATACCTCCTAGGTGAGACACATCATCAGACCCCCATAACACATAGTAGGTAGGTGGAATACATGTATGCATGTGTCTAATGTGACCCCTTTCTCTTCCAGGCGACAGTGCATATGCCCTCCGCTCATTCATACTCACCCCCTACCTCAACCCCTCCACACCCAGCCAAAGGAGGTATAACCGGGCCCACATACGCACAAGGAATGTTGTCGAACGGACCTTTGGCATCTGGAAAAGTAGATTCAGATGCCTGCACAAGAGTGGAGGTGCAAGGCAGTATACCCCCATCACCTGCTGCAAGATCATAGCTGTATGTGCAATGTTACACAACCTTGCGGTGAAGAAGGGCACTGAGGTGGAGTTGTCTGACTACGAGGACCATGACGACGACGAAGCTGTGCCACTGACACAGCCAGCTGGGGTGTGTACGCCAAGTGATGGCAGATACAGACGTGAGGAGATCACTGAGAACTATTTCTGACTGAGTACAGATGCAAAGACAGCTAAATGTTGATTGGAAAAAACAAATTTTAATAGTGTTGCAACACAGTTACAGCACTGATGTGCAACAAAAAATGGTGTATGGTAAATAAAATAAAGTCCAAGGTTCTGGTTGCCTCACCCGCCCTTGCAAGGCTATTTTTTTGCCCGCTTGCCAGAACCACTGGGGTGTCCCTCAGCCCCCTCTGAATGCCCAGCAGCATCAGCGGAGCGCCTGGTGCTCCTCCGTGGCTCAGACGCAGCGCTGGCCGGGCTGCTGCGGCTGCTGCTGTCCCCAGCATCAGCCAGGTCCAGGGCAGGATTGGAGGCGGTGTTTGAAATAATCATGGCCTCCATAGCCGTGGTGATCCGGGCCATCCCCCTAGTAAGCTCAGCCGTATGCTGACTAAGGACAGATTCCTGGTTGGCGCTGCGATGGCACAGTTGTGCCGTCGCCGCTGCAAGGCGGCCCATGGCGCGGTTCAGCACCCGGGCATCCCGCCTGCGCACCAGCTCATGCTCCTCCTGTCTGGCAGATGAGTGGGTGATGGCAGTGGTTAGCCTGCCTAACCCTGCTGCCACCTCCTTGTTCGATTCCACGACGGCCTGGAATCCCTTGACCAACTCTCCCATCTGCATGTTGTGCTGCAGGAGCTGGCGTTGGCAGGCCATAGTGGATCTTGCCTGTTGCCTCTGAATTTTCACCATCTGTCCCTCCAGGCCCAGGAATACACTGCCCTCCCGTGCTGGTGCAGCAGTGGTGGTGATGGTACGGCGCCGGGCACTGCTGCTTCCGGCCTGCTGAGTGGGCTGGGGTGCCACTGGTGGGGGTGTGAAGCTGGCCGGTCCCTGAGCCCCTGCTCCCAGGACAGGTTGAACAGGTGGCAAGGCCACGGTTGTGGCAGGAGCTGGTGTAGGCGGAATGGTGTCCCTTGTAGGGGAGTTCTCTGGGGAGAACTGCAAGGGGGGTGTGCTGGGCATTACTGGGGAGTGCAGTGCATCGAAGTCAATGACCAGGACTCCCTCCATACCTAGCCCTGGGGTGTCTCCTTCCTCCTCCTCCTCCTGGCCAGCCTGGCTGGTGCTCGGCCCTGCGACTGCAGTGTTGGACGGTGCTGCTCCCTCTGATGCCACTGTTGTTCCGCCTGATGGGGCCCCTAGGTACAAAGAAGCATTTGTAAACTGAGTGCCGATGTATTACAGTCAGTACAATTATAGCATTCCACATGTCCTTGCATCTCCTTACACTGTGTCACACTGTTTCCTGTCTTGTGATTCTGCACTGCCATATTTAGCTAACTTCTGCTGACTACATGTACCATGATGCTTGTCTCTTGTATGTTGGTGACAGTACTGTGCTGGGGTTTGCCTATGCATTGTGTCTAATGGGGAGGTGTCTGGTAGGGTGTGTCATGATGCGCATGCTTCTTACCTGTAGCTTTAGCTCTCGCAGAGCTGTCCAGGGTCCCGATTCCACTGACACTCTCCCTCTCAAGGTGCTGGAGACCAGGTCCTCCAGCTCGGTGAGGGGTGGCGCCGGGTTGTTGCCTCCTCCAGTGAGTCCAGCCTGCCTCTGTATCTCAGCCATCTTCCTCTTAGTGAGGCTGCGGATGTCGTAGAATCTTTTTTTCAGTTCTTCTACAGACCTGGGGGTGACACCCGCAGCATTCACCTTCTGGGCGATGTCCGCCCAGATTCTCCTCTTGGTGCTGTCTGGCACGTTGAGGGACAGCTTGCCAAACAGCTGGCGGTGCACCCTCACCACCTCCTCGACCAGCACCTGAAGTTCGGTGGTGGTGAACTTCGGCTTCCTCTTCTGGGAGGACTTCTGGCTTTCTGACTGCTCTGCCATGTTCTCCAGTTCAGTTGGCAACCTCCTACTCCCACTGCTGCAAACTGTGAGTGTTGAGCTCAGGCTGGCTCTCCAGAAACTTCTTAATTAGCTGCACCTGCCAGTGTTGCCACTCCCTGTTTGGGTGGGGGAGGGGGAGCCACCTCATTGGCTGAATCGGCGTTTGCCGAATCGGCTATTACCGATTCGGTAATATCCGATTCGGTAAAATCCGATTCGGTATTATCCGATTCGGTAAAAGCAGATTCGGTTCCTTCAATGCATTCCTATGGGCTTTTTCGCCATGGGTGTGTTTTCATGGCTACGAATCTATGATTGCCGAATCGGAATTTACCGAATCGGCTTTTACCGAATCGGTATTCGCCGATTCGGGACTATCCGATTCGGGGGTAGCCGAATCGGTAAATTCCGATTCGTTGTTAGCCGATTCGGTACTTTCCGATTCGGACCGAGGCGATTCGGAACGTACCGATTCTCATTACCGATGCCGACCGATTCGGTATTCATTCGGTTTTTTTCCCCTACATCTCGTTTTCCGATTTCAGAATACCGATTCGGCCCGCCTCGGTATTTTGAATTCGGAAAATCGCGTTTACCTACATCGGGCCCTTGGAGCACTCCCCTTGGGAAAAGGTGGAGAAAACGACTCACCTGCGGATGGTGGGTCTGCCTGACTGGGCGTGCGTGACCACCCGGTCAATGGCAGCCAGTAGGGGTGATCAAGAGGTCCTGGGGCCTGAAGGAGAGGCCCAGGAACCGGCCTTAGGGAGAGGGCGCAGGGGGCGCGGGAAACCGGCCCCTGAAGTTCCCACGGTCCAGGAGGAGGCAGACCTTGAGGGGGATGCCCTGGAGCCTACAGGGGAACAGATCGCCGAACTGGGGGACCTGCCTGAGCTGACCCATTGGCAGCAAGAAGGAGGACCCTCCAGGGAGGAATTCTGCAAGGAGCAGAAAGAATGCCCCTCTCTCATGGGTATGCGGCAGCAGGCTGCAGACCAGGCCAATGGTGTTCAGGCCAAAACACATTATGTGTACTGGGAGAACGACCTCCTGTATTCAGAGCCTAAGGCTGCTGAACCTGGGTCAGCCCGTGTGCTGGTGGTACCCCAGAAGTTCAGAGCCTTCCTACTGGGTCTGGCTCATGATGTGCCTTTAGCAGGACATTTGGGGATGGACAAGACCTATGACAGGCTTGTCACCCACTTTTACTGGCCCCAAATGCATAAGAGTTCAGACGCTCATTGCAGAACCTGTCCGACTTGCCAGGCAAGTGGGAAGACCGGAGGGAAGAAGAAGGCTCCCCTCCAACCCTTCCCTGTGGTTGGTACGCCATTCCAGCGAGTGGGTATTGACATTGTTGGGCCTCTGGACCCCAAGACAGCCATGGGCAACAGGTTCATCCTGGTCTTGGTGGACCATGCCACCCGGTACCCTGAAGCCATCCCTCTGAGGACAGTGACGGCCCCCGTGGTGGGACGTGTGTGCACTGATTTCTCACGAGTAGGATTCCCTCTAGAGGCGGTGAGCGACAGAGGGACCAACTTCATATCCAAGTATATGAAGTCCCTTTGGCAAGAGTGTGGCGTAACGTATAAGTTCACCACGCCTTACCATCCCCAAGGTAACGGGTTGGTTGAGAGATTCAACCGAACCCTGAAGGGCATGATCATGGGCCTAGAAGGTCCGATGAGGCGTAAGTGGGACGTCCTCTTACCATGCCTACTCTTTGCATATCGCGAGGTACCCCAGAAGTCCCTAGGGTTCAGCCCCTTTGAGCTACTGTACGGTCACCCCGTGAGAGGACCACTGAGTTTGGTAAAGGAAGGCTGGGAGCAATCTCCCAGGAAACCTCCCCAGAATGTATATAGCTACATGCTGGCCTTCAGAAACCAGACCAGGCGCTTCAGACAACTTGCCGAGGCAAATCTGGAAGCCAGCCAGGAAGAGATGAAGCGGTGGTACGACCAGAATGCCACTCTGGTCGAGCTTCAGCCTGGACAAGAGGTGTATGTCCTGGCCCCAGTGGAGCCCTGTGCCCTTCAGGATAAGTGCACAGGCCCATTCGAGGTTGTGGAGCCCAAGAGCCCCGTGACATACTTGGTGGACATGAAGATGCCCAGGAACCCTTTGCGGGTCCTACATGTCAACCGCCTCAAGCCCCACTTGCGAAGGTCCGAAGTGGGCATGTTGTTGGCAACTGATGACGGAATGGAGGAGGAGTCGGAGCCTCTCCCTGACCTCTTAGTGGCCTGTGAGAAAGACGGGTCAGTGGATGGAGTTAACCTCTCACCCACCCTGACCCCCGAACAACAGGAAGACTGCCGCCAGTTGCTGGGGCAGTTTCCGGATCTGTTCTCCCTGGTTCCGAGTGTCACAGATTGGTGCGTCCATGATGTGGACACTGGAGACAGCTTACCTGTGAAGCATAAGGCTTACCGGGTGACTGACAGGGTCCGGGCCTGCATCAAGGAGGAGGTCTCCAAGATGCTTGCCCTGGGGGTGATTGAGTCTTCCAGCAGTCCTTGGTCCAGCCCCGTGGTCTTGGTTCCGAAGGCTGCTGCGCCGGGAGCCACACCCGAACTCCGGTTCTGTGTGGACTACAGAGGACTCAATTCAGTCACGAAGACTGACGCGCACCCCATCCCCAGAGCGGATGAGCTCATTGATCGGCTAGGGGCTGCTCGGTTCCTCAGTACGTTTGATTTGACGTCTGGGTACTGGCAGATCGCCTTGACCGATGGGGCAAAGGAGAGGTCGGCATTCTCGACACCAGATGGGCATTTCCAGTTCCGGGTTATGCCATTTGGGATGAAGAATGCCCCTGCCACCTTTCAGAGATTGGTCAACCAGGTGTTGGCTGGGCTGGACGAGTTCAGTGCCGCCTACCTGGATGACATCGCGGTGTTCAGTGGCACCTGGCCAGAACACCTGCGACACCTCTGGGAAGTGTTGATGGCTCTGCGCAGAGCAGGCCTCACAATCAAGGCAAGCAAGTGCCAGATTGGGCAGGGTTCAGTGGTGTACTTGGGACACCAAGTTGGGAGTGGCAAGGTAGCACCCTTGCAACCCAAAATTGAGACCATCCTGGCTTGGGAACCCCCCAAGACCCAGACTGCAGTGAGAGCCTTCCTGGGGCTCACTGGGTATTACAGGAGGTTTGTCAAGGGCTATGGCACGATCGTGACCCCCTTGACAGACTGACTTCGAAGAAGCAGCCCAGGAATGTGATTTGGACTGACACCTGTCAGAAGGCTTTTGACACCCTGAAGACTGCCATGTGCACGGCGCCCGTGCTCCTGGCTCCTGATTTCTCCAGGGAATTCATAGTGCAAACAGACGCTTCAGAGCATGGTGTAGGGGCCGTTCTTTCACAGATGACTGAGGAGGGCTTTGACCAACCCGTAGCCTTCATAAGTAGGAGGTTACTTCCACGGGAAAGTAGGTGGAGTGCAATAGAGCGTGAAGCATTTGCTGTGGTCTGGGCGCTGAAGAAGCTAAGACCCTACTTGTTTGGGTCTCACTTCCGAGTTCAGACGGACCACAGGCCCCTCAGATGGTTGATGCAAATGAGGGGTGAGAACCCGAAACTGTTGAGGTGGTCCATTTCTCTACAGAGTATGGACTTTACGGTGGAACACCGACCTGGCACCGATCACGCCAACGCTGACGGTCTGTCCAGATTTTTCCGCCTTAGTGATGTGGAACTCCCTGGGGAAGGGTAGTTCCCCCCACATTTCAGCTGGAGGGGACACATGTTAGACCTGGCACCTTGGCGTGAGTCTCCCTTCCACTTTTTGCTGATGTGCCTCCGATGTTTTGCTGGTTTTCCGATACTCAGGGCACTGCGCCACGGCTGACCCGTGCCGCAGTGCAAGTGCTCCCTACTGTAAATTGTACATGTGATTGATGTCCATGATTGGTTCATTGGATTTACTGTTAGTCCCTAGTAAAGTGCACTAGAGAGTGCCAGGGCTTGTAGATGCCAATACTGCTGGTGGGCCTGCAGCGCTGGTTGCGCCACCCACCGAAGCAGCCGTAAAGATGTGTCTGGGAACTGCGACCGCAGAACCCGCGTGCGGTCTCGTACTGTCACGCTAGCTGGGCAAGTGCACCCACTTGCCAGCCCCCGAACCTTCCCTTGACTACATATTAGTCACCCCTATGGTAGGCCTGCGGGCAGGGTGCGTTGTAGGTGTAAGGTAGGACAAGCCCTGATGTGTGTGGCATGTCCTAGTAGTGACTTACAACCAAAACCGTATTTCACTATTGAAGGCTACTTGCTCCAATAGGCCAGACTGAGCTGCTGGAGTTATTACACCCTATAATCCCAGCAGGCTCAAGGAGCATAGTAGCGCGTTGTGTTTAGTATGCCTGAACTCAGGATGATAAAATATTTCTTTTAGGAAAGTTTATTTTAGTATCCTGGGTTTGCAAATGCTACTTTTAGAAAGTTAGCCTTTGCTTGCCTAACCATTTCAGCCCGCCTCTGCTGGTATGTGTATCTGACTGTCTGGGACGTGTGAGTGACAGGGCTGGGAGGATGACAGGTGGTGAATGCGCAGATTACACCTTAGTGGGAGGTAGGAGTGGCTCTTGACTCTGGATCTTGCTGTGCTCTGCCACCACAATGCTGGCTCCACCCTCCTGGGGAGCGTCGGATGACTCAGCCGACACCTGGCCCAGGAAGGGCGAAGCCCCATCAACAAGGTACTCTGGCTGCCCCCGTCCGCACAATGTTGGCTCCACCTCCTGTGGGGCGTCTGATGCGCCTGCCCCTCACACTGAAAGCAGAAGCCGGAGTACACCCGCCAGGGTACTCAAGGACTGAGAGTGGTTATGCAAAGGCCCCCCTGGCCTGCGAGAACAAAAGAAATGCCATATAAAAGAAGGAGCCCTGCTCCTTGAAAATTAGATCCTGTTTGGGCTACAGAAGGAACTCTGCCCGACGAGAAGGACCGGGAAGGACAAGGAAGAGTGCTGTCTCTTGCCTGTGTCTGGTGCCTTGCTGCTGAAGGAGAGGAAAAAGGAAAGACTACGAAAAGACTTTTGCTTTACAAGACTTTGTGCCGAACTCTGCTAAAAGATCTCCAAGGGCTTGAAACTGAACTTGCCCCCTGACCAGCGCCCCAGGACCAGTGGGCGCTACACCCTGAAGAAAGCAACTGCGTGTGCTGCTCCTCGTGGCAGTACCGACGGAGGAATCTCCTCCAAGGCAACGACATCCACCTGACCACCGTGACCGGGGCCCAGAGCAACAGCGAAAGCAAAGTGAGGACCAGCCGCCGCTGGCCCGAACGCCGTGACCGCAACTGCACCGGGAGCCCGAGTGCAGAGCGAAGGAGGACCCGTCCGGTCCAAGCTCTCGAGTTGACTGCGCAACGAGCAGCCAATCCACTTGCAAAGACGGACAGTCGCCCTGTGAGAGTCCCCTAGGTCGGTACCTTGCCCGACAGCCAGCTGTGAGCGCACAGCTGCACCGGCACTTGGCTGGGTACGTCCTGCCCTTGAGGACCGTACTGCCACTTGCCGCCACCACGCAACCGCCGCCTCCAGGGTCGGAGCGGACGACGAGGAGAGGACCCTGCCACCACAGAACACCGCTGCCCCGGATGACCCGTGAACTGCTCGGCTAAGAGCCGCACCGAACAGCGACCCCGGGAAGGCAACGCGACGTGGGACAGATCCCCTGGGAGCCGCCTGCTCCACAAGAACTTTGTTGAACTGGGCCGAAGGCCCTAAAGAACTCTTATTGCTCGAAAGAACTGTGGCAACTTGAACTAAATAACCTTGGAACCGCTATTTGAAAGTCGATAACTGTATTCTTAAGCCTGCTTGAACCTTATATAAAGATATATATTTTTACAGAATACAGTCTGGTCTCATTGTGTGGTGGGTTGGTTGTGACGGTGTAATATTGCAAGTGTTTAACCCTATGTGCCCCAAAGATTAGCCTACGACTGCTTAAGCCACACTACCTTGAGGGTAAGCAGAGGTTGTCTGGAAGGTAACCCTCAGCCCTGACGAGGAAGAGAGTGTCCCTGCTTGTCGCTAGTGTTGCACTGCGCAAACTAGAGCCTCCCCCTTCCTACAGCATCCTTATGCAGCATTCATTTTTTGAGTGCCCCGGTCCCGCCCGAGAATACCTACAGCTTGCTGTTGCATTATGGGTCCACACAAGAGCCTCAAAGTCTGCAGCCATGCCAGCACCCCACACACAGCTCCATCTCTCTGGGGCCATGCAAGTTCCAGCAACATTCCCTTTGTGCTTCCACCGATTGGGATCAGTCTTTTCTCCTGGCTCCAAATGGCAGGAGCAAAACATTCTTCACCTGCTCACCAGCTCGAACTGAGGACGGACAAGGCACTGGAATCTCCACTCTGTCACAGGGGATGGGGTCCCTGTGACAGTGTTGTGTCAGGCCCTGGGGGATGGGGGTCCCTGGGTCATAAGTTGGCACAGGCAAGTGAGACTCACGCCCCTCTCCCCTGGCAATAAAGAAATGTGTGTGGACCCCTGGGCCCTGGCATTTCCTAGGGGATATTAAATCGAATTTAGGGCCCTCCATGATTTTTTTGGTCCCACAGTTAAAACTTATTTTTTTTATTTTTTACATATTGGCCAGGAGGAGTCACAGGTCCCTACCCGGCCCCCTTATGTCCTTTAAAAAATACTTTCAGGACAGGGGACCAAGTCTCTGAGTCCTCCAATCGCCACAGTAACATTTCTGTTAATGTTTTGGCCACCCAACCAGTGTGCTCACTCCAAAAAAGCCCCCTCAGCCAATCAGAAGGTGTACATTTTTGAACTGCAACCCAAATGTCAATATATCAATAATGTTTTAACTTGAATTAATCCAAAATGACCAAACTGATATACACAAAAACGCTTTCTGGGTAAAGATCTAGCTTTTTCCAAATTTGCCCTAATTCCGTTCACCTGTTTTGGCGGTAGTGCTGTCTAAATTTCCCTTTGGAATAGTACTCCCACGCCTTTTCCTTAGCTCCCAAGAGTACCTGGTTTAACAAATTGCTGGTTCATATTTCCCCATCAGTCCTATTTCAGAAGAAAAAAACGTTATCCTAAAGAAGACTTCATCTGAACCAAATTGACTGTTATATATTGTGAGATTTTAGAGCTGATTTAATTTCCAGTTAGAGTAATCTCATGACTGATAATCTACACATATCTAAATCCAGAGCCTGTGCTAGATAGGATGATGGCTGGTTATTTTAAAGGGGCCATCCACAGAAGGAAAACAAAGCTCTTACCCAGCCTTGCAGCACTCCACCATACACACATAGTGCAACCCCATAGTCAACATCGCATTCCTTCATCGCCTACAGCTCCATTGGTAGCAGGTACTATTCTAAGTCGATAGAGGCTTCTCTTATGGAGCCCTGGCCCTATCTTGATGGACTGAGAGAGTAGTAAACATAAATATTTCCTAGTAAGAGGCTTCTTATAGAAGTGCAAGCCAGGCCTATTGTACTTATGGCACTAATATTCAAGTGTAAAAATTGACTTGATTTATATCTTCTGTTTTCTCAAATGTGAATACTCCATTCATGTCTTGTTTTCTCTACATAGAATATTGGAGGCACACAGGATGGAACAATGGCAAATGCATTTCTAGAAGCTGGCCAGCAACAGGCACCCCTGACACCTCCTAACACACCTGATCATCGGAGTCCAGCTAATCCACACAACATTGCGCCTGGTAAGGCTCGTCAATACACAAGGAGCTGTTGAATGACTGCCACAGATATCAATCTGACGATGCATGGTGGTACTTGAGACATCTGATGTGTGAAGAATGTGTGATATTTTGTAGCCACATTCATCGTCAAAATATTATAATTAAAGAATATCTCTGCCTCTTTTGGCCGGGTCACAATAACATCTTTTGAGGTTTTCTCAGTTGCCCACAAACTACAACCTTGATACCAGCACTCACTGTAGTTTCTACATATTCGCTATAAAGTGTGTTTGTGTGTTAGCTACTGGTAAGCAACACAGGCAATTTTGAGGAACGCAAAAACGCAACAATGGTACCATCCTCATTGTGAACATTTAAAAGGCATAAGAATATGGAGACAACATTTCGAAACTGTCAGTACCATAGCAGGGAACAAGTAAGGCTTGAAATACAGATATCGCAATAAGAATAAGAACAACATTCACGATCCAATCAGAGTTGCAACAAATGAGCACCCCCCTCTTCCCTATTCTTGTCATAGCCCTAATGTAAATGGCTGGGCTCCACCCTTAAGTAAGGCTCTCATAGTTGCCACCTTTAAATACATGAAAAAGATTATTCCAGGTTTGCTATGGTAGCCAGAGGCAACATTGGGCCACAGAAGTAGCCATCCTAGTCCCGTGCTTGGCCCCAATGAGTACCGGGGCAATTGTGCAGGTGCGGCCCATGCCGTGATGTCCCAGGATCACTGACGGAGTTAAATCTGGGTGGAAAATGACCGGAATCCCCAGATGCAAGCTCCGTTTATGAGGATCACCTACAGGCATCTTCCGGATTGCTTTTACCCTCCCCCTTACGGAGGGAAAGCACCACCAGCTCGTTCCCTTTTTGTCGCCGATGCTGCCATACCCTTTAATTTGTATTCGTCCCACATCAGCCAACAAGAAGGTTGCGTGGCCAAGCGGAGAGAGAGTGGAGAGAGCAGCAACAGCAACCCACTGCCATACCCATTGCTTTTTGACACTGTCCCAGATTTACAAGGATCTGTAAATCTTAGGTGGCTCTGAAAATTATTGCCTTTCAAAAGGAGGCAATATTGTGGTGCATTGAGGAGAAATAATTGTTTTTCTCGTGTTTTGCACTTTCTATGTGTGCTGCTTTCGGCAGCACACATAGAAGGAACAAACCACCATTAATGCAGGTGTCCCTTCCTGCACATGAACAATCATCCCTCCAACGAGGGCACCCCCCTTTCACCATAGTGCTAGGGTGCCTGTGCTGGCGCTAAGCAGCTGTTTTAGCACTGGCACAGAGGAAAGCACAGGGGTGCACCATATTTTTCTATTCTTGTGTTTTTAAATGACCTAGCTCAGCGCAGCCGATTTGCTTGCAGCGGTACGCTGCGCCATTTCATTGTAAGTATCCCCCATTGACTCCAAAAGTCTTAAATGATACAAGATGTAAGTTTACTGTTAAATTGAAAAAGAGACTTTTTGGATTTAACATGTTAAATACATTGGCTTCAAGAGGCTTAAAGGAAACTGAAAATCAAAAATAATTTAACTGTAAAGATGAAAATGTATTACATAAATTGGTTCCAAAAGACTTCAATGCAACAGAAAACCTGATGTTTTACTTTTAAATGTTTCACTTATGAATTCGGAAATCAGTAATGTAAGATTGACCAAAAGTACAGGGTCAGAACGCTACATATAAGATGAAATGTTTTATTATAAGTTGCATATCTGGCCTAAATTTACCATTGACCATGAAAAAGATCGATTCCCACTAAGTAAATCGACAATAAGCACAATATACGTTCACGTGTAAAAGAATGATGTCCACTAAAAAAAATCAATAATAAGTTCAATAAAAGTTCATTCATGTAAAAAAGGTTACTTTCTATAAAACATTATGCATACACCTCACTCGCTATGGCTCTTTCAGACAGTGGAAGAATAATCAAAAAGTATTTTCATATGCTTCAAATTGCCAGTTTTTCGATATTATGTTTGTTGAACATATAAGAAATACTGTAGCAGAGGGCTGTCTTTAAGGTAATACAATGATATTTAAGCAATGCAGATTCTAGGTTAAGTAAGATACATGATAAAAAAATTGAAATGTAAGTCCAGCTTTGGCTCAAAATTTACATATTCGCAAAGATGATGCTGTCTTAAAGTCTTGAGGGAAAGGACTCTCATAGCACTGGTAGAATGGTGTGTGCCTGATGGGATTATTGTTATGGAGGTAATCCTTTAAACATTTCATATTTTATTGGCTACGTTTGTGGTAGCATTGAATGCTTTGAGTGAAATTATTTTTTCTTCTGTGTAAACTGCCATATATGAAGGTGCTTTGCCTTCTTGTTTCGTTGCCAATTTCTAAGCTAATTTATTGACCATTTAATTTAAGGACTGTACTTGAAGGAGATCTAGTTCTCCAAACTGCATTGAAAATGTCCATACAGTATGACTTATTTCACAAAGATCTTTGAACAAAGGTAAAATAGAAAAAACAAGGTTTCCCAAAAGAAGAATTGCTCAGAGAGTGTATTCAAACCAGTCCTATTTGAGGCTTCCAAAGCTATAAGAAGGGCTTGAGCGGCAGGTAATTGTCATTTAAAAATATATATATTTTATTGAAAGAAACACAAAATAACGATACAACAAGTTAATAGTCATGTTTAATGTACATTGAATGAATAATTACCTGTTGTTGTGGTCATCTCAAAATTTGCCAGACAGCACCACCTCGAGGCAAACTGTCACAAGGGCCAGTGTTGACAATTAAGTGGCGGTGCCAAGCACCGGAAACCACAGGCTCAAATTAAGCACTGATGTATACCAACTGGTACATGGACAAGTAGCATTCTAGCTAGTTTTAATAACTCTCCAGTTAGGATATGTGTAAATTCCCACATAGCAAGGAAATGAATGGTCCGGCAAGCCGCTGGAACTTACTGTCACGCAAAATGTGTTAATAAGTGAGTGCGGAAAACAGTAGCCTCTGCAGGGCAGTCCGGATTCAACAGACAGCAGTGCATTGATTGCACTGTTCAACCACCATGACTTAGTATCGAACTACGTCCTGTTTTCAGAAGGTAACTGATGCAAGCCAGCACGTCCAATTCCTGTCCAAAGAATGTTATGTAAAAATGCCCATAATTTCCACAATAGAAGGTCGTGGTTGGATTCTCCACCTAAGGACTCAGGTATTTACTGTTTTTTAATCTTGCAGGATATTCGGGTCCACTCAAGGAAATTCCTCCTGAGAAATTCAACACAACCTCTGTCCCAAAGTACTACCAGTCACCCTGGCAAGAGGCTATAGGCGATGATCCTGAGCTGCTGGCGGCGTTGTACCCTAAGCTGCCTACTCCTGAGCAGATGCTTTTGGCCGACTACAAAAGTTTTAACAGGTAATCTCTTTTTCTTGATAAAACATTAAGTATGTATTTTGGCTGACTACAAAAATTATAACAGGTAATCCCTTTTCCTTGATAAAACATTACGTATGTATGGCATATAGTTATTTATATGTTCAGATTTAATTGGGCAAATAAGCGATAAGGTCCATAGTGATTGGAACATTTGAAGTGCCTATAAAGGACAATCAGTTTAACTATTAAAATAATATGTATGGGAAACAGTCCAAGAAATAGGGATTAAATCACAATTTCCCTTCAAGTACTGATGTGTTTTGGGAATGTGGGCAATTTGAAATGCCTCCATGTGCTCCACTGTTTCAACACAGGAAGCAGTCAAACTACTGCAGGAAGACAATACAGGTAAACAAGCATTGGCAATGCCAATACGCCTGGCTTTCACATGGCAGCACATACAGCGCAGGCTGAAGAAATATATTTTAGTACAGTAGCACATTATAGCCAGACCTAATGGCTTTTCCAATGCTTCGTAGTGGTTGAAGTGATGATGGTGGTGGTTGTGGTGATGATATTGCTTGTGGTGATATTGTTGGCAGAAAGCTATTGGTGGAGATGGTGGTATTCATGTTGGTGGTATTGGGGGTAGCCATGATGGTGGGTTTGATGTTGCTGGTGGTGTAGTATTGGTGGTACTGATGGTGGTGTTTCATAGGTGGTGATATTATTGGTGGGGGTATTTGTATTGGGGATATTGGTGAAGGTGGTATTGCTGGTAGTATGAGTAATAATTATATTAGTGATGGCTGTGTATTGCAGGTGGTTTTAGTAACATTTTTACTCGTGGTGTTTGTATTGATGGTGGTGGTGGTATTGAATGCATCAGATAAAGAGCTGAATGCGACAAAGTATGAAGGTCAGTTGTTCTTCCAAGATGTAACATAGTCCCTCTTTCATTGAAATGCGAGCACTCCATAAGGGGAGAATCATACACCACCAACCTCTGCATATTTTAAAGAAATGGTAAGAGAAGGTCTGGCAACAGCTAAAGGTTTCTGTAGCCTGACCTAAAACCCAGCTAAGCCCTGAATGAAAGGTCATCATGAATGTTATCCTCCAAAGATTCCTTGCAAGGCCACATCCCGCATGCCCAGAAGTGGCATGAAGTGGTATGAGCAGCCGCAGTACAGCTGATAAACAAAGCATAAAACAAAATGTTTATTTGACAGGTTAATGTTCTAATTGACTTGTATTCGCTCCCTCAAGGTACGTTTTTGAGAAAATAAGCCAAGCAGACAAGTCAAGGGAGTACTTGCTTACACACTGTTCAAAATGGTTTGAAACATTCCAGTCAGTTGGTGTGTTTACTCTCCATGTACTGCACGCCTCAGCTTAGGTTTAATAAAAGCGCCTTGAGACCCTCACGGGTGAGTAGCGCGCTTACAATTCCCTGCTTGATTGATTTAATGATGGTCATGATGAGGCTGAATGTGGTATGCACATGAGGGCCTAGAATGTGGGTGGAATGGGAATGCAGAGTGTGTGTGGTTGGTGGGATGTGTTTGGAAGAGTGCAAGTTCAGAGAAGAAGGGGGGCGGTCGTCTGCTACATTTCCTTTTTGCTCTTCAGTTTACTGGTTACTTCAACGAACAGTGCTGCTGATCATACGCACAGTGGACCTTCTCTCATTGTTTCCGTGATGATGATGATGATTATATGAGAAGAGGAAGAAAAAGAAAAACAACCAACTTGATGTTAATACCCTGATTTTTACATAGAAATTAATAACAAACTTCTTCCATTTGCAAGTGCTGTAATGAGAATGCAAGCAAAGCATTTGATCAGGGGAAGGATCATATACACATGTATGTTAACATATGCCTGTGTTTAAGGGAATCCCATATTTTTTCATATGCCCCATGGTGTCTATCTGCTTAGCAGCTGGTCTAGCATTCATGAAGGACAAGGAGAGTCACTCATGAGAAGCACAGTTTTCTGTATTTTTCCACTATTAAATATATATACAAACAGGAAATAGATTATTTTCTGTCTGTATTTATCTGTAAAAATCAGTCAAAACTGAAAATTGGAAGCCTTAATCATGAGTTTCTAGGTGAGGTTTTAGGGGAGGCAATGCCCAAGGTGCTTGCTGAGGGATAACACTCTTTTGCAGTTGTCCGAAACAGTGGATAGTAATGTATTTGCAGACAGCAACAAACATTACAGGGGCGAGATAGTTAAGGGACACCAAAAAATGTCTCTTTGCTTACAGCCATAAAAAAGCCCTTCTTAGCTATCATCCTGAAGGACAAGTCTCACATCGTATGATATGGTACATGAAGACACTGAGCATCATGAAGGGTAGTAGTGAGATGGTGATAACTTAATAGGGCAAGGAGAAGTAAGTGTGGCACATGATGATCACAGAGCAAGTCTTCAGTTCGGGCCTCACTTACAATCCCATGTTATAGTGACCAATGTCGCATGTCATGAAAGAATATTCGTCTTCATCCTGGCATCCTCTTACAGGCGAAATCCCATCAAAGTCTGCTTTAGGATGGATATGTTTTAAGGTGGACTTGAGCAAGGAGGCATAGCCATCTGTGCTATACTAAACATAGATAGTGAAAATAAAGCCTGAAATTAATTTGGTACAAAAGGGGGTGGTGATGGACCGAGCATCTGAATCAATCAAACACTCACACCCAGTCAAAAGATCTGGGTTTAATCCATCACCGTTCGTTAGCCCACTGTGCCGCCCCAGTTCAGACATGGCTATATGCAAATCAATCTGATCCTGTGCCTCATGGGAACAGTCCAGCCCGAACTGCCAAGCCATGTCTTCCCTGGACCGGAAACAAGCTTCCGAGGACTGCCTAGCCATGTCTGAACTGGGGTGGCAGAGTGGGCTAAAGAACGGTGGTGGATTAAACCCAGATCGTTTGACTGGGTGTGAGTGTTTGATTGATTCAGATGCTCCGTCCATCACCACCCCCTTTTGAAATCAATTTGGGCATGAAAAGCCAAATACCACACAGAGAACCTTGAGAATGCCGGTCAGAAGCAGCAACAGAAGGTGGCAAAGAGTCACATGAGGTTCAGCAGCAGAGATTGAGGAACAGAGACGGTCAATGGTTGATGCATAGGCCTTTGTTACGGAAGTAATAGAATTGTATGAACAGGTGTGATGTGGCATTTTCATGTGTTTGGTGGGCGAAAGCACTGATCAGCCAGCCTCAGATATCCAATAAAGAGCAAACTACATACTAGGTGGCTGCATTGCTCATTTGGTGGACTTCAGGACTGCCAGCTCTACTACCTGCTTTACTCAAGGGTCCAATAAAAAAACACTGACTTTGCAGAGATTTGAAAAGGCCCAACTATTATGGGAGACAGTTCTACCAGTGATTGAGGAGTGAGTGATGTGCAGTCCGATCCCTTCTCGCTGTATAGGCCAGTGCCGATAGCTACCGAAACAATAAATCTGCCATAGTCGCTCATGGTGATTATGTATATACCAAGCTTCACTTTTCAAAGATCAAAAGGATATCAGTAAACATGAAGAACCTGAAAGAATAAAAACTTCAGTACTGGAATGTTTAACACTGTTATAAATTGACCCAATGTTGAAGACAGCAGTTTGAGATGAGGGTGCATGATGTTCCAAAATTAGCATATGAGATTTAAGGAGGAGCACAGCAATATTGGACTGGAACACTGCCTATAACCAGTGCTGTCATAGCGCTACTTCCCACCTAAGCGCTATCCTTGTGATGTCCCAGAATGTACTGTAAGCATGTGAGATGGTGGTGGGCACTGCCAACAGGAGGAGGGTGGGGAACTTTCGGATATAAGTGAGAAGGAGAGACCTGAGCTCAGACTGAAAGAATAATATTCAGTGACAACTAACTGAATATCAGAGAGGAAAGAATTATGAATGTGTATCATATAACACCACTATATGTTTTCTACAACATCTACAGCATAATATATAGTTTGAAGCAAGTATAGTTTCTCCACTCTGTCATTGTGCTGATAATGATGACTGGACAGAGACGTTCATAAACTCTCAG
Source organism: Lissotriton vulgaris (assembly GCF_964263255.1). Taxonomy (NCBI): domain Eukaryota; kingdom Metazoa; phylum Chordata; class Amphibia; order Caudata; family Salamandridae; genus Lissotriton; species Lissotriton vulgaris. The sequence goes on from NW_028244590.1 coordinate 25,787, forward strand.
AAAAAAAGCATAGCAGTTCAGTAAAAAAAATAATCTAACTCTGGGCCTGGGTGTTTAATAACGTATTTATTATATATCTACGAACAGGCACCCCATCTGATAATCCATTTATCACTGGTACAACTTTATCTCCCTTTCAGGTTTGACCCAGATATTATAAGAGTCATCACAATTTCAACTTACCTGTAACAGATTCATGGTTATCCAGTTCATTCTAATAGGAATTTCATTTCAAATGTTTATTACACTCAAGTCAAGAGTTTTAATACACTACTTCTGTTAAGATAAAAGAAAGTACCAGATTTCACTAAGAAAATGCAGCCACAGAAGGGCCTCCTTAGAAAAGCTGTCTAAATATCACTTTAGCCTGATGTGTCACTTCTGCCTAAATCCACACACTCACTTACCTCTGGGGCTGGCATGCCAGAGTGAATCTCTATAATGCCTTCCTAGCCAAGAGGAGAGGTCAGGATATATGCCAACATTAACAGGCACAGTAGCTATCATAAGCTCAGGATTAGTCATAGCAGAAGTGGCCTTTTAAGGTCTGACATTTAACGATGTGACTAAAAGGCATTCTATTGGTGATATCCTGGAAAGGTCTGTTGGCAAGCTGTTCAATACCCCTGCATATAAAATAGTGAACCATTGCCATGCAAGAAATATCTGTATGTATGTATGCATTTGGTAAAAACGGAGTGCTGGACATGGTCAAAGGCAATCTTAAAGTTGTTGAGTATTAGGAGAGAAAGCTGTATTACGGACAATGGGGTTCTATGAGAGTGGGAGCGATGTGGTCATATTTCTTCCGGCCCTGGATGAAGCATGCTGCAGCGTGTAGCATACACCTAAGGGTGCCAGTGTGGAATTGTGTAGACCATAGAGTAGGGCATCACCAACATCCAAATGCGAGAGTAAAAGGGCTTGAACAGCAGTTTTGAAATCGCTTGCTGGAAGTTTGACTTTCTCTAGAAGAGAGAGCTGGTACCAGGCCATCTTTGTTTTTTTGGTAATGTGTTCCTTGAGTAGAGGTTGGTATTCACGTGAATTAAAGTGATTTGGCATTTGGCGAGAGTTGGTGTTTGAAACAATCAGAGTTCTTGTCATTGAGCCAGGTTTGCACTGTATTTTGTTTGTTGCTCTTGGCAAATTATAGAAGTTATGTTTTGTTTGGGCTGAGCTTCAGCTAGGCTCCGGACATCCGGGGGCTGGATGATGTGCAAGCAGTGTTTGAGGTTCTGGATGTCTGAAGCAGAGGAGACTTTCACATCTCCTCTCACATCTTTCAATATAAACCTTCCCTGAACATCAAGGGGCCAAAAAAGACACCCCACTAGCATGGGGACTAAAAAGAAAATATGAATCCTTTGGCCATTTGGGAATCTCCCAGCAGAGCTGAGGAGCTGAGGATTCATCCACTGGCACCACTGACACCAACCTCCCTCTTGAGAGTTACTATGACCCACCTGTCCCCCAGCTCCAGATATCTGCATCAGAACAGCCTGTTGCCCTTCCTTCCTGATCTCTGGCATAATGGTGATCCTGACAGAATGTGAATCATTCTTGACATATGGTTATTTTTGGCAGATTGTGCATTATGTATATGGCATCATACTCGCCCTAGCATAATGGTGGTAATTTCTGACTTAATGTGGTATCCATTGTATGATAGTACCAACCTCAGGGCTTAATTTGAGCTGGTTGTTTCCTCTTTTTGGCACCAGCACTTAATTGTCAACACCAGTCCTTATGACAGTCTGCCACATGGTGGCACTGTTTGTCTAAATTAGAGATTAACACAACAGTTGTTTATTAGTTTAATATACATTAAAATTGATTAATACTTGCAGTCTAAGCCAATCTTATAGCGTCGGGCCTCAAATTGTCTGAATTGTTACACTGGTAGGCTGTGATGTTTAGTAGTTGTTTCCTCCTGACGAGGGCCCTGGCACTTAATTTTTTACAAATTAAGCTCTGGCCAACCTCATGCAAATACTGGTTCTTATCGAATCTTGGCAATTCTTCATATTGTCCATCGATGATAGAATGTTGGTGACCTCTGGCATAATGGTAGTCTTGGCAGTATGGTAGTATGCCCTGGAGTGAAATGAGATTCCCAGTGATTTAAAGGGAAATAAGGAAACAAGCCTTACTTAAGGTCTGTGTCAGTTAATGCCCACAGTAAGGGTTCTAGATAAAATTGTTACAAAAGCTTATATGCATTGCTTCAAAGTACAGAATCTCTGCATGAACATAAGTCAACTTGGGTCACATGCAGAAAGATTAAATGAATAAGAAAGCAACTAGCAAAAAGATACGGTCCGTATGAAAGAGACTTGGGTCGGCTCAGATAGATTCTGAACAGTGATATGAACACAATGCGGCAGAATTAGTGAATATATACTAACTTCTTGCTACCTCAGGAGCCCTAATGGCTAGAGCGGTCGACCTCGAAGCTGGGGAACCGAGTTCAGGCTGCGGCAGGGATGCTCAACATCCTGTGATTCTGGGCAAATCGCTTAACGTCCTTGTGGCTAACAAAATTAATGTGTCTCTCTGTATTGCAACTGGTGCTAATGTAAAGGGCTCTGATACCTTCAGATTAAGTTGGCGCTAAACAATACTCCCCCAAAAAAGTTAAAGAGCTGCCAGCAGGGATTCATATGGGATGAAAAAACTGTGGGGGGGGGGACTCTCAAAGGGGTGTGGCCAATGTAATTAATGGAGTAGCTTAAGCACAGCAGCCAAGAATCACGCTTCAGATGGGACACTAACGCATTTCAGTGTACTGCTCCGCATCACCGCACTGAAATGCATTGTCACGCATTACAGACTTATAACGCCTACTGTCAAGCCGTTCGTGCTGCTTACTATGTTCGCGCTGCCCACTATGTGAAAATAAAGCTGGAGTTTCTGGCAGCGCTCTGTGTCATGGGTGCGCTACTCCCGCACGCTTGGGGCTCAGCTGGCTGCTACAATGTATCCATGTAGCAGGGGTTTCCTGCCGCGGAGCTGCTCTGACTGACATGCGTGTGATATAGACAGAGACTTCTTTAGGCGCGCAACTGGGACGTCAACTGACCTGAGTCCTGCTAGTTCTGCAGTTGTTTGTGGGAGGCTACTGTGTGATTGGAGCACATCATGGCAGCACTGCAAGCAACATCATGGTTGCAGTAAATGTTAAATGATGACCGTCACCCCACCGCAAATTGCAGAGGGAGTTACGCTGCGGAGGCCAGGACCGGACTGAGGAGGCGGCCGTCGCACCATCGCGGTACACCCATTGCAGTGGCTCGGGGACTCGCAAGTGAGTGCTGGAGCCAGCCAAGTGTGTACAGTGTGTGTTAATTTGGTAATGCGAAGATCTGACCGTCGCCACATTGGCTTTGCACTCTCCTCAGTGCTCTTTGGGCAAGATAATCCGCAACTTCATGCATATAAATTGACTGCCAATGTATTTGTTTTAAAAAGATGGGTGGCAGTGATTTCATATTGGGCTCCCGAATGTGAGTGTGAATGACAGTAGTTCTGAAGCGCCTTTGCGTTTTTTAAATGATTCTTATGCTGCATGTTTCAGACTGGCCTGTAGGGAAACCCGCAGATAGAGACACAGAACTGTTCATCGTGAAAGATCATTATTCACGTCCCCTGCCACGCGACTCCTCCCTCCGCCCACACTGGCACTGCCAACCCCGGTCCCTGTCGGGCAGTCTTGCTCTGGAAGCACTTGGTGTGCTGAGTGCTCTGCCACACGCCCCCAGTGGCTCGCTGCCTGTCATGAGAACTGCCTGTGAAAGGGTCGGTGGCAGCTGATGGATGAGCGGTGACCCTGGCTCTTCCTGATCAGACTCCATCTCTTATACTGCTGCCCACGCTAACCCCCTCTTCTGCCACTGCTCCTACCCCAGCCCTCAGTACACTGTCCAAGCCATTGACAAAGTTGCCCAGTCAACCCACTCCTTTATCCTGACCCGACATGCCCTTGCTCGATACTTTCCTCCCCTCGGAATGTATTTACAATACAGTGGACAATAATTTTGTCTTAATTTGCACAATATGCTAGATAGATAACTTGCATAAAATGGATCTTACAAAAACTATAAATATGTAAGCACATTTCTAGTCTAGTTTGTGAGCTACAGTTCATATTGCATTCTAGGAGTGTACTTCCATCCTCTTCTCTTTTGGTGCTAGCTTTCCAGTTTCATGTTTCTTCCCAGTTGTGGAGAAGTAATTGCCACAAACATACTTGTAAATGTAGTGGTGCAGGAGAAAGCACATGGCGGCCTTGGTTTCTGGTGCTTTCAAGCAGTTGTAAGATCGTATTAGAGTTTTTTTGTTCCTCAAATTGGTGTAATTTCTGAAATTCAGGTTTCCTTTTTCTTCATAGCTTAATTTTTGATTGCAAGAAAATGTCACTCATAGTCATTGAATGTCACTCATAATTACAGTGAAATTATGAAAATGTCACACATAAGCAATTTGAAACCTTGGCAGCTAAGGCTTGAGAACACTTAAGCTAAAAATCTGTGCTTAGATATAGTGTGCCGCCCTACTGGTAAATTTGCTGCTTTGTCATTGCATCCAGATAAATATTACAAGTAACATTAAACCTACAACAAGCCAGTACTATTGGCTTTATCAATCAGTGTTAGTTGCATAAGATAAATAAGCAACAGCTATGCCTTTGTTGTATATAATATTGAAAAAGCTTCAGTTCTGAAATGATGAGACTGAAAGAACTATAACGAGTCTTTTCGAAGTTAAATCACTGGTAGGAAAGGGTGGTATTGCTGCAAAGTTGTTTTTTTTAACCCTGAGGGTGTGGACAACAATGGAGAGCCAAATTGGGACCCGTCTGAGCTCCTGCTATGGTCAGCACCGGCAAGACCCGGCCCATTTAACGCCCTGGCTGCCAGTAGGACATTCCTTGCATCCTAAAGACTTCCTTATGAATCTGAGGCCTATGACGAAACCTGCAGAAGAATTGATGGAAGGCAGGCTTTACTGTTGCAGCAATGGCAGTTGGAAGGAAAGCGGTCTGACCAGCTCAATTCCATGGCTTATTTCTATGGCATGAAGATGTGAGTCGTGTTCCTTCTTGGATTTTTCCACCACGCGCACTTATAATATCCTCTGTTAAAAAGTATTTAAAGGAAATAAATGTTTGAACGATGCAGATATTTTGCACATGCCCCAGGCTACACCAGTCCTTCCCCCATAAACAAAGCGGCCTTCCAAAAATCATGTAAAGTTGGAAATAAAGGTTGCAATTGTTCTTATATAACGACTGGACTGTAGCACATGCATTCACAAAGGCGGAGTAAATGCAACTTTCATTAATTCCTGGCATGACTCACATCCACCCGCGACGCCCACCCCTCAGGAATGTGCGTGGCTAAAAATGTGTTTCTGGCAAATTCGATAATGCTGTAAACAGCACGCGCAGTCTTGCCCAGCCCTCGCACTGCACATCGTAGAATCGTGGCGCTTTCAGACAAGCATTGGCAAACCTAATAGGTCTGGTCTTGGCATGCTGGTGCAATGATTATTTTTTATTTATATTAATGTATTTTTTTATGGAAAACAGTAGTCTGGTAAAACTGCAAAATCTGTCTCAAAGGCCCGACCTTTCAAAGAAAGAATAGTGCCTATCAAATCAATGATGAAAGATGGAACAAAATATTTAATGGAAAAGACACCCCTCTTTCCCATATACTACTTGAATTAAAACGAGGTCTTCTTAGTACCAGCTCATGTGAAAGCGGCAAAACCTTGATTCAAATATTTGTACAGCAGAGATCAAGAATGGAAACCACATCCCCTGTCTTGCAAAACAAAGGAATATTTTACTTGACATCTATCCAATATTTTCACAACTTAAGCTGTAAATAAGTTTGATAAAGAAATGTTGAAACATCAGGACTACTCCAACCCTGCTGTAGTTTGGAATAGAGCTAAAGAAACATTTCCTGCAAAGAACACTACACAAGGAGGAAATAACATTCTACTCCCACCCTCCAACACCCCTGTTATCCATCCAACCACTCACTTAAAGTATCTTTGCTTTGACCCAGTGCAGCGCCCTGCCGCCTTTCATGCTGTACGAGTACCACACACATACATGCAATAATAAACTCAAAGAATGACAGTACCAACTTCTTAGCAAAGATATGCAGCCAAGCAACCCTGGTGTGTCCAGAATATTAGTTTTGGGTTATCTGATAGTAAGGGATGAGGGGTTGAGGAAAGGGGACATTTCTCACATTCTGCTGACTTCCAACTTTACTGCTGAGGATGGTGGTGTTTGCTTAGTGGCTGCACCCTTCCTTGAAGATGGCCTCCCATTGTGAAACCACTCTTTAAACTTTATTTGGGTAGAACATGTTTGTGTTGTTCTCAAAAGCTCCTTTCCAAAATTACTGTTCTCTGTGCTTGGCAGGAAGTTTACTGCATTTCACCCACAATATTCTTTGTATTAAACTTCTCAAAACAAGGTCAACTTTTATAAAGTTTGTCATCAAAATCCATGTGATTCCCGATTCATGTTATTCCAATCCAATCCAAAAATTCTTTATTTCGGTCGTTAAGACCATAAAAGATGCAGATAAAACACATACAGTTTAGTTAAATAATACAATTCATACAATTTTTACATTTAATACACTAAAAAAAAGCATTATTTTCCCACCTCGCTAAAAGAACACAGAAGGTAAAACCAGATCAAGCAGTGATCACACATTCAGAGGATTTTCTTCTTCCTTACCAACCAAACTGCCATTAGGAATTTGGCTACTGCAAACACAATATGAGCAAGAGTATTGGTTTTCATTAGTCTATGTGCTTGTAAATAATTGCTGAACCCCAAATTTCTACAGAGAGGCGCTAGCCAATATTTCCTGTCTTTAATGTAGGCAGGGCAGACAAACATGATGTGAAATTCATCCTCCTCGTAAGTGTTGCAGCTTGGACACATTTTGTCGTTGCCCATTAACCATTTAGAAGTGAATGTTCTTATGGGCAAAGTGCCTAGCCTCCATTGTACGTACAGTTTCCTCACAAGAATGGGATAAATAAAATCCATAAAAGGTTCAAAAACATAAGAATTTTTGGATTCCAAAAATCGGTCTGTGAGGGTGCCGCTATTGTGTGCATTCAGCAGGAGTGCTAATCTATAGTCTTTACAGATTTGGACCAATCTTTTGCGAGGAACCCTTCTGCAACCTTGTTCGGGATCCACCCATAACTCAGATAGGTTCATGGAGTACAGTTCTTTTTTCACAAAAGCTAGCCAAGGAATTTTATCGCCTAGATTCAGGTTCATGACATGGATAAGGTCCTGCCTATAGTGAATAAGTTCACTGGTGGACCAAAGCCTGTGCCAGAACCTCACCGGCTTTGAGTCTAGCTCCTCTGCAATGGAAGGGAAACCCATATCAAGTCTCAGAGGCAAGAGCGGTGAGCCTCGCGGTAGAACCAGGAGGCGTCTTAAAAAGCTGTTTTCCACTCTGGCTAGTTCTTGGCCCGCTTTATACCCCCATAGTTCGCTCCCATAGGTTGCGGCTGCCTTGGCTTGGGTTTGATACATTTCGAGCGCCGGGCTGATAGGCTTATAGGAAGAGGTGTTGACCACCTTCAAGATTGCACCCGACAGCTGGGATAATTTTAGACGTGATCTTGCTATCTGGGGGTCCCATGATAGATTTTCCTGTAATGTTACTCCCAGATACATGAAAGTTTTTACCCTTTTAAGGCTGGCGGTACCCAGAATGGGGTTAGGTCTGGCTTTTTTTGGTGGATTGAATATCATGAATTTGGTCTTCTCTGTATTGATCTCTAGACCATGTTGTTTACAGAAGAGACCAAATCCATCCAAAATCCTCTGAATTCCCATCGGGGACTTGGAAAGCAGGAGGGTGTCGTCGGCAAACATGATTGCCGGCACCCTCCTGCCTGCCAGACGTGGGGCATCATTGTCTTTAACATTTTCCAGGTGGGATATGACATTATTGATAAAGAGGCAAAACAGGGTCGGCGCCAATACGCAACCCTGCCTCACCCCTCTGCGGACAGGGAAACTAGGTGAGAGGCTACCGTCCCTCCCACACCTAACCTGCGCATAGTTATTATCGTGTAACCTAATTATGATGTTTAGGATCTGGACAGGTACCCCCAGCTTTAACAGGACCTCCCACAGTTTCTTACGAGGGACCAGGTCAAAGGCTGACCTCAGGTCCACGAACACCATGTCCAGCCTTCCCCCCTCTATCCTCACCGTCTTCCAGTAGAGCAGGACGAGGCGGAATATGTGGTCCATGATGGACGTGTTTTTCCTGAAGCCAGCCTGGAGGGGGCTCAGGATGTCATTAGCCTCCACCCAGTCTAGCAGGTTGTTCAAGATGAGGCGGGCGAATAGCTTTTGGGGGGCATCTATAAGGCTGATCGGCCTGTAATTGGCTGGGAGCAGAGGAGAGCCCTTCTTATATATAGGTACAATCTCTGCCCCAGCCAAGAACAGGGGATCGCCATCCCTCCCAATATGGCGTTAAAGAGGATGAGGAGGTACGGGCCCCAGATCTCGGGATGATGTCTAAAGAGATCCCCAGGTAACCTATCTAAACCAGGGGCCTTCCCCCTCGCCAATCTCTCAATAGCACTCGCCACCTCACCAAGGGTGAATTCTAAGGCCGCTTCCGAAGAAGCAGAGACCACAGGCTCCACATCACCGGATGGCAGGGTAATATCCCGATAGAGTCCCCCAAAGTGAGCCTCCCGAACAGCAGGAGCAATATTAGGCTCCACTGCAGATTTAAGTTCACCTGTTCCCGTGTTCACCAGGGCCCAGAATTTCCTGGAGTCTTTGGCATCTAGGGCATCAGATAGATCATGCCAGCGGTCCCAATCCCACTCAGCCCTTGCAATTTTCATTGCCGCTTTGTAGTCCCTTCTTAGTTCTTGCACCCTGCCCTTGTTGGATCCGATTTTAATGGTAGCAACTAAGTCGGACTTGATCTTCTTGCAGCTACTATTGTACCAGGTCGGGGTTCGGGTCTTCTTTCGGCGTGATGATACCAATGGGTAAAAGACCTCAGCGAGTCCACTCACCAGTTCCGCATGAATTTGCGCTAGTTGCTTGTTGTAATCTATGGGTCTCTGGAAATTTATAAGGTCATCCACTTTTTTAAACTGTGTGAGTGCTCGTTCATATAGTTTAACCAAACTACCTTCCGTATTTAGCAACTTCCCCCATTTTACACGACGCCTATTTGTAGTGAGGACCAAGTTCCCAGGGTCATCGCTATCAGTGAGAGTTGAAGACCCTACTTCAGGAGCAGGATGTTGCATCTCCAGTAGGAGAGCGTTATGATCACTGTCTATTCTTGGCACCACCCTGAAATCCTGGACTTTAGACCACGTACTAATGTCTAGGAAGATGTAATCTATTCTCGACTCGTGGTCCTTCCTGTTAAATGTACACAGTGACGGGGTATCCAACGGGGTACGCCCGTTGCAGGCCCTTATTCCAAAATTTAGGGTAAGGGCCATGATCTGTACTGCAAGCTGGGGACCAATTTTTAGGTGGGGGCGATGAACATGGTGGGACTCCCCAGAAATCATCCTCAGTAGTGAGAGCACCCTCCTTTAACCCTTCTAGGGGCTCAAAGTGGCAGTTGAAATCCCCACCCATCACTATCTTATAATCGCCAGACAGTTGACCCAGAAAGGACGATAAATCATCAAGCGTTGATGATTCCCTGGCCAAGGGAACTGGGCGCGAGTATACATTGATGATTGCCAGGGTTATTGCACCGGGCCATCTAAGCAGCACACACTGGAAGTCCTGCGAGAACGTAGGGATATTTTCCGCCTGACATCCAATGTGGGTAGCTACCCAGATTGCCAGTCCCCCTGAAGGCCTCCCTTTCCCAATCCACTTGGCCGGAATTTCGAAGATTTCATAGCCCATTCTGCTCAGGGATTCCCTCGCCCACGTCTCCTGGAAGAGGCAGACATCACTGCCCTGTATCAGGAGGTCCCAATCAGTTGAATGCACCTTATTTGCTATCCCCGCCACATTCCAGGAAAGGACCTTCAAACATTGGGTACCTGCCCTGGTCCCTGGCCGTTCAGGTAAGGTTGATGCAATGGCTAAGGGCAGATCAGGGGTTCCACTGGTAGCTGGCTCAGCTGGTTCGAGGGACAGAGCGCTCATCACTGCTGTTATCAAATTGGTGCCCATTGGATCCTTTGATGGAATAACTGCTAGATCACTTGGGCTCCCAAGTACTATATTTCTCCTACCATGGCATTCATATGCCCTGACATTGGTCTCACTCACAACTCTCGTCCCCCCCATACTTTCCTTCCCGTTATCAGTTTCCTTGGCGACCTGCAAGACAGCAACCTTTTGTGGTCAATCAACCTGGTCCAGGCAGGAGTATCTATTTGGGTGAATGAAATTACCGTAAGTGGGAAACTCAATGTGCCTGGGCCTGTAACGTGAGCCATCCACTGCATAGCCCACCCTGGTCCAGCCCTCATCCCTCCTCACAGCTAGGTTGGGTGCATTTGGATAGAAGAATGAAAGGGGCACCAAATCAACTGCTGTTTTAGTTGCACTGCCGAGCCAGTTACAAATGTATGGGGCGACCTGTGGACTTTTGAAGCTTACGATTATACAGTCCCCCACACATTTCTTGGGAGTGTACCCAATCCATGGGACCCTTCTTACCATAAGAACCGCTCCCTTTAGATATGGTGGGAGAGGTCTATGGATATTTAACCAACTAATCACCTTATTGCGCAGGGAATCTTGCGATTCCGTGGCGCCCCCGCTAAGTTCTGGTACTCCCACCAGAATAGCAGTGTAAGCTACTGCCTCAGGGGGCTTGTTGATTGCCCTACGCCTTGTGTTGGGACTAGTAGGGCAGCCAGCCTGCCCAGTGACTGGTCTATCCTGACCGAGTTGGTGTGCCTGAACATGCTGTTTTGACCTTCTGGGGGCAGGTACCGGTGGCCTCTGTACATGGGGCACCAGTGAAGTCGATGAGGGGGCTGATTCAGAGCTATTATTAGTCCCTGCCCTCAGCTGGGATGTTGGGAGATTGGAAGTCTGGCTGTTTGAAACTTGGGGCAGGTGACTAGGGCCAGCTGAAGCAACTGAAGGGGGGCAGGTACAGAGCTATTATTGGACATTACCCTCACATAAGCTGTTTGAATATTTGGAGCCTGGATGTTTAGGACTGGGGTAAGTGACTGGGCCCAGCACTGGACCTATGAGCCCCACTTGAGTTTGTTCTCAACCCAGGATCCACGCCATTATTATCAATGCAGAATTTTTCTATGGCCGACAGTCTGGTCTCTATAGAGTCCAGCCTGACGGTCACGGGATTTTAGAGATTTCTAACAATGTCCGTTAGCGAGCTGATGAACAAGTCTGTGGTTTTAGAAGAAGAGGCCCTGTCAAAGATGAATGGCCCAGTACACACGGGGACCGATGAGGCGAGTAGGGGGTTGGTTGGATCCGACCTGTTCCTAATTGGAGAAACCCTAGATGGAGTTGCAATGTCTGCAGTGTCACCTTGAGAGGTCGTGATTAATCAATTTTCACCCTTTTAGCACCATTGGGCTTCCTTGGTCTCTTCCTTTTAGTTGGATGATCCCCAATGCCACTTCTCTGGTTCATTAAGTGTACTACGTCAGAGCCCACCTCCTGTGGTACAGGCGCTGCATGAAGGGGATTAGGGGAAGGCTCTACAGTCCCCGACAAGCGTAGTGAGTCTCCATCCCGATTTGAAGATAGAGGCGTCCTCAGTTGTTGTAGGTCTGACTCAATGGTCTGGTCAATGCTGTCCATAAGTGACAAGTGGGTAGCATCAAGCAGTAAGGGTGTACTAGCATTGATTGAGGAACCCAGGGAATCCATGGACAAATTGTCAGTACCCTCCTCACAATGTCCTTCTAGCACAGAAAGTCCTTTTTTGGCCACAGGATTAGATTTAAGAAGAAATTTTTCCATAGTACCTGAAGCTTGATGGGCAGCCTTACTTCTGGATTCTCTGGAGGCCATTATTATAAAGGGCGCCTTCGGTTCATCAGACACAGGCACGAAAAGAGCCAGAAGGGAGGCAGGACGTCAGAGGGATGGCCCGGTCCGGTCTCTTCCGGCCTCTAACGGCCCGCCCTTTGCCCGGGCTTAGCCTGGCGACCACCCGCGCGCGTCCCGCGATGCGCGTATGTGGTACTGAAGATGTAATTGATTGGGGCTAGGAGGCGTGGCCAGCCGGGAAGAGTCCCAGGTGCGGCGTCTCAGCAGCCGCTGGGGTACCTGGGACTCGCAGTCCCGCTGCGCCGTTGATGAAAGTCCAAGTCCCTCTTCTTAGCCAAATAGCAGCCTCACTGCAGCCTCCTGGACAGTCACACAGTCCGCCGGTAATCCAAGCCTTCGAGCGGCTCCCGCGAAGCGGGGGCCGCGAGGCGCGGTTTTAGGCACGCGAGAGGGAGGCGCAGCCAGCCGGGAAGAGTCCCAAGTGCGGCATCTCTGCAGCCGCTGGGGTACCTGGGACTCGCAGTCCCGCTGCGCCGTTGATGAAAGTCCAAGTCCCTCTTCTTAGCCAAATAGCAGCCCCACTGCAGCCTCCTGGACAGTCACACAGTCCGCCGGTAATCCAAGCCTTCGAGCGGCATGCAATGTCTCCAGAGATCAGTTTACATTACTGAGAGTTTTAATGATAACACAAAAAGTGATGGCAGGCTACTTGCAATACGTCTAACCACTGGCAATAGCTCAGGGTAGCACTCCAACCCAGTGTCCTTTGGCTCACTGTGCCGCCTAAATTTGGACCCAGCCATATGCAAATCAGCCTTGAACCTGTTCCTCATGGGAACAGTCCAGCCCGAACTGCCAAGTCATGCCCTCCCTGATCCAGAACACAAGCAACCCAGGACAGGTTTATCCCTAGTTATGGCCTCATTAGCCGGGTACAGCTTGTTCCCAGTGATACAGTGAGCATGGGACCCACGCCTGGGCATACCCATGTCACTTAGGGCGGTACATGAAACATAAAAAAAGTGACGGGAGGCTGCTTGCAATATGTCTATCAACTGACAATAGCTCGAAGTAGCACTCCAACCCATTGTTCTTCTGCTCACCATGCCACCTCAGTTTGGACCGAGCCATATGCAAATCAGCCCTGACCCTGTGGTTCTGTGGTTCCGTAGATTCTGAACCCGTTCAATGAAAGTCGTTGGATATAGACGATTTTGGTGTCAGCGGACCGCAAATCACGAGTGCGGTATGTACAAGTGTTTTCGTCATAACCGATCAATGGGAACACTACGTATTTATAGATTTCGTTCGAACCTTCGGGTTCCATTTTGTGTATGGCAGCCATTTTGTGTGGCTGCCCTCACATAGGTCGATGACTACGGCCGAACGGGTCTTTGGAACACATACACCTTAGCTGACTTCTATGTGACCATAACGAACTGATTCCCTTGCCCGAAGCTGACCTCGTTGAGCCAGTTCCTTGTTAAGCAGCTGGTCAGATAGAGATCAAAGAGCAGGACATTGCTGAGTTTATGGTACATGCACACACCCTTCTATCTTGCTTGTCATCTGCTTCTGTTCCTTCCTTTATGGCTTAATTATTGATTTGGGTTGAGGTCTTTACGATGGGTTCGTCCGGCCCGTTCGAACAGGAATGTTGGATTTTGCTTGGTCATTTCTGGTGGGCTGGACAACGGAAAGTGGGATTGTCGTCATGCGATATGTTTGAAATGTCACCCTACGATTGGTCAGTTTGTATGTAATTGATGCTAGCCAGGAATGTGATTTTTAGCATAAAAGACGATGCTCCGCTCTATGAATTTGTGCAGTCTCTAGCGAACCACCTGTGTTGTGCTTCGTAGACCTCTGTTCCTGGTTGCAGCCAATAAATTTGGTCTTTCTAACTCGATCACCAACCTTCACATTAAGCTCTCTAGAACTATTTTGAACATACTTGTTTTGAGCTTCCACTCTTTTCTTCTCTACTTCTTTTATTTTAACTACAGGTAAACCAAACTCACCCATCCACTTCCTTAACAATTTAGAAGATGGAAGACGGCCCCTTAGTAAAATGAAAGGAGAAACTTCTATATCAGAATTTGGGGTGATACCTACGGCTCTCAACACATTTTTAAGTTCATTTTTGCAATTTAGGTTACTGGCTTTAGACAACTGTATGTTGTCCTAGATCTCTCTGTTGAATCTCTCTACGAGACCAATACTCCTAGGGTGATAAAGTGAGGTTTTGGTGTATTTAATACCCATGAAATTCTGAAGAAGTAAATTGGCAGCCATTGTCTGAGACTATTGCGTCTGGAACACCTTCCCATGCAAATAAAAATTCAAGAAATTCTATTACACAAAAAGTTGTGGGAACCTTTACAAATTTCAACTCCGGCCAACAACTGTGGTGATCTATTAAAACTATACCATATTCCAAAACACCACTGTCAGACAGAGATAAAGGGCCAATAATCTCAATGGCCAATTTGGACCAGGGCTTGGAAAGAACACTCACAGCTTGAACTGGTCTAGGTACTGTCATTTGAGACTTGTCACTTACAGCACAATATAAACTGTCTCTCAAAAAATGTTCTACTTGCTTGTCGAGACCGGGCCACCAAAACTGCTCTCTAATCCTTCTCTTCATGGCACACATACCAAGGTGACCTTCATGAGCTAAGTAAGCACTTTGACTCTCATGCTCATAGGAACCACAAGTAAAGAAGAGCGATACAAAAGCCCATTTACAATAGAGAGTTCATCGAAAACATGCTTGAATTTGCTGATGGTTACATCAACCTAACATTCTCTTGTCCGACCATTGTGAATCATACCCATGAGCTTCTTAATGTCTAAATCAGTATCATACGCATCTCTCCATTCACTTTCTAAAATGGCTCCATCTGAATGAGACACAGCATAACAAAAATCTCTGACTAGATTCCTTATCGTCATGAACATCCACATCATGTGTACTACCTGGTATCCTGGACAAACAATCTGCTAAAATGTTACGTATCCCTGGAACGTATTCAACATTAAAATTATGTTCTAACAGTCTTTATTGCCACTTTGCAATTCAAGGAGTGGCTTTATCTCCTCATTTGGTGGTAAAGAGTTGAACCAAAGGTTTATGATCCACTCTAACTAAATTTGGAGCCCCATAGATATTGTTTAAAATGAACAATCCCTCACCAGCAGGCTAATGCTTCGCTTCTATCACTGAGTAAGTAGCTTTGGCACCCTTCAGACCTCTAGAAGCAAAGGCTACCACCTCATCTCTGCCATCCCTATGCTGCATGAGTACTGCACCAAGACCCTTCTGACTGGCATCTGTCATGATTATTGTGTGATCATTGATGTCAAAAGGTTTGAGAGGAACAGCTTGTGCAATCTCTTTTTTGATTATATGAAATTCCTCATCACATTCAGCATTCCATTTGAATTTTTTTTTAGTATATTCCTCATATAAAATGTTTTGGCAGAACAATTAGGCACAAATCTTGCATAGAACTCGATGAGTCCCATGAAGGACCTCAACTGATCCTTATCACTAGGTGCACGAAAATCTTCTATAGCCTTAACTAGACTGGATTTAGGTTCAACACTAACCCTGGGTGTAGTTCGCGAAGTAGCACTACGTGAGCTATGCATAGCGCTACGCAAACTGCGTAGTGCACTGTTCGCGATGATTGCACAGTGCCGGATGCTTGTCCGCACTGTGCAATCATTGAAAACGGCATCTTGCACAGTGCGACCTGTCGTTTTCTGCCGCTCGAGTAGATTTTTACTCGAGCTGCAGCTTTCACAAAGCGGAATGGTATTTTCTCATCCCGAGCGGTCACGAGCATACACGACCACTCGCAATGAGAAGTCTGACCACCGCGCATTTAGAATCTCGCTGGGAGGTTTATTTTCCATGCTTGTGATCGCCAACTTGTTGTTGCTGATCGCGAATGAGGAAAAAGTCTCGCCGGGGTGTCATTTTACTCGCTCGCGGTCGCCAACTTGACGTTTAGGTCCGCGAACAAGCAAAAAATTACCGCTACGCGTGTTCGCACTGTGCTACATGCAATTCCCATAGTGCGAAATAGCGCAAACTACGCGAGCGTAGCGTAGTTGTGTGCCCAGGGTTGTTCAACACCCTTGGCAGATATTCTATATCCTAAATAATCTACAGAGGTCACATTTCATTTACATTTTTCAAGACTCAAAGTGTCACCTTTTTCTTTTAGAATAGAAAAACATGATGCAATCTCTCTTTGTGTTGAATCTAATTAGAACCATGAACCAACACATCGTCCTGGAACGCCATCACCTCTGGGGTATCTCTGAACATGGTTCTCACAATTCTTTGGAAAACTGCTTATGCAGAAGCATGCCCAAAAGGCATTTGTTTGTACTGGAATAAACCCTCTGGGGTGAGGAACGCAGTGTATTGTCTAGAATCTGGGTGTACATCGTTTTGATGGTAAGCTGATGTCATATCAAGTAAACTAAACCATTCACCATTCTTAAGGTAGTAGTCATCTCAGTGATGTTGGGCAAAAGGTGTTGATCAACCCAGATATTGCGATTCAGATCACAAAGATCAACACACATGCACAATGCACCATTGGCCTTACGGGCTAAAACAATAGGTGAAACTCAATCTGAAGACTCAATGGATTCTATGACATTGCTGGAGAATAGCTTATTTAATTATTTTTTAAGTGCATCCCGTAAAGCCAAAAGTACTCTTCTAACTTTGTGTACCACAGGTTCGGCATGGTCGATTAATCTGATTTTGGGTTTGAATCGTTTAAATATACCTAATTTGCAGTGGCGGCTCCTCCATGGGGTCGTTTGGGCGCCGCCTCCCTGCTTTCTCACCGTGCGAGAAGGCAGAAACAAATGGTAGTTATTGCCGTAATAACTACCATTTGTTTCTGCCTTCTCGCACGGAGAGAAAGCAGAAGTTCCTGGTTTAAAGTGGGCGGTGTTATTCGAGGGCAGGGGGGAGCGGCTTGCCCACTGTTGTTAATAATGTCTGTTTGAGCAGCCTCAGAGGCTGCCTAAACAGACAGTATTAACAACAGTAGGCAAGCCGCTCCCCCCTGCCCTCGAGTAACACCTCCCACTCGCCCTGTCTCTCTGTATGCTGCAGCATACAAAGATAAATGACGCGGGTAGGGCAGCCTGCCGAACCAATCACAGCGCTGGCTGCGGTGGAGGGGAGGTATCCTGCCTGCCACGCCGCCTTCCTGAAGACGTGCGTGCTGAAGGACTTGAAAACCAGGACGGCGGGAGTCGGGACGGAGTCTCCGGATGGTAAGTTTACTTTATTTTATATATATATTTGTTTCGGTGTTTCCAAACCCCTCCCGCCCTCCTCATCCCCTCAGGTCGTTGCGACCCCATTTCCAAACCCCACCCGCCCGTAATGCCGGCCGCGACTGTTGGGCTGGGATTTAAAAAAGCACTGGGAGCCTAGTGACATCTGTAAAGGCAATAACTCTTAACGCACATGTGCTTAGTCGTGCGCAGTCAAGCCGGCTACAGTGCAATTTTTTTTGTCTGAAAGCAACTCACGTTCATATGCCTTGTGCCGAAGTGCTGAGTAAAATCCAGGAGTTGACTCGGAACAAGGCGATATGGTGCCCAGGTGTGATTTGTAAATTGGTCGTATAAGAACATCACATTTGCCCTTCCCACTTGCATCTCATGAGTTTCAGGTGTGTTCGCCTTGCAGAGCTTTCATTATGCAGAAACAAAATGCTTTATAACATTTCCAAAGAGTGTTTTTAAATTGAAGGCCTGCCTTGATTGGGTTAATTGAATTATTTGTGTAACAGCACATGCATATAAATATTAGGTGATTGGATTGGGCGATCTTTTAGTTAGGCAGTTGCATTGGTGCATGTGTAATGATGATACTGTGAAAGATGATAGCACTGCAGTGTACAGTAGGTTTAAAAGTTCATGTGATAGTATCCCTAACTTGCATCTGTCAGAGATCCAGGCAGATTGTCGGATGTAGGTTGAAAGTGCTTAAATGGCACCCATTGTTGCAGGTGTTGGGCATTACGTTGTGTCCTTCCATTGTTCACTATTAAGGCACTACTTTTTTACCTTTCGTTTTTAGCTAAGCACACCAAGAGAGTGGGTGTTTTTGCTCGCCCCAGTGAAGTACGACAATTGTTTTACGCCCTGCCACTTTCAAATGTCACCAGCTGCCACTGCAAATTTGACATAATTTCAGGATACATTGACTCCCATGAATTTTCCTTCACCGTTTGCATACAAACTAAATCTTTCTCCAATATAATCTTTACTTTCCTAAAATATACATGGGAGATACAGAGGAATATGTCTATTACCACATGCTACTGGCTGTTATCTGTATCCTTCTGCCTGCTAGAGAGTATTTCCTTTGCAGTGCATGAGCTGCATTGCTTTCTAGATCAGGAGTAGCAACCAGAGAATATTTTCACCTCAAAACTAATAATCACACGTTGTAACATTCAATCATTTATCTCACACTATATTTTTAAACACAGATCAATCCTTTTCCTTCAATAGGATATTAAAGTATTTATTTATTTACATATTAGATCTTAAGAGCAAGTTGTCAGCACTTTTTCTATATGTAATTTTCGAGACCATAAAGCGATATTGCATGGATCGGATTGTCAGATTTGAGTTTGCTCAACAAATGAAAATACATTCAATAATATGTGAAGAACGTGAGTCTCCACAAAAAGGACAGAGAATGATTCAGTTTAAAACCATGCGGGTTTATTAAAAGTTAAACGTTTACAGAAGACGCAGATCAGGATAGCAGTAATCAAAAAACAAAATGTGTATTCTTGGATTAATATGCAAATCAATTAAATCAAAATACTATAATTCAGAGGATGAATAATCTGGGTAATCTGTAAGGAAAGTCAGTTCTCTCTCTGAGAGAGTACTCTATGGCAAATCAAAATCACATCCACTTTACTCCATTCAGCTTTACACTACATCAAACAATCTTTAACATTTTACACACCTAAATGCAGTTCTCATATAACTATCCAATCAGGTTGAATCAAGATAAAACAAATATGTGCTCATTAAGTTCTCACAGGTTTGTCACTAACAAGCTTCACTCTGCGTCCGTCAAACTTACAATCACTGTAACAGGATAAGGTACATGGAGGCTGCACACTGCAGGGGTCTTCTTGGATGCGCTATACATTAAAACATTCCAAGGTTATAGCAAAGAAAAGAAGACATTTATTCTCCTTAGAGAGAAGGAGAAAGAACATTGTGTTAAACTATTAGAACTGCAGCTCTTCTAGGAATAAAATGTTCACGTGCTACCAAGCAGGATGACAAACATTAGCCATTTTAAATTCAGGTCTGCATTAGCTATGGTCAGTCTGAACGTGAATAAACATGTATGCTTCTCCAAATAGAATTTGCATGCCTATACTTTACTGTAATATTAATATATTAAGGCAAAACATTTAATAATAAAAACCCTTTCAAAGTCTGACCCTTTGATAGCTGCCTTACTGGCTTTCCTTCTTGCGGGACTGCCTGACCCCAATATGGCCACCAATAACTCTCACAAGATAAACAACAAAAGACACAGTTTTGTATTTCTTTGAGGCAGTCATCTTGGGGTCAGGCTATCCCAATTTTAAGCTCAAAATCAAACCTAAAACTAATGCTTTTTCATTTAAAATTACTTTACTATAGTTTCTAGTGACCTCTCTTTCTCTTTTGTCGGGTCACACTGTGCAACTGGTGGCTCCACTGCCATGCTGCCACTGCCTTCTCTCCTTCTGCTGCCATGCTTCCGAGCGCCCATCAGCTCCCCTGTCCTGCTGCCCGGGCTGAGCAATATTTAGAACTCTATAGCCACACTTTTTACTCTTTCTTGTTATTGTTTTGACAGCTATAGGTTACTTTTTCAAATCATATATTGGCATTTGCCTTTCAAGAGTTATGCTTGTCCAGTCTACGCACAATGAACATTGAGGTAAAAATTCAAACCCGGACCGCTGTCGCTCAAATCTTTGCTCGCAGGGAGGTGGGCTTTTTCAATGAGCAGGTGCATGGTTCTCCGCTTTTGTGTCAAGCTGTGCAAAAACGACCTCTTTCCTTAACCCGTTGCATGCGTTGGACGGCCCCGGTTGTCCTACGTCACAGGGGGCATGTGAGGAGTACAGCTGGGGGACGTCCTAAACACGCCCACTCATTAATTCCCCAGCACTGCAGCGGAATTTGCACCGCGGTCAAGGGGTTAATTGTTGTACATAAATAAATGGCACAAATAAATCGGTGTCTGCTGAGTATGTTTTTTTGGCTTTTTTTTTTTATATAGCGCAAACTTTGCCCGAGGGCATAAGAGCGCTTAAACCAAGCACTACTTCACATTACACAAGGTCAGATTCTTTTTTTAGATCTCGCCTGAGACAACGCATATGCTGTCGCTTGTGAGGCGTTTTGTTTACATACTGGAGACTTAGAGCACACCCATTACTTACTATTGGTTGCCTTCATCGTCCCTTTCAATTTCTTGCTTCTCATTGTCAGCACATACAGGCTTCGTTTTCTCTTTGTGTGTTTGTTCCTTTAATGGAGCGTGGACCTAGTACTCTATTTGCTCTCATATTTAGGTACTTTTTAAAATTTCACTTTTTTTATTGTTTCTTCCCTGTTGCGTTGTCATTGTGCTCCCTTCATCATTCCTTGCCACATCCCTACAGGCCACACTAAGACATGTTTTCAGGGCAAGGATACAGGGTTGCAATTTTAAGGTGGCACATGCCCTTTGCATTTAACTTTCATCAAAGACATATCACACAGAAACAGGCATGCACCTAAAACAGGCCAAACCTATTACCTTTGCTAATGCTTGTTATCAGGATCAAATGAGTGATTAACAGCAATGATTTTGTGGTGATGCCTCAAATTTTCCTGTTCTTCCAGTCTCACCACTTTCATCTGTAGTCTCTCTGTTACACATATATGCCATTTTTCTCTCCACATCTTTCGAAAATCCTCCATTTTCACATCTCACACTTCATCTCTTCCTTTTTCAACACCCTATTTTCACTCTTTCCTGTATATACTCCCGCGCATCTCCTTCACTTCACCGTCCCCTACTCCAACAATTCACCTACAAGTTATGCATTTCCTTTCACGTGCATATGGTCAAAAATTCGACAGCTGCATACCTCCTTCACACACTTTCGTATAGAATCACAATTGCAATTCGCACACATGACCATTGCTCTGTGAGATCTGCAGAGAGGCCAAAGATTGGATGAGCATGTATTCTGAACTCCGTTATGACCCACTCACAGGCACTCTGAGAAACTCACAATGCCTTCAGCTTCAGCTTCCAAGCTCGCACTTGTGGCTTTTATACACACCCAAAACCTCAACGCATACAGACACTTAGAAATGACAGTTCATATTAAGAAATATACAAGACTAATATGCTACAAGAAAAAAAACTACAAAAACACATGTCAAATGTAAACAGGAATCATTGCTTAATTTGAGCATGCTACTCGCCGAAAAAGCACTTTGACACCTCTGCAGGGGTAGTAAGCTCTATATAAATGCAATTACAATACACCATGCAGTCCTGAAGTATATTGAATGTGCATTGGCAAAGCCAATAGGTCTCGCCTATGTGAGAGCTATTGGCTTTGTCAATGTTATTTTGCCCATATTGTACAGCAGTGCAGCTACTGTGCAGCATGGCTAAAAGTCTGAAAAAAGTGCTGGCTGTGTCATAGCGCTTTTTTTCATAGTTTTTGCCTTGCTGCACAGCAGATGCGCTGCTGTACAAATTGGCTAAAAGGCATTGACAAAGCCAACTGCTCTTGCTTAGGCAAGCCCTATTGGCGTTATCCATGCATTTTTTATGTTGAGCCAGCCGTCAGGACTCAAACCCAGTTCCCCTCTTCCAAAGTCAGCAGCTGCGGCCCACACCAAAGCCTAAATTACGGTCTGCTATTTGCTTCTGAACTGTTCCGCACAAGTTGAGGCGCTCCACTTCATTGTTTGATCATGAATCCAGGGCCGGCCTTAGGCATGTGCAAGGTGTGCACCTGCACAGGGCCGCCAAACCCCAGGGGCCGCCACAAGGAATCGGATACATACATATTCGTGGCGGCCCCTGGCAGGGATTTGGCGGCCTCCCCGGCTTCCACTATTACTAACTTCCTTAGTCACCCCCTCGCCCCCCCCTCCTCCCCTCCTCCCTTTCACTGCCTGGCCTATGGCTCCGCACCGACCTGTGTTCCTCGTTCCTGATTGGCAGTCAGCGGCGCCGGGGTGTTTCAATCAATCAATGTCACCAAGGGCGGCGGTTGCGGCTGGCAGACGCCGGAAGCCAAGGATAGAGTAAGTTGCGCACTGCAGACTTAACCTCCTCATACTGCTTCCCGCATGCGTCGTGGTGGCGTATGTCAGTCTGCATTTCTGGTGGTGGTCGGACTAAAGTGAGCTGTCCTGCTTCAGAAACAATGTAAAGTCTGAACGCACCTGGCGTCAGTTGCAGAGGGAGATCTGAATGTAGATTCTGCTGTAGTCACACAATGTGCCACTCTGACCCTGGGTGGGAGTAGTACTGTCCTTTCCGGCACGTGCCTGCCCTGGGTCTGATGGAAGGCCGAGGGACGGCCACCCGCATAATAGATCATGTCCAATGCCTATGCCTTCCAGTGTTCATAGCGGCGCAATAGTATAGGGTGGTGTGTCTTTAGTTTCAAATATTATACTGCAGCAGGTTACCGTCGAAGGCCTCAAACAGGCGTCGCTGTTTGAGAGCAGGAGACCGAAGGCCGGAGGGTTGTGACGTCGAGCGAGAGCAGGATGCACTGCTGGTTCATCTGGATGAAAAGATGGCACGCTATTTTTATTTTACTGATTGTGTTTTAGCCCTGCTCTATCTCCATAAGACACGTATAACCAGGGGGTGCTATCTTTTTTTTATAATGATAGTTGTTCGATTACAGGTTCATTTAAATACGGCACACCCTTAAAACAACGCTCTTAGAAAGTATACATTTATAAAGGCTATTAAATCTCCTAAAAATACACTTACTCTCAGTTAGCTGAAATAAAATAATAAAATAACATCACATGCCAGTAACATTATAGAAATCAATCACTCTACAATAGTCTAACACCAGTAACATAGTCCAGTTACAAAATGTATTTGTATAGTGCTTCATATCTATCGCGAGGAGCCAGGGCGAATTGCTTCTCGAGCACCACGCTAAACCGTGAGAGAGTGCTTGGTTGAAAGGATGATGTTTTTGGAGTGGCTTTTCTGGTCTCAGAAAGCCCTGGCATTCTTGTTTCTGCTGGTCCAATCTGGCTAGGGGATGTTGATGGTTTGCTCAGGTTACAGGCTGTCTCAGTATAAGTATCCAGCACCTGCTCTCGTATCATTAATAATAGGGGCATCAGGGGCTGGCCGCATGTTGTATGTGGGTGTGTGTGTGTGCCAGAGCTCATTTGTGTTCCTTTCCTTTGCATGCTTATTGTTGTATGTGTGTATGCGTGAACTGGGTGCTTGCTTGGTGTGTGCGTTCGTGTATGTTCAGTGCGTTTTTTTATTATATCTGTGTGTGTTGCGTGTTTGCTTTGAGCGCGTGCCCCTGTTTGTCCTGTGCGTGTTTGTGACTATATATCTATAGGTGTCTGTGATATGTCCATATTTTCTTGATGCGTTTGCGTTTGTGTAGGAGGGCGTGTGCGACAGAGAGAGCGTGTCTAGGTGAAAATGCAGTCCCATTGCCCAATGTGCAGGTCTGGAAAAACGTTTGTCTGACATTAAAATGTACACGGACAAGCGGCTAACATCAATGTGGGAAGTACCAATCGGCATCTTCCTGTTTAGTGTATATTTATGTTTCAATAGGACGAATAAAGCATTTCCCCAGGTGCCTAATATGCAGAAAATCTCTAAAGGACATCTTCCAAGTGAGTTCTCAAAGGCACTGCTGGACAGAGGGCTGCTGACCAATGAACTCGAAGTTAAATGTCGGGCAGACTGTGGCGACTTTTCCCTATGAAGAGATGAAAACACATTACCGGCGTGTCACCCCAGTGCCTCGGTGCTCGCCGTCTTCCATGCACTCCCACTCCATCTGACAGCCGGGTGCCCTGGAGCCCCCACTAGGACCTCTCAGAGAAGTATTATTCCAAGACCACTTTGAGTTGGCCAATGTGGTGCATAATGGTGGTAATTTCTGAAGCTTTTCCGGGAACTGGCCTCATTCTTGTTTTTTGCGTGGATCGTTTTTAAGCAGTGTGTTTTGTTCTGACTTCACATTTGTTTGGGTTTGCAGAGATAAGATGCAAGGCTAGTTCTGTATCCTTATTTTGGAAATAATTTTAGATGGTCATTCATGATTTGTATCTCACTTGGCAAGGTGTTCCAGAGCTTTTCCACCTACACTAAGAATGTTTTTATCTCAAAAGATGTTTTCTTGTTGGATGGAATGATTACACAAGATGATAGTCTTGAGAGGAGTGTTCTACTCTGTTTATCTGTGGAATTTAGCCAGCACATACAACAGATGTTTCACTTAGATGACTTTGTGGGAGATACCAATGCTTTCAAGGCACAATATCTTGCTACAAGTAGCTAGTGCATAATAGATCATGTCCAATGCCTTCCAGTGTTCATAGCGGCCGGCGCAATAGTATAGGGTGGTGTGTCTTTCAAATATTATACAGCAGCAGCTTAAAATGCGGGAGAGAAATCAATTATCGTATATGTGCAGTGTCTCTTCTAACAAAGTCGTCAAAGTTAAACTATGCCCAGAATGTTATAAAGGTACTAATTTTAAGATTGCTACATACTCCGCCCCGCCCGGACCCCTTCTTCCGGGGCCCCCTACCTACGCTCCTTGCACAGGGCCACCATGAGCCTAGAGCCGCCCCTGATGAATCCCTTTTGAACACCATCAAATGTTCTGAAAGCTGCCTAGTGAGTGAATGTCAAAGCATGAGAGAACTTGTGTTCTGTGTCTGCAGCTGCAGTCTTCGTTTAGTTCCCACAACTATTTTGTTATAATTTGGAACTGGGAACTGGGAACCATGTTCGAGTCGGCAAGGGCTTACCCTCCTGTGATGCTGGGCAAATCACGTAACCTCCCCGTGCCTGAGTAACAAAAATAATTGTGACTTTGTGTAATGTAACTGGCGCTCTTGTAAAGCACCCCAATATCTTAGAGTCGAGTTTGAGCTAGATAAAAAAAATAAAAAAATAAAAATAAGGAACTTTGGGCCAGATGTACATTGGTTTGGCTTTGCGATTACCAAATAGCAGATTTTTATGAATCGCTATTTCGGAATTGCAAACACCCATGTACTAATGTGTTTTTGACACAATTTGCAATTCCTGGTGGGTCACAAATAGCGGTTTGTGACCCATTGGGAACGGCTAAACTCACAGGGATGGTTAGTGGTAAAAGGTAAATGTTTTGCGGCTGCATTTCGATCACAAATCATTCACACATACCACTGCAGGTCAGTAGTAGGAAGGGATGCCGTAACACACCCCTTCCGAATACCGAATTAGAAATCCTATTTGTGATTCAGTAATAGGTTACCAAAAATGTTCTTTGTACTTTTGGCCCTTAGTAATATAAATTGATGTGGTGACTGTCGTCATTTGTTTTATTCTAACGAGTTGTGGCCAGCGTGCCGCCCTCATGCATTGTCGGGATGTTGGCAACTGTAGTGACATTTTGTTCCATCATTAGAGATTTAAAGCGTCTTTCCACTTTGTGCTAACACTTGCGTATGATAGTGGGGTACTTTACATATGTTACAATTGTTTTAAATTGCCAACGCAATAATGGCATGCCTGTGTTTGTGTGTGTTACCACATTAAATGTATGTACACTAGGCCGACCAACTGGCACAGCCATTGCTGGTTTTGCTTTGTTTTGAAACCAAGCCCTGTGGTTTTCTGTTTTTAGGACATGCGATAATACTCTGGAATTCTGTTCCATATCCTTGGTACTTAAAAGTCCAACACACCCTGGGCGTGTATAGACATTCTTTCCCACACAACACACCCTATCTTGTCTGACTGGTTGCATAGGGCTTCGTGTTCTGGTGACCTATAAATTATAAGGCTCAAACAGGGGTGAAGCGGTAGAGTGAGCCCTGCTATGGGTGAGATAAACAGCTGTTGGAATGGCAGGCATGCATTTGTGTTCCATTCTCATTTCCAGTAGCTTTCCTTCTGTGACTTTGTAAAGTATGTTCCTTCTATTTGGTTTAAAAATAATGATAGTAAAACCACAGTGCCAACCAGGTCTTTACCATTTAAATTTCAGTTTAAGCAGGAATGGCATAGCGGTGAGAGAGGGATGTGGCTTGTAGGAGACATCATCACAAGCTGTATGCCTCTTAAGTCTCCAGGCTGAACGGAATGAATACTGTCGTTAATTCAGTACTTAATACTGGAGTTTAGCCTCTAGGCACTCAGGTTTGGCGGATAGTTTTACTGACACAGGCAAATCAAGTTGGTTGTTCAAGTCCATTTAATAATGGTCGAGTGGGGGGAGCCTTGAAAAGAATGGGAATTTTCCTGATAGTACAGTGAGCAATATCCAATATACCCAGGTTAGCAGTTGTCTTGGCTATGTTAAATTGAACGTATGTCCGCCAGACAAAGATGACAGCTGCAGTGAGGTAAATTCAAGCTGGAAGGGCTACAGTAAAAAAAAAATGTTTATGTTAATTATTTTTTTAATAGGGCCCTTCAGTTGTACATAATGTCTTCTTAGTTATATTTAAGGCAACAAAAATATTTATAACACATTTTTATTATCACTTTTCAGCATGCAGCACAGCAGCCACACTGCTCTGCAATATAGCTTAAAGACATTGACAAGCAAATAGCTCTGGCTAAACACTTATAAGGTTCCAAAGGCGAGACCTACTGGATGTGCGGATGCGTGTTCTTTTTTTTATTTCAAAGTATTTGATGTATAACTTCTGTAAAACAAACCAGCACTCAGGTACCACTCGCCCTGCACAGACAGGGCTCAAGCTGCACTCACACTACTCTCCATGCACTCACATACTGCTCAAACACCTCTCACCTTGCACTTACACTGCTCACGCATACCCTTCTCCCCCTGGGCTCACATACCTGTCACCCTGCACTCACAGACCTCTCTCCTTGCACTCACACTCCTTTAACCTTGTACTCACTCTCACCTGGCACTCACACACCACTCACCTTCCACTCACACACCATTCACACACCTCTGACCCAGCAACCACTCACCGATCAGTCAGCACTGACACATGCTTACAAGCGAGAAGGTATTTTTATAATGGTAAAAGAATGTTACATTTCAAGCTACAGGCAAATTAGTATGTCACATTTACCACCAGCAATCAAATAGAGGCTTTCATTCTAGGAATTAAAAAGAAAAAATACACCTTTCTCTCAAGGACTGCTATTTTAAGGTTTGAAAAAATGCATGTAGGATAGTGTAGCCCAGCATCCCATATTGACCTCAAACATGCAGCTGCACTCTGAATTTGATAATGGGAATGGGAGGAGACTCGGACTGTAATACAGCAACACATTCCTCCTGACGGTGCTGCTGATAGAGACACCGTAATTATCCAATTATTTAGGAGACATTGTTTAATAGTATCTCAGTGGCCTGTGTGTGTACACATTAGAGTGCGCTCTCTTTTGAAAAAACAAAAAGGCAGACTGGCTCAGGCAGCGTGGTAAACAAAAATAAAACAATGCTCACAGCTGCTTGTTGCACAAGCATTTTTTCTGTGGGCGCACACAGTTTTTGCCAAAGCAAAAGCTTCACTCAATAAATGGTCAAGCATTTATTTGCAGGTTAAATAAAGTAACTCCTGTGGTGTTTATTTACCATATTTTAGACCTCATTATGCAATCCCTGAACCACCCAGGACCCCTTACCGCCACAGTCCGGCCCTCGGTCACACATTAGACCATACCTTGTGGCCCCTGGGTAATTGAAAATTGTCATGCTGACACGATTATGTCTAATAAGTCAAGGCTGCTTAAAAAGTTAGTATCTACTACTTAGAGTCTTACTCCTGTTTAAAATGTTTTCTGCAGAGTCAAAACATTTGTGTAGAACATAATGATCACAGGTCAACTGTCATCTGCATGCAGAGTTACTCCTGAACATAAAGATTTATAACGCATTCAATACCTCTACACACGTATGGTGCATTAGGAGCAGATGTGTTTTGTTACACTTACACCCATTAGCTTTGACCCATGCTGTACAATATTAGGTAGACAAGTAATATGGTACTCACTAGCCACTAGGTTAACTATAAATCAAACTAGCATACTAACTGGACGAGGCCATCAGTGATGCCATCAATGATGTCATTTGAGATGTCATCTGTGATGTCATGTGTGAACTCCTATTCTGTGAGGCCATAAGGAGAGCATGGCGGATGCAAGATATAGTTCATATATAAATAAATATATACACACACACACACATATATATAATATATATATATATATATATATATATATATATATATATCCAAACGAAACACCTCCACCAGTAATGAAGGAAGGAGCCTCAAGCGGGGTAAGTAGAGAAGTTCTTTATTTGCAGGCAGATACGCGTTATGCATTTCAGCGTGAGCCTTCGTCAGACGCCTCTGCCCAACTGCGAGTTCATTCACCCAGCTGTTCACTGCCGCACCCTTAATTGACGAGTGCACGCCTCCCCCAACCACATGGTCGACAAATGCAGTTGGAAAGAATGAAACTGCAACTCCCAGAATGCTTTCACCCTGGGCGGTATTGCGGGGGGAAAAAACAAAGTCAAATCTCTGTTTTACTAGGCGTATGCAAAGCTGGGCGATGTGCAGGACAGTTAATATTTGCATTATGAACCCCTCCGGTCCCCGCATTTGCTTCAACCAACAGCTCATAGGTCCGCAGGATCGTGTGCTGGTAAAAGTTCACCAACACCATCAGTGAAGTCACCGACTGTATTATCAGCGTCCCTTGCTTTCCTGCTTGCTGCGGGTGAACTGCCTCATGCCAATCTCTTGGCGAAAACGAAAAACTGCAGGCGCAGGTATATATATATATCAATATATTTATTACCTACTGGCGATCACCAGTAGGTAGTTATAGTTAGGATCTAGTTTCCATAGGAAAACGTTTTTTGACTTATATCTTTGGTGCCGTTAGACTAATCTTCACAAAAGTTTCCAAAAACAAGTGTGCCAGAAAGTCTTATTGTGCATAGAAAGTTTCAGGGTGATCCATCAAGCAGGGGCCAAGAAAAAGGGTTGAAGGGTCAAAAAAAGTGTGTTTCCCATGTTTATTCCCATAGAGGTTTGGAACACGACTACAGCCCAAACCGCTAGACAGAATTACACCAAATTTGCCAGAAAGCTTGGGCTAGAAAGAGTGCTTTTTAGGTCTCGGCCTGCGTAGGCTGCGCTTGCGCAGTCTCGCCGGCGAGATCTTATGTCTTAGAGTAGGGGGCTTCAAACCGCCCCTATTCTCCATTGGCTGGCTTCCTAAACAGAGGCCAGCCATTGGAGGAGAGGGGCGCCTGTCCGTTTAAGCCCCTTTTTTGGGGGGGATTGAGGGGCGTGTTTCTTTAGGTTCTTTCTCTCCTCTTCCCATTGGCTGGAATTTTACATTTCAGCCAATGGGAAGAGGAGAGAACGAAAAACACGCCCCTCAATCCCGGAAATGATGGTGGTTTCTCCGAGGCATTTCTGCTTCGCCTCGGAGAAACATGGTGGTGTTTTCATGCTTTATTGTAATTACATTTACCATGGAATCGGAACGTAGCCTATCCTTACATACACCCCAACCTGCCAGCAGCTCTTCTACTTTCAGTTTATCGTGGCATACACATAGCGCAAGCAAATGCTGTACCGCGCCGGTGTGTGTCCGATATGCTCAGCTCAAGGGGTGTTCTCCCCATTGCTGCCTGCATCTTGGATCTCCCAATTTTTGCTTTCGTCTGCCGTCTTGAATCTCCCCATTGCTCCCTTCATCCTATATCTTTGATCTATGAGTTGGAAAATGCAGCAAGCAAAAACAACGCGGTAATTGAGTGACTTTAACGGAAAAGTTATAAAACAAAGTAAGGTGTTTTCATCTAATGCTCCTCATCCTTCCTAAGGGTTGTTCGTAACTGGCATTCTTAGCACCCTATGTAGAGGTACTCCCTTCTCTGAGCTCCGGACGGAAGGATGGGTGTCTGAGCGACTTTGACGGGATTCAAGCATGTGGCCTGCAGATCTGAAAGAAACACGTTAGTGTTAGATTCCTTACCTTAGAATATCCCCAGGCGTCAGTCTGGATCCGGAAACTTTTGCGTAGCAGTACCCCTGCGCGTCGGTAGGCGTCGTCTGCAGGCGTCCCCTGCGGCTCCGCGTCCGTCGTCGGCGTTGTGCGCCGTGATGACGTCGCTGGAGTATATAGACGCCGCCTCCGCGCGCTGACGTCAGTTCTTCTTTTTTCCGCGCCAGTGGACGCAGATCTGAAGAGCAGTATCCCGGTCTTTGACCAAGTTTTTCGAAGTAATTATCACTTGTGCCTGATAGGATGCCTGGGTTCAAGCACTGTGATGACTGTGAGCGCACGATGTCGGTCACAGACCATCACCGCCTCTGTCTCCGGTGTCTGGGCCCCGACCACGACGTGGACTCCTGCGTCGACTGCCGGGCCCTCACCAACAAGGCTAGGCGGGAGCGGTCCCGCAAGCTACTGGAGCTCCGGGTGTCGGCTCCACGTCGGGACCGGGAGCGGTCCCGGTCCGGCCGGAGGTCGAGAGAGCGTTCGAGGGAACGATCGCGGAGCCGCGCTGAGCGTTCCGGAAGTCGACACCACTCGTCAGGCTCGTCAGGTAAGAAGCATAAGAAGTCGGGGCGTCGTCATCGTACCCCCGACTCCCCCCGACGCTCGCGCGATACGGCCGGGGGCTCGGGTGACCCCAACCCCGCGGCTCCGCGAGAGTCGCCGGCGCGGCCTGCCTCATACCCTCCGGTCCCTGGGCACGGTGCGACGCCTGAGGAGATCGAGGCGTTCCTCATGGCCATGAGGGCGCTCGGTTCTCCGACGGGGCCTACAGTGCCTTCGGGCCCAGTGCTACCGTCTGGGGGTCCTGGCGGTTCGGGTGTCCCTGCCTCGGTGCCGTCGGGTGCTCCGGCCCCGGCGCCGCCGACGGCTCCGACCCCGGCGCCGCAAGGGCCTTCGGGATCGGCGCCGGCTGGTCTTCCGGCCTCCCCGGCGCCGTTGCCATCGGGGTTACCCCCGACGCCGCCCCCGCGCGGCGCCGGTTCTCCGGTGCCGGCTCCGGCCGGCTCCGGGGTTCCGACGCCGGCTCCGGGCGGCGCCGTCCCCTTACCTTCCCCGACGCCGGACGCGGCGCCGGACGGGCGTCGCTCGACGCCGGTCCCGGCGCCGATGGGGCCCATGAACCCCGAGGAGCCGGTCTACATCGTTGACTCCGAATACGGAGAAGATGAAGAGTTCGGTGAAGGTTGGGAGGGGTCCGAGGACCCTCTGTCACGCGAGTGCCAGTATGACCCGGACTGGACAGGTGACTTGGGGGATGCCAGTGGTCTGGACGACTCTCCTAACCCTGGTTTGATCTCTCCTCCTTCCGTGGCATCGGTGGAGGGAGCTGCTTATTCTGTGGTGCTGATGAGGGCTGCCAAGGCCTTACACCTTGAGCTCCCCGTCGCGGCCGTGAGGCCTAACATCCTCACCGAGGTCTTCAAACCGCAGTCATGCCCACAGGAGCCACTGCTGCCGTTTAATGAAGCCTTATCAGACGTTCTGTTGGGCACTTGGTCCAGGCCCGCTTCAGGTCCGCCTGTTGATCGGAACGTGGCCAGGCGCCACCGTCCTTGTCCGGACGACCCCAAGTTCCTGTCTACCCACCCCACTCCTGAGAGTCTGGTGATCCAGGCCTCGACCTCCCAGTCCGCATTCCCGTCGGCCCCGCCCGACCGGGAATCCAAGAGGTATGACCAATTTGGCAAAAAGGTCTTCTCGTCCATTAGTTTGGGCCTGCGGTCTTGCAACACCGCCTGCCTCTTGGGCCGCTACACCCACTCTGTGTGGGATACGGTTGCGGAACTGCTGCCAGAATGCCCCATGGAGGTGCGGGCAAAACTCGGTCAGGCTGTGGCTGAGGGCCGAGATGCAGCGAAATATTCAATACGGTGTGGTCTTGATACGACTGACTCGCTGGGCAGAGCTATGTCAACGACAGTGGCGATTCGTCGCCACGCCTGGCTGAGATCCGCCAATTTTTCGGCAGACGTCCAAAATGCACTGATGGACATGCCGTTCGATGGCCGTCACCTCTTCGGTGACAAGGCGGACCACGCGCTGGAACGCTTCAAGGACTCCAGGGTCACGGCCAAGTCCTTAGGTCTCTCGACCCAGCGTCAGCAAACGGGTTCGTTTCGTCCCTTTCGTGGCCAAGGAAGGGGCGCCCCCACACGTGCTGCCAGCCACGCGCCGCAACAATCCTTTCAACGCGGTGGCGGCCGTGGAAACCGCCGTGGCGGCGGTCGGGGACAACGGCGGGGTCAGACCACACCTTCCCCCGCAGCATCTACCCCAAAATCCTCCTAGTCCGTGCTTTCGGCCCCATGTGACGCCAGTGGGTGGCAGGGTTCGCCATCACCACGCTCACTGGCGCACGATCACTTCGGACAGGTGGGTGCTGCAAATCGTCCGAAGGGGCTACTCCCTCCCCTTCGAGACCTCTCCTCCAGCCATGCCACCGCAGAACCACCGTGTGTCGGGGGACCACTTGACACTTCTGCAGGAGGAAGTTACGGCCCTCTTGGCCAAGGGGGCCGTCGAGCGCGTTCCTGGGCCAGAAGTAGGGCGTGGTTGTTATTCCCACTACTTTCTGGTGCCCAAGAAGGACAAGGGGGGCCTACGTCCTATCTTGGATCTAAGGGACGTCAACGGCTTCCTCCGGAAGGAGAAGTTCAAGATGTTGACGTTAGCTCAGGTCTTGGCTGCTCTAGACCCACAAGACTGGATGGTAGCGTTGGACTTGCAGGACGCCTATTTTCACATCCCCGTCCTGCCGGCCCACCGGCGTTACCTGCGGTTCACGGTAGGCCAGGAGCATTTTCAGTTTATCGTGCTTCCCTTCGGCCTTACCAGCGCCCCACGGGTGTTCACAAAGGTGATGGCGGTGGTCGCAGCCCATCTGCGCAGGTTGGGGGTTTCAGTCTTCCCCTACCTAGACGACTGGTTGTTGAAGGCGGGCTCGCCCCAGACAGTCGTCCACCACCTTCAGATGACGGCAGACCTCTTGCACGACCTGGGGTTCTCCATCAATGTGCCGAAATCACACCTGTGTCCCTCTCAAAAGCTCCTTTTCATCGGAGCGGTTCTGGACTCGGCGCAGTTTCGGGTTTATCCTCCGGAACGGCGGGTTCGGGATATTCAGGCTTTGATTCCCATCTTTCAGCCGCTATCCCGGGTTTCGGTCAGGTTGACGCTGCGGCTGCTGGGACTGATGGCTTCCTGCATCCTTCTGGTGCATCACGCTCGGTGGCGGATGCGGGCTCTGCAGTGGGACCTGAAGTTTCAGTGGGCCCAGCATCAGGGCAACTTGTCCGACCACGTCTTGATCTCGGAGGGCACTGCGAGACAACTGCAGTGGTGGCTTACGGACCGCGATTGGGTCAGGGGCAAGTCCCTCTCCCTTCCCCAACCGGAGCACGTTGTCGTGACGGACGCGTCCCTCCAGGGCTGGGGTGGCCACTTGGGAGAGGCAGAGATCAGAGGCATCTGGTCTCCGGCGGAGTCCCGGCTCCATATCAACCTGTTGGAGCTGCGGGCGATTCGTCTGGCACTGAAGGCATTCCTCCCCTTTGTCAACGGGAGTGTGGTGCAGGTGTTCACCGACAACACCACCGCCATGTGGTACTGCAACAAACAGGGCGGTGTGGGGTCGTGGACCCTTTGCCAGGAGGCTCTGCGCCTCTGGCAATGGCTGGAACGTCAGGGCGTGACTCTGACGGTTCAACACCTGGCAGGTTCTCTGAACGCCAGGGCGGACGAACTCAGCCGTCGGTGCTCGATGGATCACGAATGGCGTCTGAACTCGGACGTGGCGCAAGGCATCTTTCTGCAATGGGGAGAGCCTTGGTTAGATCTATTCGCCACCGAAGAGAACGCGCAATGTCATCAGTTCTGCGCGTTGGAGTTTCCAAGACGGCACTCGCACGGCGACGCCTTTCGGCGCGAGTGGAGTTGCGGTCTGTTATACGCCTTTCCGCCTATACCACTTCTGCCCAGAGTGCTGAAGAAGATCAGGCGCGACCGGGCCCAAGTTATCCTTGTGGCTCCGGACTAGGCTCGAAGGTACTGGTATCCCGAGCTACTCAGCATGTCGGTCGGTCCCCCGATCCGCCTGCCCCTTCAGGAGGACCTTCTGTCGCAGCAGCAGGGGACGGTCCTCCACCCGAACCTGTCCAGTCTCCACCTCCATGCT
This sequence comes from Lissotriton vulgaris, assembly GCF_964263255.1. Classification (NCBI taxonomy): domain Eukaryota; kingdom Metazoa; phylum Chordata; class Amphibia; order Caudata; family Salamandridae; genus Lissotriton; species Lissotriton vulgaris. The sequence goes on from NW_028244590.1 coordinate 60,383, forward strand.
TGGAGATTGAGCGGCGGCAGTTGAGGCCATTTGACTTGCCTCCTGAAGTCTGTGATGTTATTCTGGCAGCCAGGCGTCCCTCCACTAAGTCGGTATACGCCTGTCGGTGGAACAGATTTGTGGCATGGTGCACAGCAAAGGCTGTGGATCCTCTTTCTGCCCCTCTTTCGGAGGTTCTTCTGTTTCTTCTTTCTCTTGCCCAGCAGGGCTCTGCTCTGGGCACTATCAAGGGCTACCTTTCTGCCCTTTCAGCCTTTTTGAGGCTTCCTGATCAGCCTTCTTTGTTCAAATCCCCGATTGTAACTCGTTTCTTGAAAGGCATCACTCACATGTTTCCACCTGTTCCGTTTGTGATGCCTCAGTGGGATTTGAACCTGGTTCTAACTTTTCTGATGTGTGCTCCCTTTGAGCCCCTTCATTCTTGCCCTCTCCGTCTCCTGACTTTAAAGACGGCTTTCCTGGTTGCCATCACCTCTGCCAGGAGAGTGAGTGAGCTCCAGGCTCTTTCTGTCCAACCTCCTTTCCTGTCCATTCATCCTGACAAGGTGGTTCTGAGGACTAGACCTTCTTTCCTGCCCAAGGTTGTTTCGGCCTTTCTCATCGGGCAGTCCATCACCCTCCCTTCCTTCTTCCCGCCTCCGCATCCTTCAAAGGATGAAGAGCGGCTCCATCGTCTGGACCCAAAACGTGCGCTTTCATTTTACATGGATCGCACACGCCAGTTCCGGGTGGATGACCAACTGTTTGTTGGCTACGTGGGTGCGAAGAAGGGACGGGCGGTCTGTAAACGGACCATCTCTCGATGGGTCGTTCTCTGCATCAAAGCGTGCTACTCTTTGGCTCGGAAGGAGCCCCCAGTTGGGCTGAGGGCCCATTCCACTCGGGCCACGGCGGCTACCACTGCCCTGGGCCGGGGAGTCCCCTTGCAGGACATTTGCCAAGCGGCTACGTGGGCCTCGCTGCACACCTTTGCGAGGCACTACTGCCTGGACAGTCAAGTCCGGAGGGATGGCTTCTTTGGCCGTTCTGTCCTCCAGGACTTTCTGGTGTAGTTTGTATTGGTTCGCAGACCCACCACCGGGGTTGGTATTGCTGGGGTATGTATTCTAAGGTAAGGAATCTAACACTAACGTGTTTCTTTCAGATGAACAAGTTACTTACCTTCGGTAACGATATATCTGTAAGAAACATTAGTTAGTGTTAGATTCCTTACCGATCCCACCCATCCTCCCCGTTCTGCGAACTGATACCTAGGGTTAAGGACATCCCTTTCAGGGCCCTAGTTTTACATGGCACCAGTGTTGGTTCTCTCATGGCTCTGCGTCTCCTGGCGCGGAAATGCTGTGTGCAAAGAACTGACGTCAGCGCCCGGAGGCGGCGTCTATATACTCCAGCGACGTCATCACGGCGCACGACGCCGACGACGGACGCGGAGCCGCAGGGGACGCCTGCAGACGACGCCTACCGACGCGCAGGGGTACTGCTACGCAAAAGTTTCCGGATCCAGACTGACGCCTGGGGATATTCTAAGGTAAGGAATCTAACACTAACTAATGTTTCTTACAGATATATCGTTACCGAAGGTAAGTAACTTGTTCATCACTGCATGTTTTAGAAGGAGGCGTTAAACTCCCTGAGCCTGAATTCTGCTCTTGAGCTCACAGAGTTTCCTAACACTATAACTGTGGACGGTGCATGTGAGAGCATGCCTCGTGTATTGGGTGTGCATATATTCAGGGCGAGTGCTCACAAATGGCGTCATGGAGGCTGCTGGCTTCCAGCGGTGGTTCCGGGAGCTCAGTGGTCCTTCTTTGAAGCCGCCTTCCTGGAGGTGGGTTTCCTCTCTTAAGAAATGTTCTGTTCTTCATTAGCGGAGTAGCTGGTGTGTTTGTGTGCAGAAGTCCCTTCTATAACCACGCGGGTGATGTGATTCTGTGCTTGGGGACCGACCACCTGCTCCATGTCATCACGGACATTGTTTCCAGTCCTGAAGTTTTCATCTGCAAATCACCGCCATCAGGCATGTGAGCGTAAGCAATTAAGGGAAGGCTAACCAAGACTACAATACCCAGAATGCATGCCTGCTTGTCTGAGTGGCATCCGTCTCATCCCTGCCTCTATGTGCATTTCATACCTGAGCAGGCCTGCTCTGTGTTGTGGTACCCCTGTGTGATATATATTTACATTGGAATGTGCCATACACGAGGCACGCACGCACCCCACCCCACTGTTTTTTGCACAATCGTTTTTTCTAGGCCTCTGTTTGCTCTGCATGGCGAGGCCCGCCGAAATTTTAATAACGATGGAGTAATCCGAGCAATTTCGCGTTACTCTTTTGGCTCAAAATTACTCTATTGCACCGGTTGCTGTGATTATGAGTATTTTTGTTACAAAACTCCTCTCACAGGGGTCCAGGAGAAACAAACTAGCGCGCGTGAGCAGATGTTGTTTGCTTCTGTTGCTTTTAGAAGAATGCACCCTCGGGTCTGCTTTAGACGTGAAGGTGCATTTTGTGCTCAGAGAATAGTGCTGAAGGCTGGGTTATGTATACCCCCTTGCAATCTCCTGTAATTACGCTACAGCAAATTCTGCACGTTGCGCTACCCTTCACTGTGCATGATCAGTATATGTAGTACATATGCCCCGTTATACACCCTTGTGCATTCCCTCATGTCTATGCAGTGGGTGTATTCAGTGTCAAGCAACCCCCATGTGCACCCAGGGATGCGCATGGCCAGTGTTCCTGTTCCCACTGGCCTGTGTGTGTGGCTCCATGGCAGTATAGATGTGGGCATACGTTCAGGTCACCAACCCTGTGGATGCCGCCTGACTGCAAGGTGATTGCCTCTCCACCAGCCCCCACCCCTCACATTTCATGGGGTGTTAAGTCTACGCCCCTACATGTGCCCGTTCTTTTGTTGTGTGCATGCTTGTGCACATCCTTGTGAGTGTGCATGTGCCCCGTGTTATGTGCATGCTGGTGCACACAACCTTCTTTATACAGGACGTGCCCCCCACTTCCCTGTGTGTACTCGCCACATGACTGTTCATGTATGTGCGTTTACATATATCCCGCTGTGCACCCATGCGTGTGCTCATGCCCCCTGTTGTGTGCATGCAGGTGCTCACCCTAGTTCATACCCAACGTGCCCCCCACTACCCTGTGTGTGCGTGCCCCATGACTGTTCACGTGTGTGCGTACATCCCAGTGTGTACCCTTGCGTGTGCTGTTCATGCTGGTGTGTGTAAGTGTGTGTGGCCGTGATGCTCCAGTGTTCGTGTGTGTGCGCACTTTTTACCACAAGTCTGCATCCTGGCCTGCACGTATGTGCATGTACATATGTCCCAGTGTGAACCCTTGCATGTGCTGTGCATGCTGGTGTGTGTAAGAGTGTGTGTGGCCGCGATGCTCCAGTGAGTGCGCACTTTATACCACGACTGTGCCCCCGCATGCACGCGTGTGCGTGTACATGTACCCCAGTGTGCACCAATGTGTGTGCTGTGCATGCTGGTGTGTGTAAGAATGTGTGTGGCTGCGATGATCCAGTGAGTGCGCACTTTATACCACGAGTGTACCCTCTGCATGCACGTGTGCCCCCGCCCTCTGCGCTCGCCCCGCCTACCCCATTCAAATCGCAATCTTATTTGCGATTAGCAAATTGCTAATCGCAAATAAGGAATACTCCCCATTCATTCCTATGGGCCTTTTGGCCCATAGGAATGAATGGGGAGTTTTTCCTTATTTGAGATTAGCAATTTGCTAATCGCAAATAAGGAATCTGTAGGAATCGCAATACATTTTGCTAATCCTACATGAATCCCGTTTTGCGAGTCCTTAATAGCGAATCGCTATAATTCGCTATTAGGGCCTCGCAAAACGGGAGATTGATGAATCAGGCTGAAGGTTCTGCTCATGTGTGACTCTTGTCCCAGGCGTGAGACCCAGAACACGCTGTCCTCTTGCGAAGGACTCAAGAATGGAGGGAGCATCAGTCCCTTCAGCCAAGCCTCGCACAGATCTTCAAAATAAGGGTCTTTATGTTCCAAATTCACAGTTAATGATATTACAAAGAAAATTCATTTGGTTCTCCAGGGATCCATATAATACATTTTAGTCCACATCTCCAAATGTGAAAAAAGAAATGTCTTTATTATTCAATTTCCATCTTCGCTTGGCACAGAGCGAAGATCAGCCCAGACAGCGCCTTGAATCCCAGTGAGGAGCTTCATCGGAGATCGTTGGTGGTGGCCACCAGTATTATAATCGGCGTCAATAGTCCAGGGCTCCTTCACTTGCAGATCCTCAAGAAACCATCATGTCGTCTACACAGATCCACGTGTCGCTGTTGCAACTCTGTTCCCTGGTTGTGATCATTTTTTCTTGCCTCTGTTCCCTAGTTGTGATCGTTTTTTCTTGCCTCACTTCCCTGGTTGTGATCGTTTTTTCTTGCCTCTCTTCCCTGGTTGTGATCGTTTTTTCTTGCCTCTGCCCCCTAGTTGTACTCGCTTTTCTTGCCTCTGTTCCCTGGTTGTGATCGCTTTTCTTGCCTCTGGTCCCCTGGGCGTTACTGGGCAGAGGTGGGCGTGTGGTGAGGGGCAGTGGGAGCCCAGGGCATGGACGCCAGCGCACCAGCTGACTTGGGTTCCTGTGGCTGTGTGTGTGTGTGGCTCTGTGTGTGTGGTTCTGTGTGTATGTGGTTGGCTCTGTGTGTGTGGCTCTGTGCGTGTGGCTCTGTGCGTGTGGCTCTGTGTGTGGCTCTGTGTATGTGGCTCTGTGTGTGTGGCTCTGTGTGTGTGTGTGTGGCTCTCTGTGTGTGCGTGGCTCTCTGGGTGTGTGTGTGGCTCTTTGTGTGTGTGTGTGGCTCTGTGTGTGTGTGTGTGTGTGGCTCTGTGTGTGTGTGTGTGTGTGTGTGTGTGTGTGGCTCTCTGTGTGTTTGGCTCTGTGTGTGTGTGGCTCTGTGTGTGTGGCTCTGTGTGTGGCTCTGCTCTGTGTGTGTGGCTCTGTGTGGTTAGCTGTTTTGTAGGTGGCTATGTGTGGGTGGCTTTGTCTGTGTGAGGGTGGCTCTGTGTGTGTAGGTGGCTCTGTGTGGGTGGCTCTATGTGAATGACTGTGTGGGAGGCTCTGTGTGGGTGGCTCTGTATGTGTGTGTGGGTGGCTTTGTGTGTGTGGCTCTGTTTGGGTGCAAATGCAATAGGTCTCGCATTTGCGAGCGATTAAGCTATTGGCATTATAAATGACGAAGCCATTTATTTATATGTTTTAAAAATCAAAACATAAATAAAAATAATGTCATGAGCAATGCCAATAGCTCTAACTTTGACAATGCCGAGACCATTGCATTGTAAATGCTTGTTGTTATTTGGTGTAAACCCATTCAGTAGTTTTAAAGTTATTAAAAGCAATCCAAATTTGTATAAATAGGGACGTGAAGGCTCTGCGAACCCTCCCAATCTCGTGCTGATATCCAATTGGATGCCTACTCTTCAACTGGGAAGTGTTGGCAGCCACCTTGAGGCTTCGCTTAAGCCGAATCCCAGAAAAAAAATGTTGTTTAAAAAATAAAAGGAGGCAGGGTATGAATACCCTGACCCCTAGCCTTGTCCTGGGACACCCCTGGGGCCCTGCCAGAGCAAAAAAGCACTTTTTGCTTATTTAATTATTGCTGTGAAATCACGATGGAATTGTGAATCCATAGCAAAAAACGTTTTTAAGAAACAAGCACGGTCTCCCGAGCCTGTTTTTATTAAAGACCCCAGGTTGACCAGGTCCCGGAGGCATGCACACTTTATAAAATCAAAGGAGGGGAGCGCACGGTGCCCATCTCCAAGGATATTATGCCCCGGGGACCACCACCTTCCCGGGGCTACATTGACATGTAGGGGGGCCTTGTGGACCCCTGGTCCTCAGGGATCACCACCTCCCAGGGGCATTTTTTTAAAAATGGGGACGGGGTGGAAAGACCCCCCTTCTAGGGATTTAAGAAGTCCTGTGGACCACCACCTCCCAGGGCTAAAATTAACAACATGAAGTGGGTCAGCGCAGACACCCGGACACGGGGACCACCACCTCCTCAGGCCAAAAACTAAAATGTAAACCTGGAGGATGCCAGACAGCCCCCCTCCTGGGCCATATACGGCCCCAGGTACCACCACGTCCTCAGGGCCAGCCAGTGCAGAACAAAGGAGAGGGGCTCTCCTAGAGCCACATAGGGCCCCGGGTACTGCCTCCCCCCTAGGTTGGCTTCTGCTATCTCCTGAGGTGCCCACCAGCGGGAGATAGCTGTTTGCTTTTGCTTGGTGGGAGCTGACAGCTCCTGCCAAGTAAGAGCAAACACTCCACTTCCAGCAAGTGGTAGCTGTCAAACCACTCCTGCTTGCTGGAAGCATAGTTTTCATCTCTTTCCCTGCACTGTCATGCAGGCATGGAAAGAGATTAAAGTGTTGCTTTTCCACAGAGGGATCTGTATTTCCAGCACCTCCATGTGTGCGAGAGCAATGCTGCCGGGGAGCCAGCTGGGACGGCAGAGGCCTCGAGGCTGCCCCCGCTTGGCAGTTTGGGCTGGACTGTTTCCATGAGGCACAGGGTCAGACTGATTTGCATATGGCCATGTCTGAACTGGGGTGGAAGAGTGGGCTAAAGAACGGTGATGGATTAAACCCAGATCTGTTGACTGGATGTGAGTGTTTGATTGGTTCAGATGCTCCGTCCATCACCACCCCCTTTTGTCCCGCAGTCCCCAATATGCTCATTGGGTGCCCTGGGTGGGACCAGGGCACCCAGGGAGTTGTGGCCAGGCCCCAGGGGATAGGGTCCTGGGGCCGAAATCAGCCCGGGGAGGGGGGCCACACAGCCACCTCCCCATGTTATTTAGTTATATGCAAAGGTCTTCACACCTTTTCCCCTTGTTGATGGACTGATTAACAAAAGTAGTCCACCAAGAAAAGACAAACACAATATTATGAAACAAAGGAAGAATTAGAAAAACAATGTAGAGGGCCAGTGGGGGAGTAAATACTTCTTGAAAATATTCAACAAAATTCCCATGAGTATTAGATGATTTATTTGAACCATTTGAAGATGCCTGTGGATTCACAGAATGTTCCACCGTTGATGAAGAATAAATCAGGTAATCACTTGAAGAAGCACACTTCCCTTTATGAGCTGGAGGTGACCTGATTGGTAGAAGCTAAAACATATGGGAAAACTTACTTTACTAACAGATAGGGAAATCTGCATTTTATGGCAAGACCGGGGGCTCATACTATGCTTATTCAAAGCATATCAACGACGGCTGAAACAGCATAATACTCTGCTTTCCAATAAAAGGTCTGAACTGTCCTATCATTATATCAATCTGCTGATATCAGAATGTTCTTCCATCTACAGACTGACCTAAAGACTTTAGGAGCCATTGTGAAACTTACTGGATGAGCTTGAAAGGGACTACAATGGACATAGAGCCAGATGTATAACCCGTTTTTGCATGCGCAAAAGGGTATGCGACCCGTTTGCACATGCAAAAACCTAAAGGGCCATGTACAAACCTATTTAGAGAGTTGCAATGTTTTAGCGAGTTGCAATTCCTATTTTGCGACCCTGGGGGGGAGGGGGTTTCAAGGACGTCCCTTCCTAATAGCGACTCTCAACCCCATGTATGAATGTTTTGCAACAGCAATTCGGCCGCAAAGCACTCACAATTTACCACCCTCTTCAAGTGGGTAGTAATGCAGTCGCAATTGGGAAGGGGTCCCTAAGGGACCCCTTACCTTTTGCAAATGCAGGGGAAAAATATTTTTTAGGGGCAAGCAGTGGTCCCAGGGACCACTACCTGCCCTTAAAAAATGAAACGAAAACATTTCTTTTTTTAAAATGCATCCGGTTTTCCTTTAAGGAAAACGGGCAGCATTTTAAAAAAAATTGCTTTATTTTAAAGCAGTCCCAGACATGGAGTTCTGCTGAGCCCATCCGGCCACCATACCAGGGAGGGCCAGCCATTCCAAATGAGGTTGCAAATTGCGAGTGCCTCATGAATATTGATGAGGCCTTCAATTTGCGACCCACTTGAGAATCGCAAACAGTGTCTCTGACACTGTTGTACATGTCATTTTGCGACTCGCAAAATGACATGGTTGTACATCTGGCCCATAATCCATTTAATCCAGAGGTATAATTTGGGAGAAGAAACTGCTTGAATGTTTTCCTAAATGAGATAAGTAGCTGCGAGGAAGAGGACATTTTGTTGGGAATAAAAACACTGTCACTAAATTAGTATGTGTTCTTCTCCAAACATTAAACCAAACATCTGTTGGATTATATTGTCTAGCAAAGATGTGTCATCTTTTAACATCGGAAAGACATTTGATAGAAACTAAACGGAGTAGCATAGTCGAGTTAGCAGATAACATTTTGAATGACAAAGCAGTACTATCAGACCAGGAAATAATCAAATAAAAAATGCATTAAAATTCCACAATTGACTATAATAAGGAATAGGCAAATTATAAAAACATACTCCAATTAAAGATAACAAATCTAAGAGTGTTCTGCGTCAGGTTTCCCATTGACTGGGGGTGTATTCTGTTGAAATCGCAGAACAATAAGTATTAATTACACTATAGGTTTTACCTTGGCTGGATAAAGAAGCTAGAATACTGATGAAGAAAGTTACATTTGATGAAAAGGAACAAATGAGGTAATTGTACAGCTTATGTCCAGTGCAACGTGTTCTGTAAAGTGATAATTACCACTCTACCACAAAATAAATTATAAATTAAACAACCAAATGTAAAAGGCACGTAAAGTAAATAATCCAGAGTGCAGCTCCTTATTTTTCGATGTACATTTATTGTTAGAATTAAATAAATATGTATGACATACGTATAGTTCATCAAGAGTTGACAATTATATTATATATAATGGAATACACCTTTTATATTGGTGTGTACATCTTCTTTTCATCACTGTCACAGAAAATGTGTTGTTCTCAGTTTTCTTTCAGATTACAATATAAGTTACACAATCAAACAATAAAAAATTAGGATACTTACAGTTTACATTAGTACAATCAGTACAATAGTGCGTCGTGTCAAGCCACAAAACAGTCAACACGTTTAGCAATACCTGTCACTTTTTCAAGACTGTAAAGCAAAAATAATACAAAATAACTTAGAACACTGTCTAAAAAGTTATATAAAGCTTACAGAAGATCTAAAGCCTTTATCATTTATTGTATCAAGTAATTCCTTAGATATATAATACCTATCGTGTTTGCTCATGTGTCTTGTAGTTTTGTTATTACTTGAAGAAAGTAACAAAACAGGAAGAGCGCGAAAAGTAGCATTATAATCCTGAATTAACATCCAAGTATTCTTGGGAATGTCCATATATTAGTGAAGACTCACACAACCTACAATATTAGGACTAAGATTGAAAAAGTGAAATGGTATTTGAATTATAATAGGTCGGCTAAATTTATGACAAAGAGATAATATGAGAAACACATTCATACAATGTTAATTATAATCAAGTTCCTGCAGTGGAGAAAATGCGAAAATCCAGAATTTATGATGTATCCTTTTGAAGTAAAACTGGCGCAGGAAAAGCAATTGTCACATGGAAGGGCAGCCGTGTTATTTCTTACGTCTATAAGAAAAATATTTTGGCAGGTAGGTAAAGCAAAAATAAATTATAATGACAATCCACTAAGGAGTGCAAGTCCAAATTCAAACATTATCTCAAAATGCAGTCAATTTGTGAGTATATAGAAATTAATTCATACAGACCCCCAGGAAAGAGAGAAGTAAAAATTAGTTCATTTAAGTACACGTGCCCTGGCCGCATTCAGTGCATACACAGATATTAATAGGGTGTATTAAAGCTGGTGAGAAATCCCTACTTACCTTTTTATTAAATGTACACCAGTAGATATTCACCAAACTAAGGCTTTAACTTCTGCAAATAAATAAATCTACTGCTGAATCAGACTTCCCTTTTCAATAAGGATCACAGCCCATAGTAAACAGAAAACTAATTTATTTAACACCTTTATAAAAAGCTCATTAAAACATGTAAGTCAAGGATGACATATTCCACCGTTTATTGTACCACACGTGGAAGCCCTTTGTTAAACAGTTCCTGTAAAAACAATATAACAATAAGTAAAAACCATCACAAATCTAGGTACACCACCTAGCAATACCACTGCCCATATCACTCCTCACATGAGTGAGTCGAATTCACCATCCTCTGGGCAGCGGTTTCATAGAAAAAAAACTGCACTGGCTATGACACTCCATATAAATCCTAGACGCTGTGCAGTGAATGGGGCTCACCTGAGATGTTCCACCCTCCAAAATAAGGTTTAGAATGAGGACCACCCAGTTCCATTTTGGGAATATGCCAGCATAGGGTAGACTCATTCAAAATGTAAACACCCTAAAGAAGAGCGGCATATTCGAACGGCCACCTGGGGTGGCAAATACCACCAATTGCTAAAGCAGGAAGTATTTCTGTGGTAAAGGCAAACACATATTTCACAATGTTTAACAATAACCACTCTTTACCATATGGGGCATCCCTGCATAAACAGATAGGGAGATCGAAACTAAAACAAGCATTTGCAATGCAATTGGTCTCGCCTTTAGGGCCTTAAATGTATTTAGTTATGCAGCACATTAGCCTGGGTGCTGAAACATCTACTGTTCTTTAACATGGAAGGAAAGTAAGCAACAAACTGTGAGACACGCCAGGTATGGGAACGCATGAAGAGAAATATTGCCTTTCAGCCGGTAATGGTATAGTCCAAAGCTCTGTTTTTAATATAAAATCAGGGCCTTCGGTGGTCATATCACTGAAAATACTAGATTTAAAAAAAATATTATTGTCTACAGGTGTTTGTGGAAGACAATTTCTATGGAGAATGCTTAAGTGATTCTGGTATTTTACTGACCTCTGCTGGTCGTTTTCTATCAAGAAAGTTAAATAGAGGCAGTTGCCAGAAACATTTTTAAAAAAGTCCCTCAGCAGAAAGCAATTCTGATATTTTACTGACCTCTGCTGTTCGTTTTCTATCAAGACAGTTAAATAGAGGCAGTTGAACAGAAAAAAGTCCCTAAGCGGAAGCAGACAAGTCCTAGGGCAGATCTCCAGAGCCCACAAAGTACATACACATATAAGTATATATTAATAAGTACATACTAAAGTATATACAAGAGGTCTCGAATGCTCGACCTAAAAAGCACAGCAAACAAAACGCCAAAAACAACTGCAGTGTTAGAATACAATCTACAAAAGGACTTGTTGGAAAGAGATATATGTGCTGTAGTTACCAGGGGAAGTTGAAGAAAGTGTCAGAGCCACCAGCAGTGGCACCCACCCTACAAACTGGTCTCTAAAGGCTCTAGCCCAGTGGAAAAAACAGGTAGTCTGTGCCTGTTCAGTAAACTGTAAAACTGTATCTGTTGGATCAGTTACAAATTGACTGTGGACCTATTGCAGTTACCTGGGCACCACAAAGGCTTGGCGAACCTTGTGATCTAAAAATACCATACTATATAGCCGAGCACCTGAATTTCAAGCTCTATATAGATATAGCACCTTTCATTAAATCTGTAATGAAAGGCATCTACAGACAGTGACTTTCATACTATAGCCACAATTTGCTTTGGACACAGGATCCCCTGCCTCCCATAACAAGCATTGGCACAGCCAATGGATCTCGCTTTTTGGACGCTATAAGTATTTAGTTATGCAGCAGAATATCCTTGGTGCAATAAAACCAACTGTTGCATGGCTAACCACTTTTAAGGTCCCAAATGCGAGACCTATTGGCTATGCCAATGCTTGTTTTAATTGCAGCCGGGTTTGAGACCCGGGCGAATCCAGCCTATTTTAAGTTCTGCTCTTAGTTGTCACGTGAATGTATGCCATGTGTGATACATTCAGTCAGTTCTGTTTTTTAGCCATCAGTATTGTGAATGCTGGGATTTGTAGTTTTCTTTTTACTGTTATAAGAATGGGTTTACAACCCCAGTATGCAGAGGGCCGCTAGCTAAAAAGAACACAGGATTGATAAAAAAGTGTCATGCATGGCATGGGTGCCACTTTGCAGTTATGTCTGAGAACTCATTACAGATGTTATCATTCCATTCTGATCTATAGACAGACAGAAATGACAATTAGCTGGCATTGTTCGAAGAGGGGTAAAGTGATTACAACACTTTATAGCAATGTCTCCAAACACTAGAGTAAAGAAAATCTGCGTCTTTCTCCGAAGAAGCAGCTTTAAATGGAATCTTGCGTTATGTTGGCCCATGGGTTTTCGTGGGGTACATTAATATGTTTAATAAATGCAGTGGCTTTCTTTCCCTATGGATACCAGCTGTGATACAGATTTAGACTCTTATGGCAACCAGCCATTGGGTTAGAGGCAGAAGCTACAAAATTGGAGTAGATATCGTCAGCTAAAGATGGTTCTGTATTATATTGAGTGGTCTATCTGTATATATAAAATACACGTTGTTTTATTTAAAAGCATAGACATCTTTTTAAATGTGCTTTCTACAGTGCATTTCAGGGTAATTGAGAAGTTTCACTATCGTGAAACTTTTCGAATCGGATACAGTGAAGTTGAAGAAGCTGTATATATATATATATATATATATATATATATATATATATATATATATATATATATATATATATATATATATATATATATATATATATATATATATATATATATATATATTACTTTACCAATCAAGTGTTTGCATTTCTGGATCTGGTACCACTCTCTGACGTAATTTGTCGGACCGTAAACGAAGCACGGAGATGGCATATGACATGCGGTATAAAGGCCACGAGTGAACCTTCTCCGGACATCATCAACGGCTGCAACGGAGGAAAGAGAAGCTACGTCCATGAGTGAAGATTGGCACCCTTTGGAGCTTTTCACATTCAGCATCATGGCGACAGTTAACCGGAAGTACCGGATAGGGTTTATGCATCTGACTTCAAAGGGCAAGAGGTGTTAAGATCACGGCGGCTGTTTGAAGCTGGAACAATAGCACATCATTGCAGACAATAAATCAGTTGCAGAGAGGCCCCCTCGTTCTTGGAGCCAGAGCAGAGTATGCGGAGAACAAACCATAAAACTAACGAGAGCCCTATTAAGCGAGCCCTCCAGCCCCCTGCGCTGGGAGAGCGACCACACCCCCTAAGCGTGCACAGGTTATATTGCCCCCCAGAAGCCTTCGGCCTTGGAGCCCAGCTGTGACAGTTCTGCCCATTAAGAGAGCAGCTGAGTGAACAATGGGTTTTCTGCCCCCCTTAATAACAGATTATTTTGACCATCCGTCTCATGAAGATTCCCCCTCCCCCATGACACTTTGATGAAGCTGGATTTGTTTGCTTTTTGATACTGCTTCACACAGAGCCATTCATTCTTTGCGGATATGTGTGTAGAGGAAATGAGTCTGGAAAGTGGGTGTGAGAGATGGAGTTGCCTGGAGGCGCTATATGAGAAAGACTCAGGGAAAGGCAATGATAAGGTGAAGGTCAGTGGATTACCTGAATGCATGACCTACCTACAGAGGTACCAAATTGAACAGTGATTGCACTCAGCCGTGCAGAAGCATGAACTAACAAGCATTGCCAGTGCGACCCGGCCGGGAGTTGTCGCATGCAAAAATTAATTTTAAAAAAACCGCAAGTGGGGAAGCCAGTGGTGCGTGCGTGCGCGCGCGACGTGAAAAAGTGCTGTGCACGTCGAGCGCGCCTGTGCGCGTTCTGGCAAGCTGATCGCCTCTTTGGGAGCACTTCTCAAAGCCGCTCCTAAATGTCTCTCCGAGCAGCGCAGCATGTGCGCTGACTCAGAGAGACCTAAAAAGACTAGGGAGTGGCCCTGTACCCACTGTACCCTCCCACAAACCAAACACCACCATCTTGAACAACAATTGGTGCCTATGGCAATGAATGACTTCACTGGCGGCCTTTGCGAGGCAGCACCTGCAGCATGTGCTGCACTTGGTCAACGTAGGGCTCCCCAACGTCTTGGCCCATACTGTGCTACGGAACAGGGGTCACAGGGCATTATTTTTCCTTTCTCTTCCTCTGGACACATTTAACTTCTGGTGCTCACATTGTTATGGTAAACAATGATTCTCACCTGCTGGGCTTTTTAACCAGAAAGTGCCTATAAGAAACAAGCCTTGGAAAAGCCAATAGGTCTTGCTTAGGGACCTATTGGCTTTGCGAATATTTTTAAGCAATGCTGCACACAATGAGGTATGAAGCACTATATGAATGATGCCGGACTGCGTGCCCTCTGCAATCCTGTGTGTGCTTCACTAAAACTGATAATTTTAAAAAATGGCATAACTAATTTTCTTTAAAATATTGTACACTACATCACAGTAATGTTCAATTCAAATGTATGTTGCAGTTCGCTGTGAGAAATGAAAGCATCAACGAATTTTGTTTTACACATGTCCTCCACGAAGCACTTCACCAAATTACACTACTGATGGAACTGTGCAATAATATTTGGATTTTTACAAACCTTCTGCTATAACAGTTCCCTCACTGGATAAAATGAGAAACCACAACCAGAATAGTTTGCATAGTACAGTAATAAAGTAGTGAAAGGTCTGAGGAGTTTTAAACATTCGATTCAGTTTCGTTTGAACTCCAGTCCGTGCAGCCTATTTTTAAAGTGCCTACTTTTGTTTTTCCAATCTCAAAGTCAGATTCGATATACTTTCCCATATATATTCCACCAATATCAAATATTTGGATGTTAAAAAGTTGGTTGAGGGCAAGCAACAACACAGTTAGCGAGTTGGCGGAAGCAACAATATGTACCGCGGATGGGGGCAAGCAACAATACTGAAAGCGGGATGAGGCAAGCATAACATGAAAAGCGGGAGAGGGTAAGCAATAACACAGACAGCGGGTGTGGCAAGCAGCAAAACAGTCAGTGTGTGGGGGCAAGCAATAACATTGCTAGCAGGTGGGGGCAGGCAACAACACAGACAACAGGAGAGCGCAAGCAATTGCATGGACAGGTGGAAGGGACAAGCCAACATGGTCGATGAAAGGTGGGTGGGGGAAGCAACACAGACAATGGCATGATGGAGGGCTAGAGGAATATGGAGGTGGAAAAAGTACATGAGGTAGCCAGTTGAAAAAGACGTATTCTCGTAGAGTGCTTAAAAACAAAAAGAAAAGTAGGAGCTGTATAAATTATCAATGGATGCACACAACTAATGCGTCCATGCTTCAGGGGTGGGACAAGCATGAAGTGGAAGGAAGCCACTAGCAGCTGACCAATAAGAAGCAAGCAATTGAGAATGACAGGGAAGCCAACCGATGGTAAACAATGGGCTGTGATAGAAAAAAGGTCTCAAGGAAACAGTGCTTACACAGTCTAAGAAAGACCTAAAATGCAGAAAGTCAGGGTTTACGTTTTAGTTTGCATTACGCAACTCTGCACTTTCCCAGTACTGCTTAGGATACTATCATCTACTTTTGTTTTTTTCAGCCAACAGCGTATTATGGGGCTTCTAGTATTGCTTTAAATACTTTCATTAATGGCTCAAAACCACACCATGCAAAGTGCTGTTCGCTAAAATGGCAGAAATTGCTGTAGGTGCTATACATAACACAGAGCCACTTGTTGGCTGTGTTTTAACATTTTATAATGTTGTCTCCTCCATTTCAAACACAGTTTGTTTCATGTGTAAAGTCAAAAGCAAACTCTGTTCTCATATTTTGTGTTCACTTTACCCTCACATCATCCAATGAAATAAGCATTGGCAATGTGGATCCTTTTTATCTGTGGAATGCTTTATTTCAAGCTCCAAAGCACAATAAGGGTACAACACAGACAGCAGCACAAACTTCCCTAACTCAAATAATAAGTTAAGGACAAGAGGCAATTGCAGAAGGAACATCACGTGATTCTCTCACACATACATGAGTGGTATGATCGCGGTAGATAACACTCTAAAGAGGGTTGAGAGAAGTTAAAGGCGTGTTGTACACTCTTGGTAAACTGACATAAACATTACAAAACTCAAGGTAGAAACAGTCATATGTGCTATGGAATTACCATGGATTAAGGTTTTCACACAGGATGATGAATCCTCATATACCTAGTATGGTATGCTTCATCAGTGGATTCCACAGCTAAAGCTAGGAGGCATCTTTGAGTACTAATCCTTACTAGTTGTGCAGTCTCTTAGTTATGGGTTCCATAGTTTGGGTGTGGTTTTGTCACTTATGTTGATGCTTATTTTCTTCCTTTATTAAACTGTCAGACCTATATTACAGTTGAGGGGTGAGATACAAATGTGTTTAGTGGTGTTTCCCTACCACAAGATTAAAACAAGCATTTGCAATGCAATGGTCTCGGCATCATTAAAGGTAGAGCTATTGGCATTGCTCATGACATTTTTTTTCTTTAAATCAAAAATAAATGGCATTGTCATTAACATTGCCAATACACAGCACTCTGCACTCAACAGCACACAATGCTCTGCACACTCACTCTGCACTCACTGCTCTGCACACTCACTCTGCACTCACTGCTCTGCACACTCACTCTGCACTCACTGCTCTGCACACTCACTCTGCACTCACTGCTCTGCACACTCACTCTGCACTCACTACTCTGCACACTCACTACTCACTACTCTGCACTCACTACTCACTACTCTGCACTCACTACTCACTACTCTGCACTCACTACTCTGCACTCACTACTCACTACTCTGCACTCACTACTCTGCACACTCTCTCTGCACTCACTACTCTGCACACTCACTACTCACTACTCTGCACACTCACTCTGCACACTCTCTCTGTACTCACTACTCTGCACACTCACTACTCACTACTCTGCACTCACTACTCACTACTCTGCATTACCACTCTGCACTCACTACTCTGCATTACCACTCTGCACTCACTATGCACTCACTACTCTGCACTCACTACTCTGCACACTCTCTCTGCACTCACTACTATGCACACTCACTACTCACTACTCTGCACTCACTACTCTGCACTCACTACTCACTACTCTGCACTCACTACTCACTACTCTGCACTCACTACTCACTACTCACTACTCACTACTCTGCACTCACTACTCTGCACTCACTACTCTGCACACTCTCTCTGCACTCACTACTCACTACTCTGCACTCACTACTCACTACTCTGCACTCACTACTCACTACTCTGCACTCACTACTCTGCACACTCTCTCTGCACTCACTAATCTGCACACTCACTACTCATTACTCTGCACTCACTTCTCACTACTCTGCACTCACTACTCACTACTCTGCACTCACTACTCTGCACTCACTACTCTGCACACTCTCTCTGCACTCACTACTCTGCACACTCACTACTCTGCACACTCACTCTGCACTCACTACTCTGCACACTCTCTCTGCACTCACTACTCTGCACACTCTCTCTGCACTCACTACTCTGCACACTCACTACTCACTACTCTGCACTCACTACTCACTACTCTGCATTACCACTCTGCACTCACTATGCACTCACTACTCTGCACTCACTACTCTGCACACTCTCTCTGCACTCACTACTCTGCACACTCACTACTCACTACTCTGCACTCACTACTCACTACTCTGCACTCACTACTCACTACTCTGCACTCACTACTCACTACTCACTACTCTGCACTCACTACTCTGCACTCACTACTCACTACTCTGCACTCAGCACTCACTACTCACTACTCTGCACTCACTACTCACTACTCTGCACTCAGCACTCACTACTCACTACTCACTACTCTGCACTCAGCACTCACTACTCACTACTCTGCACTCAGCACTCTGCACTCTGCACTCACTACTCTGCACTCAGCACTCTGCACTCACTACTCTGCACTCACTACTCTGCACTCACTACTCTGCACTCACTACTCTGCACTCAGCACTTACTACTCTGCACTCACTACTCTGCACTCAGCACTTACTACTCTGCACTCACAACTCACTACTCTGCACTCACTACTCACTACTCTGCACTCACTACTCTGCACTCACTACTCTGCACTCACTACTCTGCACTCACTACTCTGCACTCAGCACTTACTACTCTGCACTCACGACTCTGCACTCAGCACTTACTACTCTGCACTCACTACTCTGCACTCACTACTCTGCACTCACTACTCTGCACTCAGCACTCTGCACTCAGCACTCTGCACTCAGCACTCTGCACTCACTACTCTGCACTCACTACTCTGCACTCACTACTCTGCACTCACTACTCTGCACTCAGCACTCACTACTCTGCATTACTACTCTGCACTCACTACTCTGCACTCACTACTCTGCACTCACTACTCTGCACTCACTACTCTGCACTCACTACTCTGCACTCAGCACTCTGCACTCACTACTCTGCACTCACTACTCTGCACTCACTACTCTGCACTCAGCACTCACTACTCAGCACTCACTACTCTGCACTCACTACTCTGCACTCACTACTCTGCATTACCACTCTGCACTCACTACTCACTACTCTGCATTACCACTCTGCACTCACTCTGCACTCACTACTCTGCACTCACTACTCTGCACTGACTACTCTGCACTCACTACTCTGCACTCTGCACTCAGCACTCTGCACTCAGCACTCTGCACTCAGCACTCTGCACTCACTACTCTGCACTCACTACTCTGCACTCAGCACTTACTACTCTGCCCTCACTACTCTGCACTCACTACTCTGCACTCACTACTCTGCACTCACTACTCTGCACTCAGCACTCTGCACTCTGCACTCACTACTCTGCACTCACTACTCTGCACTCACTACTCTGCACTCACTGCTCTGCACTCACTACTCTGCACTCACTACTCTGCACTCAGCACTCACTACTCTGCATTACTACTCTGCACTCACTACTCTGCACTCACTACTCTGCACTCACTACTCTGCACTCACGACTCTGCACTCACTACTCTGCACTCTGCACTCACTACTCTGCACTCACTACTCTGCACTCACTACTCTGCACTCACTACTCTGCACTCAGCACTTACTACTCTGCACTCACTACTCTGCACTCAGCACTTACTACTCTGCACTCACTACTCTGCACTCACTACTCTGCACTCAGCACTCTGCACTCAGCACTCACTACTCTGCACTCACTACTCTGCACTCACTACTCTGCACTCACTACTCTGCACTCACTACTCTGCATTACTACTCTGCACTCACTACTCTGCACTCACTACTCTGCACTCACTACTCTGCACTCACTACTCTGCATTCAGCACTCTGCACTCACTACTCTGCACTCACTACTCTGCACTCACTACTCTGCACTCAGCACTCACTACTCAGCACTCACTACTCAGCACTCACTACTCTGCACTCACTACTCTGCATTACCACTCTGCACTCACTACTCACTACTCTGCATTACCACTCTGCACTCACTCTGCACTCACTACTCTGCACTCACTACTCTGCACTCACTACTCTGCACTCACTACTCTGCACTCTGCACTCTGCACTCAGCACTCTGCACTCAGCACTCTGCACTCACTACTCTGCACTCACTACTCTGCATTACTACTCTGCACTCACTTTACAATGATTCTTTAGTATCGCGCCTTCCGCCATATTTTATGGTTATTACTAAGTATGATTCATGCTGCTATGCTCATTCACAAGTTGCAAATACCTTCCTGCAACTGAT
Organism: Lissotriton vulgaris; assembly: GCF_964263255.1. Lineage (NCBI taxonomy): Eukaryota > Metazoa > Chordata > Amphibia > Caudata > Salamandridae > Lissotriton > Lissotriton vulgaris. The sequence continues at coordinate 80,149 of NW_028244590.1, forward strand.
TACTACTGCAGTGAGCCTGAGAGCTACATTTAATAGGTCTCACCGTTTTCTGCATACTTTTGTGAGAAACTGTTCTATTTCCTTGTCACTATTTCGTTCCATACTTCGTCTTTTGTTTGTAAAATTCTGGTACATTTCCTGTTTGTCTCCAATGCCGTCGTTTTGTTTAGTCTGCAAATTCTTCTTTCAAAGAGATCTTTTAAAAGTTTACATCATAAAAACGTCTCGCAAAACATAATTTCAGGCCGCCTGTCACATTACACAGTAGGAGGCACTTTAAATATAGAATTGAGTATTCCCCCGGAATGCCGCCGCGGCCGCCCCGGAAGTCAGGCACGGTCGCCTGTGACGGGGACGGGGCCACGTCCAGACCGGAAGAGGAGGCAGGCGGAGTGAAATGTGTCTCGCGCCCGGGGCTCCTGTGAGCGGTGTGGAGCCCCGGGGCCGCGCCAGCAGGAGGTTGGGCGCCGCGTGCTGAGCATAGTCCCCGACATTGGCCAGGTAAGTTCCAAAAGGCTGGGGGGGCTTGGTGCACTTGTGTGTGCGTGTATGCTCGTGTGTGTATGTATGTGTGCGACGGTGACGGCGGGGGAGGGAGGGAGGGAGGGAGGGGGGGCCTCGGTGCACTTGTGTGTGTGTGCGCGCGCGTGTGTGTATGTGTCAGGGGGGGTGTCTCTGTATGTATGTATGTGCGTGCGTGCATGGGCGCTTGTGTGTGTGTATGCGCATGCGTGTGTGGTGCTTGTGCTTCCCAGGAGACAGCGCCTGGCCACAGCGCGCGTTCCAGTTACAAATCGCCTCGAAGGATGCGCGTGGCCGACACTGTCTCCTGGGAAGCATAGTCGCTGACAAAAGATCTCGGCGGAGACGCGCTTCCGCGCGTTGAGCCGAGACCTAAACAGGAGGGCCAAACAACTGACTTGGATTCTCTTTTCCATTAATATGTCTGGGTGCTCGAATATTGCCCCTATTGGGCCAGGGTGTCTTTGCAGAGGCCTTGCTATGTATTATTGGCAAGGCTGTCAACATATTTCACATGGAGAGTCACTGTAAATTTAGCCTGTGCTATGAAAGAGTCCATGCCCACGATGCCAAGCAGCACCTGCAGCTGACTGTGTGTGAGAAGTGGGATTGTGTAGGCCTTGAGACGGCAAACCCCTCGTTGAACATCAAACCAGTGACGTAGTGATGAAGCAGTGATGGCTGGGTCGTAATTCTCCACAGCCTCACCTATGTTGCATCCTCCTAGGAAAAGCAGTTCAGTGGGGGCTGAGGAGTATAGCTATTAGGTCAGCCTGGGACTCTTGTCCTGTGCCAAGTGTCAGTGACTGGCATTTTATTTATAGCTGAGATATGAACTTTAACATAAAAATGTGTATTTTGGATTGTTTTACTTTAGAACCTTAGATAAGATCACTACACACTGAGGGGCCTTTATTACAATTAGTGACCAACATCCTTTCTGCTATGACAATTTTATCACTGAATCAAGTCAGTGGTCTTGTTTCTCCTATATAAGTCTTTATTTGTATAGATGGATCAACATTATGATCTACTAAAGTATACTCAAGAGAGATTATTGTACAGAATATATTTTGCACAGAATTATTTCAAGGTGCTCTCAAATATGATCACAGAAAAGAAGGCAGGTGGAAGGAACTGTTCGTTGACTATTGTCACACAGTTTGGTCAAGGTGGGACACTGTGATTGAAACCAGGGCCTCTTGGTCAGGGCCACGTAACTAGTTTTTGTCCTAGTTCCAACATAAGCTTCCGACTAGGGATGCTATGAAAGTGTTTTCAAACATCCTTAATTATGAAAGATTGGGTAACAGCAGTGGAATCCCTCCTGTTCTCAGAGCATGTACACCACGGGCAGAAACAGTGCAAGCTTCCATCGTTCAGAGGAAAAGTACATCTAGGGTAGCATGAACACATGCTATATCCATCATAAGACAGGTACATGTCGGGCAGAATCAGTGCAAGCTTTACTTCCTCACAGAACAGGAACAGCATGGCAGTAGGAAACCCAGCTTCCCTGTCAGGCAGAAGGCAATAACTTCAAAATGTCATATCTCACAGAACAAAACCAGCAGGGTAGAATATTACAAGCGTTCATCTCTCACAGAACATGCACACTTAAGGCATGAGTGACATGTAGGGTACAGACAGATCTCTGGAGCCGGTGCTCAATCAAAGGAATGTATTGGTGAATTAGTGAGTGAATATGCAAGTTCCAACATCATTCTCACTTTGGTGCTATTCCAAGTTAGCCTTCTGAAAGTCCAGCTGCTGTCACTTGGAGATCTGTTGTTTGTGTAGATTCTTTGGAGTTCTATGTATTGAGAAGTAGCTGTTACCAACTATAGCCTTAGAGCGGGCTCTTACAGTCATTAAAGTCCTGCTCCAGTGTTATAGACGAGGGCCTTTAACTAGGGAGCTGGCCTTTAATGGCCAGTAGAGCCCGCTACAGGCTCTAAGGCTATTAGAACATTCCGCAGGGCAGAATGTTCTAATTTGTAAAACAAAGGGCTTGTGGCACCCGAGCTCCGTAAGGCCTTTGTTCAAAGCAACAGCTGTGAACAAACATTGGAATGTTGATGCTCAGGGCTTAGATCATAACTAGAAGCGCAGAGCACTCCATTGTCTTAAATGGAGCTCCCAACAATCCAGTGTTCTAATAGGTCATAGTTATTTGAAGCAGCCTAGCCACAGCCTCCAGACATCCATACAGGTGCCAACCTCTTTGAAAAGGTTTTGAATGCGTACCCACCAGGCACTGTGCAAACTCAGCCTTTGTGCTGCACCCATTCAAAATGTTGATGTTCACCAGAAGGATTTTGGTATTAACTGAATACTAAAATCTGTTTTTGGCAAACTGTTTTTATTAAGTTTGAAGGGTGTCAGTACATAGCATGACAATGTCCATGGATGGCCTAGCCAATGGCTACAGTGTGCTAATGACAGTTTCAGATTATCAACAGATAGGCACAATAGGAACAAAGCATGTATAGCAAATTATAACATATATTATTTCTGCAAACTTGTGTGCATTGACATGTAAGGCACCCCTTCTTTGAAGAAAAAAGAAAAACAACAAAAATCCTAGTCTTTACAAACACAACTAGAAGTAAGGTAACAAATAAATATAAAAACAAGCATTGGAAATGCAACAGGGCTCGCATTAGGAAAGTTTGAGCTATTGGTCTTATAAATCAAAGTTTTTTTATTTATGTGTTATTCTTTAAAATAGCTAAATGAATAGCTTTGTCATTTGCTATGTTTTGTTATGTATGCTATGTTTTGTTGGGTTTTGTTATGCTATACTATATTATGTTTTGTTTTGCTATGTTTTGTTTTGCTATGTTTTGTTTTTCTATGTTTTGTTATGCTATGTTTTGTTATGCTATGTGTTGTGTTTTGTTATGCTATGTGTTGTTGTGTTTTGGTATGCTATGTTTTGTTATGCTATGCTGTTTTGTTTTGCTATCCTATGCTATGCTTTGTTATGCTGTGTTTTATTATGCTATTTTTTTTATGCTAAGCTAAGCTTTGTTTTGTTATGCTATGCTATGCTGGTAAGTGAGGGTGAGGGAGGGTGAGGGTGAGGGAGGGTGAGTGAGGGTGAGGGAGGGTGGGTGAGGGTGGGTGAGGGTGGGTGACGGGGGTGAGGCGGGGTGAGAGGGTGTGTGTGAGGGAGGGAGAGTGAGGGAGAAGGATTGTGAGTGAGGGTGTGTGAGGGTGAGGGGGTGTGTGAGGGTGAGGGTGTGTGTGAGGGTGAGAGGGTGTGTGAGGGTGAGGGTGGTGTGTGAGGGTGAGGGTGAGGGAGGGTGAGGGGAAGGTGTGTGAGGGGGCATTACAATTACCCAGTATGGTAAGTATGTCGCAGTAGCAGATGTTACATTAGTGTTTCTACATAAGAATCGCCATGTCTACCTCCCTTCCACATCAGCCGTCCCTGCTGATCTGCACATTTGGTAGATTTGATGCTGTAGCTGTTCTAAACTGATGCATGTAAAGCAGTCTAACACTAACTGGTGAATGATGCTGTAGAAAACAACGTAAACAAACAAAACACTAATAACCAGGAAAAAGTCGTAAATGTAACCAACTGATTTTGGCCTCAGAAGTTCACGTGTCCACAATTCCAGATTTCACTCACTGGATCAGGCAAAAAGACTGAGCAGTGAGACCACTGAAACGCCCACAAAGTAAGCTGTAACACAAAGACAAAAGACACACGGGCATTCGAAGTTCTACGACATGTTTTCAGGAGTCAGCAGCCAATTGAAAACACATTTATGCAAATATTCAAAGAAAACTTCCAATCCCGCATCTGACCTTCAGTAGTACGAACAGGAAGGAGAAGCCAGCGCCAGACAGGACTTGCAGTGTTTAGAAAGAAAAGTCTGAAAGGAACGGGGGGGGAGGGGGTTCTAGGGTAAGTGAAAGGAATTGTCACCCATCGGAAGAAACAAAGAATTTGACATCAGTATGTAAGTTAGGGCTTCATTTAAACGGGGCTGTCACAAAAGTGTCTGTCCACAGAGCAAACAGCCCTCCCGAGGAAGTCAAACTCAGCAAATAAAACGACAATTCATCTGGAGAATTTCAGACGGAAACGTTAATAAGAGAAGCACAGGATTTACAGTAGACCAGTTATTAAATGGTTGATCAAGAGATAATATACAGTACGCACGTGAGACTCCCAACCTTGAAGAATCGAAACGTAAATGAAGCACCTTATTTAAAATACTCACAGTTCAATTGAGAGAGGGAGTGGGGGACGGGCAGTCGCCGAAGGGTTCTAGCGCTTTGACACCAGGGACTTACCCGAAGAGAGCTCAGAGCGGACTGACGGAGTTTTATACTTTACGAGATTTTACATCATGTGACAGGCGAAGCTGTATAGGGTTCTACGCTGCTCTTACCTACCCTATGTGAGGGTTGACCGCACTCTGATGACCGCTCTGCGTTTTCACACTTCAGCCTAACTACAGGCTTTGTCAATGCTCGCTTCCCGCGTCTGCTGGAGTCCAGCGAAGCGGTGCTCCGGAACTGTTTTCCCTCGGCACAAATGGAATGCTTTTATTGCACCGAGCACGGCAGCTAATGCTGCTTTCCGGAAGCCTGCTGATAGCATCTTGTTAGGAGGCAATGAGCTGAACGAGCTGCAATGTTCGATTTAATAAAAAATTATTTGGAAGTGGTTAGATGGAATTTCCACAGTCCTGGCTAGTCAGTTCCGTATGTGTGATGCAACAAGCCTTGTCTAGGTCACAAAAAGAAACAAGAATTTATTGACACAAGAAAGGTTAACTTAAAAAGGAAATCCCAACACATAACTCTATCGCTGTTAGTTGCAGAAAAATAAGCTATTGTCTTCACAATTGCAGTACTGGGCACACAGCGTCTACCCACTACCAGAGACAGCGGTGACATCAGCCCTCGAGGCAAACCCTGTCTCTGCATATCTAGGAGCAGAAAGCAAACCGAAAGCAGGGCCCCGAGATTGGAAATGAAAACCTGAGTAGGAAGGGAAAACGTGAATAAAAGGATTTCACAATCTAATTTCCGAGCCTCAAACCCGACGCAGTCAGTATAGTACCAAGCGCAGTTTTAAACAAGCCAGCAACAAAACAAACAAGTAAATGTTTCAACTGAAAGTACGGCCGGCCGGCCGTGAATAATTAGGGGATGACAACTGCGCTGGGAGGAGAAATGCAGAGCGCACGCTGACAAGCTTGTGGGAGGGAGGCTGTGCTGCCTTTGATGTGGTAATGCGAGGCAGGCGGCTGGTGGCATTGTGCACGCGCTTTTTAGGGCTTGCGCTTGCGCAATGACCTAAAAAGCACATGCACTTCAAGAAATCGCCAGTGGAATCGCCAGTGGTGGTTTAACACTGGATAAGCCACATTAGAGCTTCGCCAGCGATGCGCAGAAGCGCATCAGCAGGCGAGCCCTAACAACAACATGCATGGTAGGGTACAGCAATTGCCTAAAGAAAGGCTCAGTAGAAATGGATATTCTCCCAGAGGCTGTGACAAATTTGGGGGATCCGCCATTCCCGCGAGAAGGGAATACTAAAATATTGTATGAAGTTTCCAGCGGCGGTCGGCAAGGCTCGCGGGTGAGGTGCAGGCACAAGCGGGGGCACCTGCTGCTTTAAAAAAAAAAAAAGATAAATAAATAAAACTTACCTTGCCACCCGGGTCCCGCGTCTTCTCTCCTGCTCGCCTGTGTCTAACTCCAGGTCGGAACAGGAAGCCGGCAGCCAGGGTCCCACCCATAAGCCAATCACAACGCTACAATGTAGCATTGTGGTTGGTCTGAGTGCCGTGACACAGCGCTCAGCCAGGGGCTGGGGGGGTGGGCATGTTCTTCATGCAGGCTGTAATGAAGCCTGCATGAAGAACAGGGAAGTGCGCATGACTGTTTTGGGCGGCCCAGGAGGGCCGACCAAACAGTCATAGCACACAGGAATGTGCTACCACTCCTCCCGAGCTCCACCCCGCCCCCTCATGCACTACTGCAGCAGGAGAAAAAAATAAAATGATAATAACATTCCATTATTCCATTTTATTTTTCCCTTTATTTTGCTGCTCCTGGCAGTGTTGCGGCGCTCCCCTGCCGTAGCGGTGGAGCCGCCACTGGACTTTTTATACAGTTTTTGCACCAAAACAATTCTTCATGTAACAAATATATCATGAGCCTTTTTGTATCATGGCACTCCTAGCAAATTCGCTCCCCACTATAAGGATAAAAAAGAATGCTCAATGTATACAGAAACATAACCCTACTCAGTACTTGCTTTCTGGTCCATTCGACTTGTCCAGCAACTAGAGTAGTTTTGTATTGTTCAGCTCAATGTTCAAAGCCAGGCCCATGCCTGTTGAGTTTGTTAATGTGGTACTAAAAGAGCTTTTTTTAAAACATGTAGGAAAAAGTGAACAGATTAACTCAATATATTATAGAAAATCACACTAGAGGAAAATACCAGGCCAAGTAGAGTACCTCCTGGAAAGTACTAGGGGCCGGAAATGAAACCTTTTTTTTTCATTCATTTTTTATAATAATGTTCCGCTTCTGAAGATTGCTTAATCAGCCTTTTGTAATTGTACTGGCATCACACAAGCGTGATTGTCACACAAAAACAAACGCTGCAGACATTTACAGACACACCCGTTCTTTCAATGCCGTTGCGGTTGCTTACCATCTAAAATGCTTTGGGTGTGTCGTAATCAGCTAAGCGTTTATGTAAGATGTACTTGAAGAATACTACTTGCGTCTAACAAAAAGAAAATACACAAGCCGCTCGTGCGGCTGCTTGTCAGACAGTCCGCTTCCTTCATGGCAGAAGTTAGTCATGCGGGGAACGGGATTTTGATATCAATTTATGAGTATGATAAATTTAATAAGAATCCCATTCGTCTGTTTTGGACCGCTTTTATCTGTCATTGAGGAAAGGACCACCCCCGCATTGGTTAGACAAACCCCATTAACTGACGCCACTCTGAAGAACCACTTACAACTGATGAAGTTTTAAGAGTTTATATAAAGATTAATTTGAATGCGATACAATCCACTCAGGATAAATCTCAAGTATACAAAATACAAAATCAGTTAAAATCTCAGTTGCTTTAAGCTTCGGTGTGAAGTGATTTCTTCTGCGTCATCTGCAGTAAGACAAAAACAATCATCAAGTTAATCTGTCCCTACTCTATGCTATGTGACAACCCTACTTCGCAAGTTCTTCCCTAAAAAGGTGTCAGCAGTTTGTCTCCCTAAGAAGTCAAACTCTCTTTAGCCTCTAAAGGAAATCTTAAGTTTCAGAAGCAGTACCCTATCTGCCTACCCATCTGCTCTTTAAGGGTCCTCGGCCTACTGCTCCCTTGCGCTATGATGTCTCAGCGCATCTGCTCAAGGCATCTACCCTCGCCCTTGCTCTGAGCAATTCGTCCCGCTGTTCCTAATCTCCCAATTGCTACCTCCTCCCCGGGGTGCTGTCCCTAAAATACACAATCACCGTGTGAGTGGAACGCCCCTTGACGCCCACCACGGACTTTCCCCGATGATGTCAACTTCCTGCTTCTTCCATTGGTCCACTCTTCACGTCGTCCGTTAAGTTGACCCTTCTCCTTTGGATGTCATCTTCATCATTTCATCGTCGACATTTATTGCTTCTTTCAGATCATGTAACATAGAAACTTAGACAAGGCCTTAACTCCATATCTCTTAACTTGACCCTGCTAGGTCCTGTGAATGGTCTTGACAAAACATAGTCTACATTCAGAGTGTCTTTCCTCACGTTCGAGCAATAAGCTCCGTCCGGCATTGTCACCTTAAATCTAACAAGTGCTAGACTTCTCGGCTCTCATGTCCACATCAAGCTATTTACGACCTTCACAAGACCACTAAATTACGTTTTATGTGACTATGCTCCTTCGAACTCTTGGTCAGTCAGGTTAGAAACACAAATGACCTAAACTCTCCCAGTATTCCTTCAAAAAGCCCTTTACACAGCATAACCTTTGGCATACATTTCTATTCGTATTTTAGCAAAGCCCTAGTTATACTTAAACATTCTACATCAAATATATGCAATATATTGACCACGACTACATAGAATATAACTTATGCATTTTCCTTGATTACATCTTTATGTAAGTTCTCTTATACATTTATCCACGTTTACGTCCTTCCACGTTATTTTCCTCGCCGCTTCTCCCAATGTAAAGTTACACATTTAAAGTTACACACGTACACGAATTCTACTGTGCACGCTCTACATTTCATAAACATTTATACACATTTCTATACATTTGCCCTTCATGTATACGGGGTTTCTAAACTTAATGCATTTCAGTGTGTGAATACATTTACATTTCCTATATCATGTTATCACAATCATTGGCCCTTACGCTGCAGTTGCCAACTTTTCATTACGATATGCGTTTCATTCCTACGTTTATAACATATAAGTCTAAATATGGCTACTATATACTTTTCGTTCAAATTGCGCTCTCTCAGTTCCCCCCTTTGATGACTTTTAGGAGTCATCACTAAAGGCAATTTGAATACATAGTTTATACTGAACTAGTTACATCAGTTCCTCTTTTTATCGATTCAAGTGTTCTCAGACTTTTATACTGTTGATCTTGTAAAACAGCTAGTCTCCTTTCTTGGTCTCTCATCGATCTTTGTAACTTGTTCGACCTATACCATTTATACAGTTTTACTAATCCTAATAATGTAATCATACAAATTACTACTATTAATACAGGCTTTAAAATGTACCAAACTATACTTTTGCCTATGTTAGCAAACCAACTTCCAACCTTGCCTACTCCATTTCCTACTTTTTCCCAAACATTTATTTTTGATAAATCTTCAATTTCTTGATGAATCTGTGTAATGTTCTGTATGACTTTCTCAAGTGGTTTTGAATTATCAGGAATATAAGTACAACATTCCTGAACTTTCAAAGCCTTACAAACTCCGCCTTCCTTTGCTAATATTACATCTAAAGCAAGTCTGTTCTGTAATACCATTGCTCTAATCGACTGCATCTCACCTTCTACTAACATTAAAGATCTCGCAGTGCTGGCAGACAATCTATCCACGACTGTCGCTAACCTTCTAATCTTAACATCGTTAAGAATCAAACCTAACAATGGAAACATCGCTCCAAATACATCTCCTACTACTTCTGCATCTCCTACTTCCCTTTTCGTTCTCCTCGAAGCCTTTCCTTCTATTTTCGCCAAATCCTTTGCATGATATATTTTGGGGAAGACAATTGCCAAGTAACACGAACCATACCAATTATCTGGAAGTTTTACGTAGGCATTTCTCCCACATACAAAATATACATTCGGAATAGCTTGCATCCCTTTCATAAAATCCTTTGTGTAGTACTCTAACCTAAAAGAGTGCTCACAACTAACTTCACCTACAAATTCACTCTCATAATACGTTTTGCTTCGAGTTAAACATAACTTTCCTTTCTGCGTCCTATCCAATGCGATTGGACCATTACTACCTTTCTTTTTATGTGCCTTCTCTTCTTCCGTCCAGTCTATTTTCCATTGTCCTGACATTTTTAGAATCTTCTGCCGTCTACATCGATCATCTACTTGTGCTATAAACCTTTTCTCTACTTCTGATACTTTGCAAGTCAGATTATTTCTACGTGCATATGATGTATCTAACGTGTCCCAAGGAAGAAAGAATTTGGCTAGTCTATCTTCCTTTTTGTAATAGTCCCACTTATTCATTTGCTTATAATTCGGAACTTCAGGCAGTACCGAATCATAATTCGAAAAGTAGTACTCAAATCCTTCTCTACCATAAAATATACTAAGCAGTAAACTACATGTAATCCCATAAGTCAATGGGAGATGGTGATACCTAATGCCTTCGTCTACAGAAGCCGGCAATTGCATACAAACGTAGCAATCTTTGGCCTCCATGGCATCGATATATTCATACAATAACTTTGCATATGCATTTGACCTAAAGTTTCCCTGTGACTCATCTATGTGTAATCTACGAGCTTCATCTGCAAGTAACGCTTTTTCACGTGTAACAGTGCTCTCCTCCTTCTTTCCCACAAGAGCAGGTTTCAAAGTCGTTACAATTTTTACATTCGCTACTCTTTTATCGTTTTCATGGCCTGTCATGTAAGATATCGTTACTACTATGATTATGAGAAATATCACTATTGCTATGAGTGTACCTACTATACATCTAGTTTTCCTGTTTAGGTTGCCGTTCTCCATGTTATCAAAACAGCGTCCCTCGTTCTCCAGCGAAAGTTCTCTTTCCAGTCTTTGGTTACTTGTTTGCGTTCACAGTCTTTAAAGTGCTTGTTATCAACAGGTATCTTTTTCACCACAATGTCTTTTCTCTTCTTAGCAGCAGACAACCCTAGCCCTTCTCCGTCCTCTAAATGTAATCCCTAATTTTATTCTTCTTTCCACTCGGCGCTAGGTTATCTTCTTCTTTACAACATACGTACAAAAAGTCTTTTATGCATCAACAATTATTGTCGGACCTGCAGCTTTCACAACAATAATTAACAGTTCAAAACGAATAACTTTTTCTTCTGCTTCCGTCATTTGCTGACCAACTGTTGGAAATTGTAGTCTTTTTAACACCAAATCTTGAATTTTACTCAAACGTGGGGGTCGGGGAAGTGTGAAAGTCAGTAACCCCTCAGTCTCAAGCCCAGGCGCCAACATCCATATCTCCACTGTCACGACTGGATCGAGAGTGGTTACTTTCACACTCTTCACTCTCCCAGATTTCTGTCCCCAATACATCTGCTAGATAAGTCCACTCTGGGGTGGCGTACCTTCTGCAGGGCACACGTACCCTTCTTGATCTTCGTGGACTCTCAGTTCCTGAATCTGTCGTTTCTTCCTCCTGATCCGATTCTTCAGCGATCGGGACAAGAGTTCTTTCGTTCTTTCCTTCTGAATTTGGCCTTTTTCTTCTCTCCGGCCAAACGGCTTTGTCGTTTCCCGTCTTTCTGCTCCTTGTTCCAGGACCCGTCTCTTGGTCACTCTCAGTTTGTTCAGTTTCCGATTCAGTCTCCCAGTTACTGTCTTCTCCTGAGACGGCTTCGGTCTCGCTAGTGTCCTGACCTTCGTCGTCCTGTTCCAACACAGTTTCAGCTTCTTCGATCACCTCCACAGCTTGGCTTTCCCCCTCTATGGCTTCTCCGCTTCCCGCCGGATTCTCATCCGAGAGAGGAGCTGTGTCTTCTGGAGGTGTTTGCACTCTTCGGGTGTGTGAGGCATGTATCCAGTTTGGCAGCCCTCCACACTTCACTGCAGTATTCGTTACAAGTATGACTTGAAACGGTCCTCGCCAACGCACGTCTAAGCAGTTCTTCCTGACGTGTTTCTTCACCAGGACCCAGTCTCCTGGACTCAGGTCATGGCACAAATCTTGTATTGACGGAACCTCTGCAGCCTGGACCTGGAGGGACACAGAATTTACGGCATCAGATAGTCCCTTGCAGTAGTCCAAAATCAAATCGTCTGTGATGTTCACTAACGCTGCAGTCGGAACCGATGGCAACCTCATAGCTCTCCCCATTAGCACTTCATGTGGAGAGAGGCCTGTTCTTCTATCAGGTGTGCTACGTATGCTCATGAGAACTACTGGAAGTGCGTCTGGCCAACTCAGGGATGTCGATGAACAAACTTTAGCCAGTCTGGACTTGATAGTGCTGTTAATTTGCTCTACGATCCCTGAAGCTTCCGGTCGATAGCTGCAGTGTAACTTCTGATCGATGTTTAAAGCTGAACACAGCATCTTTACCACTTCGCTATTGAAATGAGTTCCTCTGTCCGATTCCAAAGAGGATGGCACCCCAAACCTCGGTATCAACTCTCTAAGTAACAATTTTGCTACTGTAAGTGTATCGCACCTACGTGTAGGGTAAGCCTCGACCCATCTAGAAAATATGCAAACAATCACTAGCACGTATCTAAGTCTGTTGCATGGAGGCATTTCTATGAAATCAATCTGCATCCTATTGAAAGGCCCCCCAGACCTTCCTATGTGACTCAAGGTAACTGGTGTTCTCTTACCCACATTTAGTTTCTGACAGATTGTACATCGCTGACACACTGCTTCTGCCGCTACTCTAAATTTAGGGTTAAACCACGTTTGCCTGAATACTCTCACCATAGCATCTCTTCCTATGTGAGCTGATCCATGCAATTTTCTCGCCATGGGACTAATGAGTTCATTTGGTAATACTGCCCTTCCGTCGGCAGACACCCAAAAATTCATTTCACTTTTCTCGCACCCAGCTGTTTCCCAGCCCTTTTTCTCCTCATCTGGTGCCTTTTCCTGTACTGCTCTCAATTCGTCCCATGTATCTACGGTATCTAATAACATGGTCAATTCAGTCATTTCCTGGATTCCCCCCACTTTTGCATCAGTGTGAGAATATCCCTGCTCTGCGCAGTAACGCGCTACCTCATCGGCATATTTATTTCCTAATGATACAAAATCCGTATTCTTTGTATGAGCTACACATTTGACCACAGCTATGGCCATTGGTTTTTGCAAAGCCTCTAACAAAAGTTTCACGAATTCTCCATTCCTAATCGGAGAACCCGAGGAGGTCATGTAACCTCTTTGAGACCACAACTGCCCGTAATCATGAACTACGCCAAATCCATACTGACTATCGGTGTATATAGTGACTCGAAGTCTGTCGCCTGCTAGGCAAGCACGAGTCAAAGCCACAATTTCAGCTACCTGTGCGGAGTGTACTCCTTCCAGGCAAGCGGCTTCTATAACTCTGGTAATCGTGCATACTGCATAAGCTGCTCTCAGCTGACCGACATCGTTTCTTACGCATGAACCATCAACGAAGAAAATTTCGTCTGGGTCTGTCAATGGCTCATCTACGATATCAGGTCTCGGTTTGGTACATAGTTCAGTCACATCGAGGCAGTCATGTTCTGTACAGTTTTCATCTTCCACTTCATTCGGAAGTGGCATCAAGGTTGCAGGATTCAAGACAGAGCATCTTTTTAGGGTCACATTCTCGGCAGCCAATATGACCTGCTCGTAGCGTGTGAGCCTGCTATTCGTCAGATGCTGAGTCTTCGTCCTTGTCATTAACAGTTCTACAGAATGTGGTACATACACTTCTAACGGATGACCCATGACTACGCTCTCAGATCGTTCAATGCTGACACCCGTTGCAGCTACGGATTTCAGACATCCGGGCAACGCTGCGGCTACTGGATCTAATGTAGCCGAAAAGTACGCCACTGGCCTGCGCGCATCTCCATGGACCTGTGCTAATACCGCTAAAGCGCATCCCTCTCTCTCGCAGCAGTAAAGCAAAAAAGGTTTAGTGTAATCTGGCATCCCTAAAGCCGGGGCACGACATAAGTCCTCCCTCAGCTGCAAAAATGCCATCAAACAATCTTTGTCCCATGGTACCGGATCACTTACTCCTTTGTGCGTCAGTTGTAATAAAGGTTTGGCCTTCAGTGAAAAGTTTGCTATCCACTGTCGACAATAACCAACCATGCCTAAAAACATCCTGACTTCTCTTTGTGTCGTAGGCGCGTTCATTTTCATAATCGCCTCAATTCTGTCTGGAGACACCTTCCGCTTTCCCTTCTCAATCCTGTGGCCCAAGTATTGCACCTCAGTCTTACAATATTGCAACTTACTTGGAGACACCTTGTGTCCGTTCTCAGCCAAGTGATTTAACGAGGTGATGGTGTCTTCTCTGCAAGCTTCCTCAGTTTCTGACGCAACAAGGAGGTCGTCTATGTACTGGACCAGAACTGAATTCTTGGGCAGTACTAGACTCTCAAGATTTCTCTTTAAAAGCTGGTTAAAAATCGATGGGCTTTCTGTATACCCCTGAGGGATACGACACCATGTTAAAACGCGATCTTCCAGCTTAAAAGCGAAAAGATACTGGCTCCCTTCGTCTAACGGTATCGAAAAGAAAGCCTGACACAAATCTATCACTGTGAACCATTCAGCTTGGAACGGTATCTGAAACAATATCACTGATGGATTCGGTACCACTGGACAACACGAGACAACAATGTTATTAATCTTTCGAAGATCCTGTACTATTCTGTATTTTCCACTAGGTTTCTGCAAACCCATGATCGGGGAATTACACGGACTTCCCACGATCTCCTTCAGTATCCCTTGCTTAATCATGGATTCGATCACGGGCTTTATTCCTGCGATCGTCTCCGGTGTCAACTTGTATTGTGGTGTTCTTGGATACTCAGCATTGAGTCTTACCAAGATTTTTACCGGTTCTACTCCTTTGATCAATCCTATTTCTTCCCCAGTAAAATCCCACACCTCGGCTGACACTTTCTCCCTCAAGTCCTGTGGGAGCTCCTCCACTGTTAAGGTAGGATAAAGTTCCACGCATTCCTGCGACTTCATGACTTTAAAATCAGCGTCCTCATCATTGGTCTGCACTTCTACTCCTTCTGGTGTGCAATGTATCGTGCAATTCAGTTTGCACAGCAGATCTCTCCCTAATAAGCACACGGGACTAGAATCGCAGATCACGAACTGATGTTCGTCACTGTAATTCCCTATCCTCACCGACACTGGTTCGGTCAAGGGATTTGTCATTCTTTTGTTCGCAACTCCTACCACCTGTACCGTTTCTCCTGACATTGGCAGACCCGGGACTACCGCAGATCTCAACGTAGATCGAGTGGCCCCTGTATCCACCAAAAAGGTTGTAGGACATCCCGCTATTTCAGCCTCTACGTATGGTCCTCTCTGATCTACTTCCAAGGCGGCTCCTAGAGTACAGTCTTCGTCTCTACTAGCCCGCTGCCCTGTAAGAGGATCAACGTAGTAACATTCCTCTCCTCCTACAAACAATGGCATCTGTCTGTAGGTTTTTCCTCCGTTCGTGATGCGAGGTGGTTGAGGAAACGGGGCTCGAGGAGTCTGAGTCCCCCCTTTGACAAACTTGCCCTTCGGGACTGTGGCTCCCTTAACCACGTTGTGCTGAACCTCTTCCTCCTCCTGCTCTAATTCCCCTGTCTCAACGTTGTAAGGACACTCGCGTCGCCAATGTCCCACCTCGTTACACTGATGGCATCTTGTCTTTTTTTTCAACGTCTCGATATCCATTCTCGGTCTCGGTCTTTCTTCCTCATCTCTGCTCTGATTATTCGGTTTCTTTGCCTGCGTTCCTGTTCCCTGCTGTCGCTGTTTATCCTTTCCAGCAGCTTGCATTTGCACTAGCATTAACTTTTCTTTAAGCTTCTTCGCCTTCGAGTCTATCTCGTCACTACAATACCTTGCATACCTCAGAATCTCGTCTAAAGGTTTGTTCTGCCAACAGATCAGATGCTGTTGGATCATTAGGCATATTTCTGGTCTTAATCCTAAGACAAACTTTGAAACAAACTGTCCTATGTCCTTGGGATCCATCACATCTAACCCGCTGTATTGCTTGAATGCTTTCAGCAACCTCTCGTAAAACTCATGCACTGTCTCTTTCGGCTCTTGGGTAGTCCGATCTATCTTTACCCAGTCTATGTCTTGCACCGGCACTTTCTCTTTTAGCCACGTTATTACCCTCTCGTACTTTTCCATGACCCTATGAGATGGACCATTCGTCCTGGCTTCTCTCGTTGGCTCACAAGTGGGCCAATCAACACTAAGCTTGCACGCTGTCCATAAATCTCCGGGTACTACGATGTCGAACAATGTGTTCAAATCGACCCACAGTACCTTTGAGATCTTCACGAATCTTTCTACCTGCTTGTACCACTCGACAGGATTATCTCTAAGCTTTGGGAAGGAATTGGTGAATGCCGCCAAATCCCCCCTAGTCCAGGGCACATGGACGTAGCTTCCATTCGCGACCTCTCGCAAAGGGAAGGCTTCCATTCGCATCAAATCTGTGTCCTGGGAACCCTCAAGTACACTCCGTCTAACGGAGCCCTTTCTGGACCATCTTTCCTCCCACCTATCTAGATCTCTCCATATTCTGATACTTACGATCAATTCCCTTATGTGTACTTTCAGCGCGATCGTTCTGCGATCATCCAAATCCTGATCTGTGCAAGTTAGCCTGTGGTTACTCTGTAAAGCCTTAGTTCGTGACAGGTCTACCATGTACCTGTTTGCTAAATTAGATAGGTTCTCATGAACTGACCTCGCTCTTCGAGTAATATCTTTGGATAGAAACAGTATCTCAGCTGGTGTATATGAGTTTAATCTCTCTAGTTGCACTGTACCATCAATCAATTCATCCAGATCTGCCTTCAAACTCATCACATCAAGCCGTTTCGCTTTTATTTCAGCTTTCAGCATCTCAGTTCTATGTTCTTCTCTCATATCCCTCTCACCTCCACTATGCGCCCTACGCCTGAGCACAGGTGAGTTATGAGGAGCTCTGCTTCCTTCTCTTCGTTCCCACCCTTCGAGATCCCAAGCCTTTCCATCTCCACGTGGGGTATGGTGGAATAACGCTCCGTCCCCCAACCCTACATTCCGATTTCTAAGCTCGGTTTCTCCAGATGTGAGATAGGATCCACCGTTCGATTCTAACCCATTATAACTTACTTTTTGTCTGGTGTCACTTAATAGACGATAGGGTCCGTCACGGCCCTCCATGTTCCCGTGATCTCTTTCGTGATCACCGGAAGAATGGCGAGACGTTTCGCGACTTCCTATGTTTTCGTGACTCTGACCACTATCTCCGGATGTATGTCGAGATGCTTCGCGACTCTCCATATTTCCGTGACTCCAATGTCTTGCATTCTCACCTGGGGCATGGTGTGTGCACCTGAAGGTATTCCGGTACTCCTGTGTCCTATGTTCCCCTTCACTAAAGGTGACACGAGGCACTTCGCCACACCCTGCACTTCTGTCTTCGCACATTTGCCTATTGCTGCTCTCAGTAGGATAGGTATCTCTTCTGCTCTCTTGGCTTCTTCCCTCCCACTCGGCGCTGCTTTCGCCAGCTCCACAATGAGAGAGAATCCTGTTATCCTGTTCTCTCCACTCGGATCCTGTTTCTAAACTTTTATTCCGAGCTTCTTCGGCCGCGTCCCATTCTCTCAGGTATTCCCTTAATTCCTTATAGGTTTTCGGTTTAGGACCCCTCAAATCCATTGACCCTCTTCGACCTCGCTGTTCTACTCTGGGACCCGTTGCGGAATCAAATGGGGTACTCCGACTTATCGGTGCTCGTATCTGCCTGTGGGAATTCATTGTGGCATTCCTATTGTCCTCTTCTACTCTTTCATTATCCCACCGTGCCTGTTCATCCTGCTGGACCCCTTCCGGGTTATAGATTGACACAATAGGACCTATGGTGACCGGAACCTGTAAAGCGTCCGGCATCTGGTATGACCTAGCGCATTGCGTCTCTGGCACGTTCTGGACCACAAGTCTTCCCACTACTCTCTGTTCTGGACTAGTTTGGGGTATCTCTACGGTCTTAGTAGCGTCCCACTCTGATACCGGGATCGACTTATACTCTCCCCACCTAGTTCCGTCTACTTGCGGTAATATGGGACTCGCAAGTTCCCCACTGTATGGAGGTGGTCTGTCTGTCAATAGCCTCTCTAACAGTTCCTCCTCCGACTCGCTTTCCTCATCTTCCTGTTCTAGAGGTTTCTTTTCTCCCGTAGCCTCTATCATGGTGAACAATTTGTCCGCTTCTATCTTTTGCACCCTCCATTTCTTGGCTTCATCGTCCCATTTAGCATCCTGCATTGCCTTTACCGATCTTCTCACTCTTTCTTGTCGCCTTTTTACGCCCCTTTCGTGTGCTGTTCTAAACCACACACCAAGAGCTTCAAATTGTGTTGGCCTCGGTAGAGGTCTCATTGAAAGCATCGTCGCCTTCAGTTGGTTCAACACTTCTAATTTAAACGTTCCGAATCTTGGAAACGCCAGCTCTTTTTGCCCTTCTGTTAGCCTATGCCACTCAGAAATCCACAGTATTGAATGTAAGCCTACATTTACTGCCATATGATATGCTGGTGTGCCTTCTGGTGGAGCTTCTTCTCCGACATATAAATTTCTCCTTTTCTTTTTAAAGATTTTCCCTAAACCCTTAAAACACTTCATTTTGATCTTACTTATTTGCCCTTAATAACAACCACCAATCCCTGTGCGACTCTCGCTAATCAGCCTATCCCAGCACGGTTCTACGCTGACGTCACTTGTATCCTCTTCAGCAGCTTCCCTCGTTTCTTAACTCGTCTCACGATTTCGCATGCGTTTTCATTCATACATTGAAAAATGACTACTTCCGTCCAAGCGATCACTTTTCTCTGACTGTACGGCCACAGTCTAACTGTAATTGCTACCTCAACTGGCACAGCGTCTTTCCTCTTACGGTCGGACACTTGCCTCAACTGATAGGTTACTTACGCACAGTAGACGTACGACCAGCGTCCGCTACTCATTCACTCACACATACGCTCCCCCTATCATCGGTCTGTCGGGAAATCAATGGTACCTCATGACCCCCTTTCAATGGTAGACAAATTACTCTAGGTGTTCGATACACCCGAACCACTTAAGTCCTCTGGACATAAGATTTCATCCAGTTGCGCGCGCTCACAACCTTCCCTCAATCACACTACAGGCATTCAACTCCGCTTGACATTACAACACAGGAACAACATAAAACACCGCAATCTTACAACGCATGACCCTTATACTCACTCTCGACCGATTCTGCTGCTTTTCTCTCGACGCACCGTCAGCACCGTCTTCGGCTGCAATTCTTCTTCTGGTCGACGATGACTAGGGACCTTGGGGTAAACTAACCTGGCCTAGGTCGTCTTCCTCAAGAAGATAACCATCCTCTGCTACCAACTGCGGGGAACGGGATTTTGATATCAATTTATGAGTATGATAAATTTAATAAGAATCCCATTCGTCTGTTTTGGACCGCTTTTATCTGTCATTGAGGAAAGGACCACCCCCGCATTGGTTAGACAAACCCCATTAACTGACGCCACTCTGAAGAACCACTTACAACTGATGAAGTTTTAAGAGTTTATATAAAGATTAATTTGAATGCGATACAATCCACTCAGGATAAATCTCAAGTATACAAAATACAAAATCAGTTAAAATCTCAGTTGCTTTAAGCTTCGGTGTGAAGTGATTTCTTCTGCGTCATCTGCAGTAAGACAAAAACAATCATCAAGTTAATCTGTCCCTACTCTATGCTATGTGACAACCCTACTTCGCAAGTTCTTCCCTAAAAAGGTGTCAGCAGTTTGTCTCCCTAAGAAGTCAAACTCTCTTTAGCCTCTAAAGGAAATCTTAAGTTTCAGAAGCAGTACCCTATCTGCCTACCCATCTGCTCTTTAAGGGTCCTCGGCCTACTGCTCCCTTGCGCTATGATGTCTCAGCGCATCTGCTCAAGGCATCTACCCTCGCCCTTGCTCTGAGCAATTCGTCCCGCTGTTCCTAATCTCCCAATTGCTACCTCCTCCCCGGGGTGCTGTCCCTAAAATACACAATCACCGTGTGAGTGGAACGCCCCTTGACGCCCACCACGGACTTTCCCCGATGATGTCAACTTCCTGCTTCTTCCATTGGTCCACTCTTCACGTCGTCCGTTAAGTTGACCCTTCTCCTTTGGATGTCATCTTCATCATTTCATCGTCGACATTTATTGCTTCTTTCAGATCATGTAACATAGAAACTTAGACAAGGCCTTAACTCCATATCTCTTAACTTGACCCTGCTAGGTCCTGTGAATGGTCTTGACAAAACATAGTCTACATTCAGAGTGTCTTTCCTCACGTTCGAGCAATAAGCTCCGTCCGGCATTGTCACCTTAAATCTAACAAGTGCTAGACTTCTCGGCTCTCATGTCCACATCAAGCTATTTACGACCTTCACAAGACCACTAAATTACGTTTTATGTGACTATGCTCCTTCGAACTCTTGGTCAGTCAGGTTAGAAACACAAATGACCTAAACTCTCCCAGTATTCCTTCAAAAAGCCCTTTACACAGCATAACCTTTGGCATACATTTCTATTCGTATTTTAGCAAAGCCCTAGTTATACTTAAACATTCTACATCAAATATATGCAATATATTGACCACGACTACATAGAATATAACTTATGCATTTTCCTTGATTACATCTTTATGTAAGTTCTCTTATACATTTATCCACGTTTACGTCCTTCCACGTTATTTTCCTCGCCGCTTCTCCCAATGTAAAGTTACACATTTAAAGTTACACACGTACACGAATTCTACTGTGCACGCTCTACATTTCATAAACATTTATACACATTTCTATACATTTGCCCTTCATGTATACGGGGTTTCTAAACTTAATGCATTTCAGTGTGTGAATACATTTACATTTCCTATATCATGTTATCACAATCATTGGCCCTTACGCTGCAGTTGCCAACTTTTCATTACGATATGCGTTTCATTCCTACGTTTATAACATATAAGTCTAAATATGGCTACTATATACTTTTCGTTCAAATTGCGCTCTCTCAGTCATACAAACTGCACGTGCACTACCACCACCGAAAGCGGAAAGGGTTGTATTACGCGTAAGAATGCGATGTTCAGATGGTTGATAAAGAATGCGCTGTTCACACGGCACGCTTAGTTCTACAAACAACAATAAGGACGCGCTGTTCAGCTCGATACAACACTACCAGGAAATTACTAAAAGCCCCCTGGGAGTAAATGGCACGTCACGTGATGCGTCGGCTGAGAATGTTGCACCAGTTTATTGAGGCCTTGTATATTAGAGAACGGAGAATGTTTTTTCGCAACGTTATTCATTCATAGGGGCAATACTGAGATATGATGGACCCTCATTACTTTTGCTCTATTGTTTATTACGTCACCAAATACACGAATACAGTCAGTGAGCTACATTTTTGCTCTTATGTAAAATGTAGATTTAATTCATCTCGATACCTTGCAATGCTTACACACTGGCCGCACCAGCAAAGAATGTACCGTAAAAAGGAAGGAGAAGAAGAGTGTGTTTAATCTTTGCGATTTAAAGGTCACATCAAGGAACATGGGGTGTGCAGGCCGTGCCCACGCAGTCCGAGTCCAACCTCTTTTTGTTTGTTTTCTCCTCATGTACCTGCATGGTGACATTCTAATAGTGCTCTAAGTATTGGAAAGGTAGCAAACATGGCTGTAACAAACTCAAAATAAATACATAATGAAATCTAATGATGCTGAGACAGAACTGACTTATGGTTGTGAACGTAACCGGAAGTGCAGGACATAGTGAGAAAGGACGTGAACCACACATGACAATGTCAAGTCCTAGTTAGACCAAGTTGGAAATATTTATTTTGCTTGAGGGTGTTCTCCATTGTGGTGTGTTCCTTCTCAAGAAGAACTGCAGATATCAGAGGCAAGAAACAGCTCAGGAATGAGAAGTGTCTGAGAGCTCATCAAAACAAAGAAACAGGCTTAAAAGATCTGGGAAGAACAGGGCATAGGACGAACAGGGCGTATGTAAACACACAACTCGCCACCTCATCCCTCAGTTCTGACACCTCTTCATCATACCCAATTTTCATCCCCTCTATTTCTTTTTAATAGAAGCACACACACAACAGAGGCGCAACTAGAGCCGAATTTCGGGGGGGGGGGGCTAAGGAAAAATTTCGGGGGGGGGGGGGGTGGGGGGGCTGCTGAACCATTAATCAGTAGGCAGAGTGGAGCTGCAGGGCCTCCAACAAGGGGTGAAACAACAGCCAGGCCTAATTAGCATTCAAATGGTCTTTTAAAGACCTGTTAAACGATCAGGTGCGGCTGTGTGTGTGCCCGGGATCCAATGGGTGTTGCGCGCCTGACACACAATCCCTAACATTCTTCACTACAGGCCTAATCCTGCTTTCAATACCATTCATTATTGATTTTGCTTCTTTAATTTAATTTTTCAAATCATTTGTTTAGCAATAAAAGACTGCTGGTGCTAGAAAGTAAAAGCGGATACATCTATGACCTGGAGCACTGACATTTGGCATCGCGGACAGAAAGTGGAGGACTTAGCAGACAGGGCTCGGAGGGGCATTGCCCGCCTTGATGGTATCCCTGAGAAAATGAGGGGGAGACATCAAACATTTCCTTTCAGATCTGATCTGGTGCCTCACCGGCCTCTCCTTTGGCCTCCCTGTGGAGTCCAGCAAGAGAACCGGATTCCAACTTACTTGCCTGCCACGAGGGACAAAGACAGGCCGATAAAAGCCTGCCCACTTCATCACAAACAGACGTGTCAGATCCTGATGGCAGTGCGTCTGCATGGTCCCTACGATCTGGACTCTCATAAAGTTCACATAACTGTAGATTTCTCCAAGGAAACCAGCATGAAATGCAAATTCTTCTTGTTGCTGAGACCACAACTGCGGGAGCATGACATCAGATATGGTTTGCTTGAAACCACTACAATGTGGATTACCAAAGACAGCCAATCGCAAACTTTCCAGGAGCCTAGGAACCTGCAGCGCTTCCTCGAGGGTTTTGTGGAAACTGGCATGTACACTGATTTGCCCCCTCTGGAGCTCTTTTCTTCTTCCCATTGTGGTCACAGTATCAGCAATCCCAACAGAGCAGGACTCAGGAAATACTTTTTAATAAACAGTCTGACCATTAGAAAGGTATTCCAAAGGTTGTTAAACTTATCCAGGACTCGACTAGAAAAAAATCCCCATCCCCACTCAAATCCAGATCTGCGAGCGGGGAACACCCTATTGGATGATATTGAGCTGGCAGTACTTGCCTGAGAAGCTGGACCCAGATGAGTTTCATGCCCACTTTGCACATTGTGCACTCTTTAGACACCTATTGCATTATTGTTCTTTGTATATTGATCATTTGCCTGTCCTCATCCTTCCACACACCTACTCTGTCGAGTTTTGTGAGTTAGAAATGTTGGGACCCTTTTGGCTCCAGATGGACTCCGCAGAAATGTGGCGTAATTGTTAAAATGGAATGCACTGAAGGTTGGTTTAGAATGTTGAGTTCGCAGTTACACACAGACAAATAAAGATGTGTTATACTAAGCTCCATGTGTGGTGTAGACACTACAACTGGCAATGAGTTTGGGGATAAGTAACCTGAAGATTGCTCTCCCAGACAGTTTACCATGGTCCAAGCTAACTGCTCGGGTGTGCCACGTGTGTTGCAGTCGAAGTGTGGAAATAATGCTTAACGCCTTTGGAGTCGAAGCGCAACTCCAGCTACTGGAAGGAAGTTAAAAACTACAAAAGCATTACAAAGAAGCCTTCGTATCGATGAACGAGAACCTGATGGTCAGATCGTACGTAAAGTTACCATGCTGCTATGCAATATACAGTCATACGTAATCCAGTGCGTGAATGCTAAAGGCAGATACAACCAGGTTTTCAAAGACTAGCTATTGATATTCACAAAGTGCAAGATAACGTTCCAATTAGAAAGTGGTAAAGTCAAAGAGCCACCAAAGGTTAAAACAGTTATTTACCTACCAGAAGCTCAGTAACATGAGCTGGTACGACCTCAGAGCCAGGCACCGTAACCCAGACCAGACACAGAGGTTGTGTTTGACAAGTGCTTGCCAATCAACACAGTTTAAATATGTTCGTAATAGTGAAACATTGCTTTTCCAATGGAGACAAAGATTGAGGCCATCTCTACAAAAGTCATCTAGGGTGATCCAGAGGCCAGCACATCCCAAGGCATCAGAGATGGCTCACATGAACAGGTTTAACATGAACGATCGAGGGAGCTGGAGAGAACTCCACTCTTAATGTCAGCCACATCTGGAAATGGGTACAATGCTGCTGTGTTCCTGAAACCACCACCACTGTTCGATACCGCCAAAAAGCAAAATATTGGTGAAAGATGGACTGCTTTGATAGAGACATTTGATGATTTAATTGAAGCACTTGAAGAGACTGATAACAAAGAGATTATCAAGTATTTCAAAAATATTGCTGGTGATGGTGTAAAAGAAGTAAAAAAAAGAATGCTGCGAAGTGATGAAGAAGTCACATATTATCAAATTAAAGAAGTGATGAATATCAGGTTTAATCCAATGCCAAATGTTGATTCCGAAAGATACATTTTCAACCAGGAACGCCAGAAAGTTGTTGAAACCATTGATGAATTTGTGGAGAGACTCAACACACTCATCAGACATTGTCAGTTCAATTAATTTAATGATGAAGAAGTTATGCATCTGAGAGTTATTGGTAGATGCTTATCAGCTTCATTCAGATGGCAAATGCTGAGAGAAGCTCTTAGTTTAGAATGTTAATAGCTGTCAAAGCTGCCGACATGGAGGGCGGAGATGCCCCTAATGAATCAGACTGGAGTGTGAAAAGTAAAACACAGCAAAAGACTGAGGGACACAAGGAGATGTCTGCCCGTAAAAAGAAGTTGTGTTTTAGATGTGGATTTTCATTTCCACATGAAGGTAGATGTCCCACTCTTGGACAGATCTGTAAGGGTTGTGGGAAGCAGAACCATTTTGTGACAGTTTGCAAATCCAAGAGATATGCAAGTGCATCACAACATGAAAACAAAATGGGTGCCAAAATGATCAAGAAGCAACATTCGACGCTCACCCACAAGGCCAAGTGGCAACATCAGTTAAGACAATTCAACACAGAACGAAGTCGATCACCATCCAAATCATCGTCAAACAGTTTTTCTGTATCAGTATCAAGTGAGAGTGAAGAAAATGATTGTACCATGACGATGTTACCTCAGTAAATTGTGAGCATGTTGGTCTGGCTACTTGTGAAGAAAAAAAGCAGTCAAAGAAAGATCGACATGCCAAAACACCAAAGTCATTCAAACATTGTCACAAAAATGGAAAAAGGTACCCCCTAAAGATTTAAATATAGGCCTAGGAAAAGGGGGGGGGGTAAGAAAACTGTACAAAGATTCCCAGTTCACCTTTATATCTTCAAGAATGGCTCTTAGTGCCTAACGTCTGAACCACCAACTAATGTCATATACAATGAAGTTTATATAGAGTTTGTATTTTTTATTGCAATTTATGATCATTTTTATCTAAACTTATTTTCCAAACTCATTTGTTTTATCCAAGCAAATATCAATACATAGTTTACGATTTTATTTAAAAAAATATACATATATTGATTCAGGAGATTAGGATTTATTTTATTTATTTATTTAAACTTATAAGGCGCACAGCTAACCACAATAGGTTTCCCGGCGCCAAGGGAGAGACTAAAGAAAGAATGAACTACCAAGCAAACTATCAATGAAGACTACTAAAGAAGACGGCTCTGATCACTACTGAAACCCCTAGGGAAGCGAAAAAGATCCATCTCCATCTTCAGAGTCACGGGCAAGGCATTCCAAGACTTAGTGCCTAGATGAGAAAAAGAGCGGCCGCCCATCTTCACCAACCTAAATCTAGGAACAATGAAATCGCCTTTTCCCGATGATCTCAAACAACGGCTGGGTTTATAAGCCTGAATGAGATCCTGTAGGTACCTCGGGCTGAGCCCTGTTTTATCTTAAAAATGTGGCATGTTTATTATACGCGGACGATGCTGCACCGCATACACAGAGCACCACACCCCTATTGTCTGCGAGGGTGCGGGGAGGAGGGCACGTTCTTCCACACCATATGGGACTGCCCCAAGATCCAGGAATATTGGAAACAAATACACCGCACACTCTCGCAGACACTTAATCACTCTATACTACCTAACCCAAGACGGTGCTTACTGAACATCTGGGAACCCACCGACTTGTCCCGTTATGAGCAGCTTTGGGTCACGGCGGGGATAATGGTGGCAAAGCGGGACATAGCGCAACGCTGGGGGGCAGCGGATCTCCCAACTAAATCCCAGTGGTGCCTTAACATGGATCGTGTGATGTTGACCGAACGGGCTGTCTACTCTAACCGGGCCTGCCCGGTTAAATGGAATAAAATATGGCTGAAGTGGAACGAATATAGAGGGGACATTTGCGAGCCCTTGCGGGAGGAAGATCTGGATGACTCTGATGATGAGGGTGAAGAAGGGTAACTTAGGCGGGATGTAGGGGTGAGATGGCGGCCCTACTTGTGGCGGGAGGCGGCTTATGGGCACCTGCACTGTGGAACTGTGAGGGGGGAGGAGGGACCTTGGGACACGGAGGCACGCAGGTATTGACCAGGGACACCGAATCTTCATATTCCCGAGGGACGATTGTAATCTGTTCTGCACTGATACATACCAGACCGAATGGCCATTCCTACCTGTTAATGTTCTGTGTTTGTTATTTTCCAAAAAAGGAAAAAACTCCATCAAAACCTCAATTCCTGTATTGAATAATTGCTCAACATGCACTTTTACTATTCCAGTATGTCTTGTCATGACCTTACTATGTCTATAACTTCGATACTTGTTTTACTGGAAACACTCTATGCACTGATCCTTGATAGCGGCCGGCCCGCAGGGTTGTAGGCGTTCCGCTGTGTACTATGTAAAGTGCAATAAAGGTTTTGAAAAAAAAAAAATGTGGCATAAGGCTTTGAATTTAATTCTACTCGTTATTCTCAGCCAATGCAGGTCGCGAAGGGCTTGAAGACCAGATGTTCTCCGGGGAACATTACGTAGAAGCCGTGCGGCCACATTTTGGACGACCTGGAGTTTATTCACTGTTGTTGAATCAGCACCGAGGTAGAGAACATTACCGTAGTCCAGGCGAGAGACTACCAATGCCTGGACCACGGTCCGCTGTGTAGAGGTGGGGAGCACCCCAAAATTTTTTGAAGCCATCTTAAGGTGGCAAAACAGATGGAGGCCACTCTAACAGCCTGTTGCCGCATTGTAAGCTTTTCATCAATGAGGAATCCGAGATTGCGAACCTGAGCAACGGGTTGAGGGGTAGGACCGATACTCTCGGGCCAATGTTGAGAACCCCATAGATCTTTACCCTTGCCCAGGATCACAACCTCGGTCTTATCCCCATTTAGCTTGAGGAAATTACCTTGCATCCACTCCGAAACTCGGGTCAAACCCTGCTTAAGAGCCAAGATGTTATTACCTTCCGTATTGGAGAGGGAGAAAATAATCTGCGTATCATCGGTGTAAGAAAATAAAGTAAGACCGGCTTCCTCCTCAATAGTGGCCAGGGGTCTAACATAGATGTTAAATAATAATGGACTAAGGATAGACCCCTGGGGAACGCCGTATGCCGATGAACAAATTTTAGAGGATGCTTTAGCTGAGAAGACTTGAAAAGTACGGCCACTTAACAAAGAGGCTATCCAAGCCAGAGCAGAGCCCTCAACTCCCAAGGATTGAAGAGTTGCGAGGAGGATGGAAGTGCAGATGTTTCCCCGCGATCGATACCATGCTGTAAACTCTCCGTAACTCCAAGAAGTGTGGTCTCAGTGGAATGGTGTGCTCTAAAGCCAGATTGCGATGAATGCAGGAAGCCTGAACTCTGTACCAAGAGAGTCAGCTGTGAGTTGATGTGCCTTTCCAAGATCTTAGAAAAAATGGGCAACAACGAAATAGGCCTGAAGTTGGATAAGTTAGAGGCATCAGCTCCAGCCTTTTTGAGCAGAGGAATAATCATCGCATGTTTCCACTTCTGTAGAACACGAGACTCCATCAACGAGGAATTGAGGAGTTTCATCACAACGCGACGAGAGTCCAAATCAAATTGTTTAAGGATCTTGGCCGGTAAAGGGTCGCGGGGGGAGCCAGATTTAATGCTCTCTAGGCAGAGAGCAAAAGAGACATCATCAAAAAGTGCCAGTCAATAAGTTTGACTGTCAGAGGGGGCTGAATGTTATGGACAGGCACTGGCATAGATAATTCCTCGTTCAAAGGTAAAGGATTCAAGGAATCATAGATGCGTTCCACCTTAGTAATGAAAAACTCAGCGATGGAATTACATTGTGCCTCATTCAAAACAGGAGGGACAGGAGTAGAGTCTGCACCTGTCAGTTTTTTTTACCACAGAGAAAAGTGTGCAAGGACAGTTCTGGGTGTGTGTTACGGTATTGGCAATATAGGTCACTCTAGCCATTTTACATTGTTTATGATAGTCTCTAAGAGCTTCCTTATATGCCACCTTGCGAGACGGAGAGTATGAGCGTCTCCATTTCCTCTCGAGGGCCTTACATTGAGATTTCATGGTTTTTTAATTTTCCGAGAACCATGCCGCAGGGTGACGGTGGTGCAGAAGATACCTAGGTACCAGTGGAACAAGTTTGTCAACAGCAGCACTCAACCATTTGGAAACTGCAGCCTCCAGCACCAACAGAGACGAGTCAACATCCGGTAAGGTATCAAACAGGTGCGAGTTAAGATCAGGATTCAGGCTGGAACTACGTAATATATATATAAGGATAGAGTGATACAATTGATTATCCCCGGAGAGGGTAAACCATTCCATTTGACAATAAGCAGTGAATCTGATAGGAGCAGGTTATATACCCTGTATAATCATTAATCTTTGTAAGAAGACAAGGAATGGTACCCAGGATATAGGAGCTCTCCAAAATAAAGGGGGTAAAATAACTTCGCCAAAAGGTTTAAAAAGGCCCACTAGAGGGCATAATAAAAAGCGGAATGATGTAACTAATATTGAGAAAAGGAAAATATCATCCCAGGGGATAAAGCTAAAGGAAAATAATTCCTTCTAAATAGCGGTGATTAATAAGCATAAGGGTGGCGCATGCCGGGAAAAACGATGAGGACTAGCCATGGTTAAAAAATAGAATAGTTTATACACGGATAGGGACACACAATAAATATAATAAATATACAAAATATAGTTTTTAATATAGTTAGAAGCAATATACAAAAGCCACGGGTGTTTAAGGGTCACTGTTAGCACAAAACATACACATATCAATAAGGACATAAACACGCTCACTATTAGTTTAAATAAACGACTACATTTCCCATAATTCAACAGGAGTGGTTGGTTGAAAATGATGATGTCAGAAATCACATGTGTGGTAAAAGAGGATTAATTGGTGAATTGGAATGTACCACGTTAACTGTGATCAAGTAAACTGTGTTTACGAAACGCGTCGGTTGCTCCTGATACTGGATACTTTGTGGAAAAGAAACTAATCGAAGAAGTCTATACTCTGTGAGTGCGTTTTTTCTAATCTGAAAGGATTAATGTGGATGGATATATATATACATATATATATATATATATATACGTAACAAAGACACAATGTATTATACAATATAATTTACACATTTCACATCACCAAATGTTAGCATCTATTGCCCGAAGATTACAGTGAAAGTAAATAGTTGTTCGATACCATTCATTATCGACAGTGGTACATCGATAAACGTTATGTCTGAGGAGAAATACAATGAACTATCTCTATTGCCGCAGCTTATGCCATTGAAACACAAGAAAACAAAGGTGCAAGAAACCATCCATGTGTTTGAAGGCACGGGCATCAAGTGTCTGTCTACTTAGTTTTCAGCACAGCCGCTGATATGGGATGGATTTCTGACAATTAAAACATGAATACTCACCACAAAATAGTAAGTTAGTTCTCTTCGTTTTTTCATGCTTTGGGAAAACTTAAGACTAAAAGTAAAGTTGCATATTATTGAAGACGTCCGTCTTGTTGCTCAAAGACATAGACAAATTGCTTTTAATTTGCAAGAAGGGGTTGAGAAAGAACTTGGATTGTTACTTAAGCATGATATTATCGAGCGCTCTACTGGTCTAACCTATGGGTTTCTCCCATAGTATTAGTGCCCAAAAAGGAGAGTGAAGGAGATGTGCCCATATGCATTGGCATGCATCAGGCTAACAAGGCAATTGAATTGGAACGACATCCAGGTCCACATACTGATGACATGATCAATCAAATAAATGGTGCAAAGATCTTCTCTCGCCTTGATTTAAATAAAGGGTTTCGTCAGTTAGAACTTGAAGAAGATTGCATGTACATTACAACCTTTTCTACACATGTTGGTATGTTTTGATACAAAAGACCAAGTTTTGGTGTGTCATTCAGAGATGTTTTAAGACATGGGCAAGTTGGCTCTGGCCCAGAGCCTCAGCCTTTTAGGGTGCCCCCTGATAGGGCAATCTCTGGTATGCAGAGATTCTTGCCCTAATGGCCTTGAATATATCTTAAACAGATTATATTAAATACTGTTTTACTTTTTAATGTGGGTGATATGTGAGAATCTACAACAGATATTTTGCAGAGATATGCTGTGTTTATGTTTCATGCAACATCCATAAAAACGTTTCTTTTAGATCAAAACGAGACCTCACAGATCAGGAATGGGAGAGTGTCACAGAGAATATTTGCAGTAATGTTAGTGAGCTGCTGCTGTGATTAAAAACATGCACCGCTACCCCCGAATATTAGATGTAAACACATATTGAATTTGGAGAAGTGTGCCTGTGCGCTGTCAGTTACCTGGCCAAGCAGGGCATGAAAGAGCTGAAATTGGATCATGAGTTCAAAGCTGTTCTCAACAAGGACCTCCAAAATACGTTTGGCCCCTAGCCCACAAAATCCTTAAGATGTCCCTGGTGTCATCGGTGGCAGAACTGTTTCAATATGTCATTCGATGTATTTTGCAGCCTGTCATGAATGCATTCAATTACAGCAATGACATATTGGTTTTTAGAGCTACAGAAAAAGAACACGATAAAGCTCTTGCACAAGTATGTAGTTTACTGGCCGAAGCAGGTTTGACTTTTAATGCAAACAAGTGCGAGTTCCATATGACAAACTTGAAATTCTTTGGCCATATCTTTTCTGAGGGAGGTAGGACATCAGATCCAGCTAAGGTACAAGCGCTGTCAAATGCTGATCCCCCACACGACTATGTTGCGTTCATTTCTTGGCATAGCCCTTTACTGTTCTAGATACATACAAGACTTTGCCACTGTAAGTACTCAGTTGAAAGAACGTACAAAAAAAGTTTCATTTCATTGGTCACATGAATGTGACACAAGTTGTAAAAAAATTAAACAGGCCATTTGAGAATGCAACTGAAATAGCATATTTCAATCTGAAGCTTCATACAGAGGTTGCTGTGGACACAAGCCCAGTCGGGTGCGGTGCTATCCTTTCACAGCACAGTGGACACCCAAATGTTTAAAGGGATATTGTGGCATTTGCAAGTAGAAGTTTGTCCCAAATAGAACATGCTTACTCACAACCTGAAAAAGAAAGCTTAGCTGTGGTATAAGCTTGCGAACATTTTCATGTATTCCTGTACGGGAAACCTTTTACGATGGTAACTGATCATCAAGCTTTACTGACTATATTTGGAAATTAAAAGGCCAAATGCCTCCTCGCATTGAACGATGGGGAATACGGTTACAAGAGTATAATTATATAATTGTACATCGTGCAAGGAAGGATCAGAAGCCTGCTGACTACTTTTCCAGAGTGCCTGTACAAGGTCACAATACTCCATCCAAGATGGCCGAAGTCTATATAAACTTTATTGTAAAATCAAACATCCTAGCTGCCATTTCGTTAGCCCAGATTATAACTGCCATGAGCCAGGATTGTGACATGTTAAAGTTGAAGGATATAATTACACATCTGTCCTAGATCCAGCACATTCGACCCCTCACTAGTGACGGTGAATATCAAAAATGCAAAAATGTCAAGGATGAAATGTCTATAAATCAGGAAGGAGTTATATTATGAGGGTCAAGAATCCTGAATCCGGAGAGTCTAAGGCAGAAAAGAAATGAAGTGGCCCATGAAGAACATTTTGGAATCATTGCCACAAAAAGAGCTCTATGAGAACGACTCTTGCTTTCAAATTTTGATGACAGGGTTGAAAAGGAATGAAGGACTGTCATCTATGCAACTTCCTTTCTACAAAAACTACTCACCACACCTTGAACATGTCAGAACCCATGAAGCAGGCATGGGAGAGAACAGCCATTGACATTTTCAGTTCACTCACCAGTGGACATTATCTATTTGGTGTTTATGGATAAATACTCACGATTTCCATTATGTGAAGATCTTTTATCTAGTACTCAAGAACGAGTCATTGAAAGACTAGAAGGCATCTTTGTGACATGGGGTGTTCCAGCCATAGTAAAGTCTGACAATGGCCCACCTTTCAATAGGCGATAGTTCAGAGATTTCTTGGAGCATTTGAATATAAAGCATCAGAAGACCACACTTCTGGGGCCGCAGGCCAACAGCCTTGTTGAGCGTTGTATGAGTACACTAAAAAGCAGTGCAGCGTGCTACTCTTGAAGAGCGCAATCTGAAATCTGTGTTGAATTCTACCTTGAGAGTTTATCGTTCAACACCCCATTACAATACAGGTGAGAATCCTGCAACATTGATGTTCGAGAGAGAAATAAACACCAAGTTAACTCAATGGACCAATCAGAAAAAGAAAGATGAGACAACAATTCATGAGAAGGACTTGATTAACAAATAAAAGATGAAAGTGTATGCTGACAAAAGGAGACATGCGAAAAACATTGTCTTTAAGAAAGGAGATTGTGGTAAATTATATAAGCAGTCCCAAGCAGGTAGCAGGTTGTAGAAAGTAGGTTTATTTGCAGCACAGAGAAACACAGCAGATCACCATCTGGCCAGACAGTAACTGACACAGCTGGAATTCTTAGGTGGAATCATTATAGCAAGAACATGCTAAAACTCCATGAAGGAGACAGTGAAGACAGACTAAATACACAGAAGCTATTTACAACATATCTCTATCCCTTAAACCTATAAAGAAAACAATAAAATAATAAAACACCTAATGAATATAATCATTAAGATAAATAGGCGGATGGCGAGAACGAACAGTTCTCAGAACGCCACGACTAGTAGAGATAGCAACAGAGGAGGAAGAAGGAACAGAAAAGGAGACAGCATCACCAGAGCAGGAAGGAGTAGAAACATCACTCCCAGAGAGTGAAGAAAAAGAAGAAGAGGTATCACCACAACCCACTTCCCCCCTTGAACTGGATTGAGAACAAGAATTTAGGTCAGACTGAGTAGATAACATGTAACCACTACTATAAGCAGAAGAAGGTAGAGAAGTGGTAAAATCCACATCAGAATGACGCTTGTACAAAGCCACACGTCTGAAATTCCACCATTCTCCATTGTCGAGAAGAATAGAACGAGAAAGGACACGCTTTACAACAAAAGGACCTCTAAATTTCGAGAGACCCTTAGAAAACCTCCCAGGCTTTACCTTGACCAAATCCCCTACAGAAATAGGAGAAACACCAGAGGACTCAGGAGGAAGAATATTATCCCCATTCCTTAGCCAAGAAGGTGTTAATTTGGTTACAGGAGAACGACCAC
Organism: Lissotriton vulgaris; assembly: GCF_964263255.1. Classification (NCBI taxonomy): domain Eukaryota; kingdom Metazoa; phylum Chordata; class Amphibia; order Caudata; family Salamandridae; genus Lissotriton; species Lissotriton vulgaris. The sequence goes on from NW_028244590.1 coordinate 113,989, forward strand.
GCATCAACTCAAAAGGAGACCTACAACCATGTTTGTGAGGAGTTGAACGATAGGCCCACACAAGTTCCTGAACCGTATCATTCGGAAAACAACCACATTCAACAGACATTTGTATGATCCCCTTGACTAGCCTGTTGACCCTCTCGCACATACCATTACTTTGTGGGTTATAAAGGCTGGTCCGATGATGACTAATCCCACATTCTTTTAGAAAAGAAACCATTTTACCAGAAATTAATTGTGTGCCATTGTCAGTTATTAACACAGACGGAAAACCCTCATCCAAAAACACATTTTTAAGAAAGGAGATTGTAGAATCAGTAGTGATATCGTTAACAAAGCGAACAGTGAGCCACTTGGAAAAACAATAGCAAAACGTTGGTTGAAAGGTAACACATTAATAGGCCCAATAAAATCTAGACAGATAGTGTGCCAAGGAGAATCCTCAAAAGAGATATTACATTCGCTCTGAGAACCAACAACCTTCAAGCGTTTTTCACCCTCCTTACAAAAACAACAACGCACCACACAATCCACGGCATCAGCATCAATGGAAGGCCACCAAAAGTTTTACTTAACCCTACGTTGGGTGAGAGACTGGCCTAAATGCCCCTCATGGGCCAGGTCAAGTATTTTCTTCCTAAGTGAATACGGGGGAATAAATCTATCACCTCGCATTAACACATTGTTATCAAAAATAGATAACTCATCTAAGACTCTAATGTAGCGCCTAACAGAGGGCTCAACAGTACTCTCCCTTCTAGATCCCTTGACAATAAGATCCATAACCAGTTTCAAAACACCATCAGACTCCATACCCTTAGACCATTCATCAAGCGAAAATGACTCAGCACCAAGAAACAAAACATCTTGAGTAAAAGCAACTGCAGAGTCATCCTGAATCTCTTCTGAAGGATTCCTACAAGCTGTGGATTGAAAAGGCAAGCGAGACAAGCAGTCAGCTTGAATGTTTTTCCACCCTTGGACAAATTGAACATCAAATTGAAAGTCTTGTAGACGTGAAGCCAACCTTGCCAGCCTAGGTGAACCCTTGCCAGTACTGCCAGGAGCCAAAATATTGACTAGGGGCTTGTGATCGGACCGCAAAACAAATCTAGTACCCCATAAATACGTCCTGAAATAATAGACACCCCAGACAGCAGCAAGAGCCTCACGCTCAATTACGGAATAATTGCATTCCGACACCGTTAAAGGTCTTGAGGCAAAAGCAATGGTCCTTTCTTCATTCCCATGCCGTTGAACAAGTACAGCACCCAAACCAACTCCACTAGCATCTACCATAAGAATTGAAGGGCTTATGATATCAAAGGGAGTAAGGACATTGGCAGACGAGAGTTCAGCTTTAATTGATTTGAAACAAGCTTCTTGTTCATCAGTCCAGGAAAACTTAACACCTTTTTTTAATAAGCCCCTCAAAGAAGCGGTCTTACTAGAAAAATCCTTTACAAATTTCGAGTAAAATTCAATTAAGCCCATAAAGGACCGTAACTGGTCTTTATCGACAGGAGAAGGGGCAAGTTCAATCGCTTCTAGCAAATTTCTTTTGGGGTTGACACCTGCAGCCGAGAGAGAAAAACCTAAATACTCAATCTCAGAGACTAAAAATTCACATTTCTCCTTCCTCAAGGTAAGACCAGCTTCAGATATCCTATGCAAAACACTTTGAAGAATAGTATTATGTTCTTCAATCGAATCCTCAAAGATTAAAATATCATCTTGAAAGTAGATGACCTTTTCCAACTCTTTGAATACTTCAGATACCATTCTCTGAAAAACACTTGCGGCTGAAATTAACCCGAAAGGTAACCTAGTGAACTGAAAAGTACCTTCCCCAGTGATAAATGCAGTGAGATGTTTTGATTCTTCGTCAAGTCGAATCTGGTGATAGGCATGTTTGAGATCTAACTTGCTAAAGAATTTAGCACCTTTAAGGGTAGAGACCAGCTCCCCAATATTAGGTAGTGGAAAAACATCTGCAACAACACACTTGTTTAACGACCTAAGGTCCACACAAAATCTAATTTTGTTGTCAGGTTTCTGGGAAATCACAACAGGCGAAATCCATGGAGATGCCTCTACAGGCTCAATAATCCCCCCTTGCAACATTTCCTCCAGAACAGCTTTCACTTCCTTCCTTACAGCAAAAGGAACTCTTCTTGCTTTATGTTGGATGGGAACACTACCTTCTTTTAACAGAATTCTATGAGAATGACCTTGCAGTTCTCCTAACTGTTCTCTAAAGACATTGCTAAACTTTGAAAGAACACCATCCACATCAGACGCATTCACAACCATCACAGGTTCCTCCGCCCTGGGATCAATTACTATGTGAAGATCATATTGATGAATACGACCTAAAATGGCTGGTCCATTAATAGAAACATACTTTTTCCCATGTGTAGATCTGTTCTTGAAGATAATTTCTGTTTCAAAATATCCAAGAATATCAATTTTCTCACCTTGATAACCAGAGGGAAAAATATCACAATCTAATCAAACTTTTTGACCCCATAGTTGTTTTAAAAGTGACATCGGAATGATGGTCCATTTGGAACCAGTGTCAACCATAAGACTGACAGGTTTTTTGTCAATTATAAATTCAGATTTGAGAATCCTCTCTCTCCTGTCTTGACAAGAACATATAGAATCATGTAAAACAAGTAATTTGTTAACATCTCGATTCAACTCACAATAATCATTCACCACAGTCACTCTAGCATTGTTCCTATTTTTACACATTTTGGCAAAGTGACCTTGTTTGCCACATTTTAAACAGTCCTTATTATTTGCAAAGCAAAATTTCGCATCTGAAGAGTGCGAATTGCTACCACATCTAGAGCATACTTTATACTGAGGTTTCGAGTACCGCAAACTAGCATTCTTTTTTTGAAAGGCATACCCTTTTTTCCTAACTAGAGCAACTGCACAACTCTCAGTATCACTATTGTCACTAGAAACAACTGTTTTGTTAGAAATTTCAGCAACTTTGAGATCAAGACCAGTTTTTTGTAATTCTTTCATACATTTTTCGCTTTCTTCTACTATTTTCGCGAGATCAATAGCAACTTTTAAGGTTGGATTTTTTGCAGCCCATAAACGTTCCTGTATTTTGCGGTTGTTGCATTGAACAATTAGTTGATCACGAATTAGTTCATCTGTCATCTGGCCAAAACTACATTTCACAGAGAGTTCTCGCAAGCGTGCAACAAAGTCATCAATGGATTCATCCTCTCGCTGTTCATTCTTATAAAACTTAAATCTTTGCAAAACAAGATTTTCCTCTTTAGCGAATCTAGTCTCAAGTCTGGCAACAGCTTCTTTAAACTCAGCAAGAGGAGACTGAGATCCCGACGGCAGAACTTGGGGTAAATATTTAAATATTCGCTGACCTTCCTTCTTACCCAAAGTTGTCATCAATAGTGCTTTTTTTCTTTTAGGGGAAAAATCTTCACCATCCAAAGCTTCAATATAGTTGTGAAACATGGCTATCCAATCCTCCCAAGAGATGGACGGATTACCTGGTTCACTGAGGAATTGAGGTGGAAGTGCCACATTGACTTGTTGTGACATAGTTAATTATATAGAGATGTTAAATTGTATAAATAAACAAAAGGTATAATATTTTTAGAAAGAAAACCAGGTTGCAATATAATAATAACTGCCTTACTTATTGTGCTTGCGATGGTTGTCCACTGAAAAAACAAAAAGGAGCAGCAGTCTGAATAAAAAACGCGTTGTCACCAAAGTAAATGAACACAGTGAAACGAAGACTTGAAGAGAAACTGACATCCGATGTCCAGATCGTCCACTTTGGAAACGAGACGAGGAGAGCGTCAACAGAAGGCAGACATCCGACGTGAGTAGCGCTTATTCGTTGATTCTCGCGAGATATTGAATTCTCGCGAGAGATGAGAAAGGAGTAGCGTCACAGGACGAGAGCGCACATCAGAGAAGGCAGGGCGCTGGAGGCAGACAGCGCGAGAGAGGCAGTGCAGGATGTCTTGGAGGTCTCGAGCAGATCTCGAGCTGATCAAATACGTAACCAGGCAACAAGGTAACCGGTATATTGACGTTTAAGATCAGACATAAGCCTCCATAAAACGTGAAAAAACGCTCACCTCGATGTAATTTAGGCGCGAGGACGAAATCTTGAAAGGGTTTGGGACAGATGACTCACTCAATACACGCAGAGTTCGTTTGTGGTGAAAAGCCGTTATTCTTCTGTAAATCTCGATACCACTGCAGCTGTAAATATCTGGCCAGATACAGGTCCTTGTCGCCAAAATGTGGTAAATTATATAAGCAGTCCCAAGCAGGTAGCAGGTTGTAGAAAGTAGGTTTATTTGCAGCACAGAGAAACACAGCAGATCACCATCTGGCCAGACAGTAACTGACACAGCTGGAATTCTTAGGTGGAATCATTATAACAAGAACATGCTAAAACTCCATGAAGGAGACAGTAAAGACAGACTAAATACACAGAAGCTATTTACAACATAGATCCAGTGCTCATACGACAAATTCATGAAAGTGGTGTCTACTAAGGGATACTTGGTGACTGCTCAGCGCCTTGGAAAGGCTATTACCAGAGCCTATTCTCATTTTAGTCACTTGAATAATCGTTCATCAGCTCTAATTGTTGAAGGAGAGACTGGCTCTGAAACATCAGCAACTGCTGTTGCTTCTACGCCATTGACGCAGATCCTGGACATCAGTGATGACACATCCCAGTTTCCCAGAACAAGATCACTTTGAACAATTCAAACAGATTGAGTGAAGAAATTTGATTGTATATGTCTACCTATATTTATTTTGTAAACATTGTAATTTTTTACTTAACAGAGGGGGAGATGTAGTGTCTTGCTAGTTAGAAATGATGGCCCCCTTTGTTCTCCAGATGGACTCAGTAGAACTGTGACATAAGTGTTAGAGCGGAATGCACTGAAGGCTGGTTTAGAATGTTGAGTTTGCAGTTACACGCAGATGAACAAAGACGTGTAATACTAAGCTTCATGTGTGTAGCATAGTACTTTGTGGGTACCCAGGCGGTGGAGGACCTAAAACCTTCCTCATCCTCTGGACTTCCATCCCGAGATTGATTTGGCTCCTGTTTATGCTTTGGCTGCCTGGGCCCCTATTCTTTCGGCCTCCCTCCATGGTGGCTCTGTTGGCCCCGCAAGGCCCTTCCCTGCCCCCCTCCCCTTTTCTTCTATCCTTTTTTCTCCCTTCCCATCATTGTCACCACTCCGCCCCCTCCCTTTCTCTCATGATCTTTCTCCTGCCCCCGTAACAGACCTGACTGTCCAGTGTGTATGGTGTCAATATTGGAGCACCCCTCCTTCCCGCCCCACCCTTCTACACCTCGGCAGTCAGAAGGAAGCCGCCTTCCCTTTGGGGCTGTCCCGAGTATATGTTGGCTCTTACTCCAAATCCTGATTCCGGCTCCTCGGGTCCCTTGAATACAGCCCTGTGTACCTTACCACCCCACATGGAAACAACAGGGAAGACTGCTCCCTCTGCCCCTCACCCTTCTGGCCCTCTCAAATATACCCATTCATATGCACTTCCCCCATGTGGTACTTTTCATTTATATGGGGCCTCCGTTCCCCACATCTCCTTCTTTCTTCTGCCACTCCTTCCCTCTTGCTCTACCACCGATTATCGATTTGCCCGCTGGAGGCAATAGACCTCCGACAAAAGACAAGCAACTTGTGTGCAACACAGCTGTGTGCATATCCCTGCTCTGACGCTGGCCTATTTCCTGCATATTCTTACTTTCTAACCTTCCTTGCCTAAATCCCCCACTTTTCCTCCCTCCCCCTTCAGGGGCACTCTTCACTTCTCTTCTCCTCTCCTCTTGCCCTTTCTCCTTTTCTGTGAGCACCTGCGGGCCGGTCCCTACTTTGGTGCACCTGAGTTCTTACTTTTTTGCCCCTCTTGAGTAGTGCAGTCCAGCATATTTCTTGACTGCCCATTCCTCTTACCCTGCCCTATCCATAGTCGGACATGTTTGCCCGTTCACGCCTACTACTACGTAAGGGTGATAAAGCAGTGATCGCTCAATCTGTGATGTATCCCTGTGCTACCCGAGCACTCCTCTGCAGACTTCACTGTGCTGGCTGCCACTTCTCTTAAGATTGTATCTTTGAATGTTAATGGCTTGACACACTATGTGAAGAGGGAAATAATCCTCTCCTACCTGGCCTCTAAGCGGACTGATATAGCACTCTTGCAGGAGATGAGGACTTCTCGCTCATATCACCGGTATATGGGACTCAATCCCAGCTGGACTTTTTCCTAATCACCCATCAGTTCCTCACCTTTGATGGTAAACTGTGGCAAGGGATCTTTTATGGCCCATTCGCCAAACGGCTTGGCCATCGACTGGGATCTGACGAGACTGTTTCGAAAACCTTCGCGTCTTAACATCTCGTATTGTAAAATGCCTAAAGAAAAGTGACTCATCTTGAGGAAATCCGGCAATTGGTCTCCTCCAAACAAACCCTATGGGTAGCAGCTAAGGCCACTATTCATGGTCAAATTATGCACAATGTAGTGATCACCAACAAGTGCCAGAAGGAACAACAGGCCCGACTAGAGGCGGATATATGTTAAAATTTGCAAGCATACACACGCCACCTCAAGGACAACCATGACAGTTTGAAACTGCACAAGGGAACTCATATAACTTATACACATCCATGGCGGAATACATGCTCTATAGATTGCACACGTAGCACTATGAAAAAGGGAGAAAAAGCAGGCTAATTTTTAGCTCCCATAAACAGTGGGAGGTAGCCATGGTGATCTCTGCTATATGTAGTGCGCGGGGACGTCTGCTCTGAACGCCCCAGGAAATTGGCTCCGAATTTGAGGCATACTATTCAACCCTGTAAAGTTTGGAAGCTGGTGGAGACATGGAGAGAGAAGATCATTTGTTTTTATTCCCTCCAACTTCCATGTCTTAATGCTGATGGAATGGCTCTGCTAGAAGGGGAAATCACCAAAGAAGAGACTGCTCTGGCAATTTCTAGCCTCCCTACAACAGGGCCCAGGGCGAGGTTGGCTTTCCTGGGGAATTTCACAAATGGATGACGGTTGAAATACTGCCTTCCCTGTATGATGCATATAGATAGGCTGAACAGGAGGGCAGCCTCTTGGCTATATCCAACAAGGTGCTAATTGCTGTCCTCCCTAAGTCTGGAAAGGAACGCCTCCTCTGCAGGAGCTACCGCCTGATACCCTTTTTGAAAGTGGTTATCAAAATTTTTGCTGGAATACTTGCCTCCCATCTCAACCGTGTTATTCCTACTCTTGGCCATCAGAACCAAGTTGGCTCCTTAGCAGGACCCACGTCCCATAATCATCTGCGTGCTCTAGGGCACCTCTGGTAGACCAGTGACTTGCCGGAAGAGGCCCTTGCCCTTTTCCTTGACGTCAAAAACGCGTTTGACGGGATAAGTGGCCCTACCTCTTCATTATGCTCAAGAGGTTCAGACTGAGCGATAATTTTATCTCCAAGGTTAGATGGCTTTATGGGAACCCCAAGGCCCTGGACAATTGCAGAGGGTTTTGATCCAAAAACTTTCCTATCTGGGGAGACACCCATCATGGATGCCCTTTATCCCCCTACTGTGTCTGCTCGCAATGGAGCCTTTATCTGCTGTCATACATCAACACACCTCTATATCCGGCGTGCCCACTCCATCTGACCCCTCCAAGATTTTATTGTACGTGGATGACATCCTATTGATGTTTACAAATCTTAGCCTCTCTCCCTGCCCTTCTGTCCCTTATTGCAGACTTTGCTCCTATATCGAACCACAAGATCAACTGGACGAAAAGCAAAGTGTTACCCATGTTCCGCATTATGACTGCAGCGGCTGTTGCTGACTATCTCTTTCAGTGGAAAGTAAACCGACTCTGATATTTGGGCATCAACCTTGATAGAGGCATGGAGAGAATGGTGACAGAGAACAAAGACCCACTGATGGCTAGGTCCCGGCTGGACTATGCGAAATGGACGCACCTTCACCTGTCGCTACAGGGCCAGAATCAGAAGATAAAAATGGTGGGAGTGCCTATGTAATGGGTATGCTACCTGGTCCGGTCAGTCTGTCCCTCTTGTGGTCAATTGATCATGATCTCAAAACCTTTGTATTAGCCACCTCAACGCCCTGGTTGAAAGCCTCCAAGCTGATGACCCACAGGCTGTAGGAGGACCTCAGCCTCCCTTGTGTGGAGCATTATTACACTGTTATACAACTGTCACAACTGGCTGAGCTGCGAGCTACTGCAGTGGACACAACACTGTGGGAGACCATCGAACCTCTCCTCACCTCAGCCACCCCAGAGTTACAACTATTTTATAGCCACAAAACCGCTTCCTCCCTGACACAAAAATTGATCATTCATTTTACGGTGAGGTGGTTGCTTCTGGCTCACAAACTTTTGCGGGTTCACACCTGGTTGCACAATCATGCACCAATTTGTAACAATACAGCACTAAGGATAGGTGGAATACTATATACGGGGGCCCTTGGTGCAGAGCGGAATACTGACTTTTGAGCAATTAATCTCACAGGGGAGCATTCACTCTTTTGAATCGCTCCAGGATGAATGTAACTACCTGCTCACCAATGGTGGAAATATGCTCAACTACAACATTGCCTGCGGCGCAAACTGGGACCCACTCCATGGTTATGTGCGATTCCCCCACAGAGAGTTACTTGACGGGCTGAGGTCATTCCGAGGTATGATATCCGGATTGTATGATTTGTTAGTTTCCCACCTATATGTGAAACCGCATCTTGCTCGATTGTAGGAATCCTGCTAGAGGACACTGCAGGTTCAATACACCGAATCTGAATGGGCTGCCCTGATTGTAGACCTGGGCGAGAGAGTCCAGGAAGCCATAATGAAGCTGGGTCTTTTTAAAACCTTACAAGATTGGTGCTGGACCCCACAAAAACTCTGCTCTGCAGGCCCCTTCCACCGTTCTCACTGTTGGAGATGCGTTCAAGAGGGCTTTACTATAGTTCACATCCTGTGCAACTGCTCCCATATCTAGACATTTTTAAGGAAGGTGCAATCCACCATTACTGAGGCCCTGAAGTTGCCATTGCTCTTCCCAGGGCAACTGACCATCGTAAGTCATATGGATGACTCACCCCACTCATGAGATGTGTTTCCTGGCAGCGGCATTCACAGTGGCAAAGATCTGTATCCTCCAACACTGGTGATCTCCCCTACTTCCCAACCATGATGAATGGCTCATATCAATGTTTAAGACAGCCTTGTATGAGAGACTCATCTATAGAGTACAGGATAAATCTGAAATGTACCTACCGATCTGGGCACCCTTTTTGGGCACTGAATTTGGCTCCTGTAGGGCACAAGTACGGTTGCTGCCACCTGCATCTCGGGGACAATTAACGGTGCTTGTGAATTCCCTTTTCTTTCCATCCTCTGCGCCCCCCCCCCCCCCCCCCATCATGTTAGGTCACAGTTATTGGTCCCCCCCCCCCCCCCCCAGCCCTTTTTCCTTTTACCTCTAACTTTTAGCTTATTTTTTTCCATTTGTTCTTCACATTCATTATTGTTTGTTCCTTTCCAGTTTCGGTCACTCTACTCCCCTACCTTATACAGATGGGTGTTTTGATTTTCCTTATCGACTGAGGCTGGTTTAACCATGACGAGGGGTTTGATTCTGTCGAATATTTCCTGTGTATGCCTCACCAGGGGACTTCCATGTTCCTGTTGATTATCTGTATTTTCTGGAACTTTGTATTTTCTGGAACTTTAAAATAAAGATATATGTTAAAAAAAACATAAACTCATGTTATACCATCTAGGTTACCTGCAAAACCCACGATCAAGCCTTGAGGTGGCCCACGGAGGGACAATATTCTGTTAGAGATTGTGTAAAAAAAGCGGATATTTCTCTAATCCATTTACTCTGCATTTGTCTGGCTCTCTTCATGTAAAGACGAAACCTGTTTAGGCAACTGTTTAATATAGGGCTTATAAGAACATGCTGGCAAGCTATCATTCACTTGTTAGACCAGAATGACCCAATTTCAAACACACATTTCATGAAGATCCTGATGCTGGCTGAAAATAAACTAAACATATGAACTTTTGAGCATGAAATTGTGCCTGTGAATGTGAGTTATTTTGGCTGTGATATTTTAAGTTTGCTATAGTCTATAAAATGGAAGGATTTTATAATTTTAAACTAATTCATCAAGCATGTTTTGCATGTAATCATGTAAATGTTTTAAGTAATCAAACATGAATAAAGGAATTTGGAGTTAAAGGGTGCTTTCCTGACTCCTGCTAACTAGGCCTCAAATTAGGCCGAGATGCCTTCTTGTTCAAAATGGATGTCTGCTCCTGCACGCACACTGTTTATCATTTCTGCTGCACACTGTCAAGCAGAGTCATGTTTGGTATTTCAATTGACTTATTTCTTGCTGTTCTCAATTAAAACGTTCTGACATGGTCAGAATAATGGTACTTTTCCCAAGGCCCTTCCGCTGGCTTACTGTACCCTATAATTCATAAATGTTGTTCATGTAACTCGTTTTCCTGTCTTCGCTGGACGACATTAGAATATAGTGGGCAGCATCAATATTCTTGCAGTGGGATAGTGTTTAGAGGCTAAGGCAATATGACATTTTAGAAATCTTTGCTCAGATTTGCTGAGAATGTAATTCCTTTGCTCACACAATAATGATTCTGCAACTAATGATTTTCTATGTAAGAAATTTGTATACAAAATCTTGATTTTGGGGGTTAGCTAGATCCTTCCTTAAGACTTTCGGATACAATATTCTGAATTGCCCCATTCTGAGAGTCTTCATGCCTTCATGCATTTTCATATTTTGATCCCTGGTCTGCATTTTCACATTTTTGTAATACATCCTTAAAACTGCTATTCCACTCTAGAACTAAATTATTCAGTCTGTCCTTACTTAATTGACTGTACTTTTGAGTTTTCTGGCTGCCGTTATTGCTACTGACGGTGCCGCTTCCGGAGGGAGATTCGACGAGTTCAGTTCCTCATGTTGCCATAGGGAGATGTGTTGTAATTTTCCTTCCCTCTCTGTTTTGGTACGTTCCTCCTGCTTCCCCCCTACCCTTTTGGTATGTTCTGCCAGAGCTTGCGTTCGAATGTTGGCGTCCCTCTGACAGTCTTGGAGAGTGGTTGACAGAATAAAGTTCATGTTGACTTACCTTTGCTTCGAAGTTTCTTCATTACAACAGGGTGCCTTACCTAAGGGACACATTGCCTCATGAAACTGAGGTTTAACACTGTCTCTGCTTCATCAATCCGTGGGCAAGGTGTTGAGGTCATATTTTGGGGTGTATACATTTAGGGGTTTCCAGCTCACCCACTAATTATAATAAAGAAGAAGTTCCAAATTCAGATAGCAACACTAGGGGCCAGATGTAGGTAAATGGCATTTACCGATTCGTAAATACCGAATTTTACCGATTCGGTATTTATAAATCGGTAAATGCTATGTAGGTATTTTTACGGAATAATTTAACGAATCAGTAATATTCGGTAATTACCGAATAGGTATTTACCAATTCGGTAATTGCCATTGATTCCTATGGGCCTTGAGGCCCATATGAACCAATGGCAATTACCGAATCGGTAAATACCGATTCGGTAAAATTACCGAATTGACAAGGGGGACAGGGTGTCACTTTGACACCCTGTTGCAACCCTGATTCAGACTTGTGTGGCATGTGACACACATACATGCCCTTAGGGCATGTATGTGTGCCACATGGCACAGGTGTACAGGTGGCACAGGTGTACAGGTGTACATGCACGAGGAACAGGGAGTATGGCTTCCTCTACCGTGCGGAGATTATGGATAGAGGCAGGATCAAGAGCGGAGCCGGATTTGACCTGGGAAAAAAGTTGTGATAAGGTGGACAGGTCCATGGGTAGAAGGTCCTCCAGTCGAGGGGTGCTACCCCTGGCCTGAATTATCTACACAAGTGGCCTGAGGGAAAGTATTATATATGTCTAGGATTCTTTTGTTAAAGACCTCCGTGAGCTCGTTACAGCGTAACTGAGAAGAGTCTAAAGGTAGCTTGGGTGCAGGCCACTTTGTAAGCTTTTTTGCTATTTGGAAGATTTCCCTGGGAGCGTTTGTGGACAATGTAATACCCCGAAATCCAAAGTTCGGGTGTTTCCATTCCTCTCGTATGGGATTGTCTTTTCCGAGACAAGCTCTGAAAGGCCATCAAGGACTTTTTTACACTAAATGACCCTCAAAGTACTGACCCTTCCACTAACTGGGATGCCTGTAATACAGTTATTAGGGGAAAATGCATCTCATTGATGTCTATACTGTTGCAGCAGAGACTCTCAGTCGATTAGCACTCTAGGCTGAACTCCCCCACACTCTCTTTACAAAGGAATGTCATGCTCTTGCTGGAAAGCTAAACGCCATATATACAAAAAGAGTGTAGTTGATGGTATTTTGCCTTAAAAAAAGACACCTATGAACAGGGAAATATGGTTGGCTCGCATCTGGCGAGACAGCTTCGGGCCAAACATAAAAAATAATATATTAGTCAACCCCACTTAAACTCCGGGATGACTCGCTACAGAGGAGGAAAAGGCCAGGGCCTTACGAGATTTTTATAAACAACTCTACACCATTGAACCTGCAGACATGACTGCACAACTTGCCTATCTAATGGGGGTGGAACTTCCAAAACGAGATTTTGAAGGAACCTATCAGAGACAATGAATTCTAGGTGGCTATTGACCCTCCTAAACTCCATAAATCAGGAGGGCAGATGGGTTTATAGCCCAGTTTTACAAGACTTTTAGCTCAGACCGGGTTCCTCACTTAACTGCTTTATTTAATTACATAGCTGATTTCCGTCAAGTGATACACTGATCTCCGTCATTCCAAGGCCCGGGTAGAAGCCCCATTTTTGTGCATCCTACCGACCTATTTTATTATTAAATTTAGATTCCAAACTGAAAACAAAGAATTTGGCCACAGAGGTTGAGGATATCATGACGGACCAGAACCATTTAGATCAGTGCAGCTTCATTAAGAGGCATCAAACTCACAACAACTTGAGGAGGGGGTTCATCTGGTCAAGAAAGCTACTAAAAAGCACATTCCAACAGTTTTATTGGCACTAGGCCCCGAAAAAGCAACAAACCAAGTGGACTGGGTCTTCCTTTTACACACGCTGTGTCGGTTTGGTTTTAGAGAACAGTTTGTAGGTGTGATTCAAGCCAACTATGTTCATCCACAGCCTCTAGTGATGGTGAATGGGGGTGGTTCTGACCTCTTTGATCTTGAATGTGGCATGAGGCGGGTGTCTGTTATTACCGCTTCTATTTACCCTTAGTATTGAGCCACTAGCAGCCAAAGTGAATACCATAGATTCCATCCAGGGCCACTCTTTTGGAATTGGTGGAACACAAAATTTCCATGTTCGCAGACAATGTGCTCCTATCACTTATCCCCTCAATTGTCCCTGACTGCCTTACAAACTAAAAGGAGTCAGCAGCAGGTTTTCGAATCAATCTCCATATATCCTTTCTTCTAAATCTGGCGCTTTCCACTAGCGAGATAGAGGCAGTACTGGGATCCACTCCCTTTCATTGGGCTAAAAAATAACTCACCTATTTGGGGATTAGGATCACTCCAAGAGTGGCTGATCTTTACAGAACAAATTACCCTCCACTCTTACAACAGCTTAAAGGGGACCTCACACGCTGGGCCCCATTATATTGAACATGGGCCAGTCATATCAATGTGGTTAAAATGACTGGTTTGCCATGACTCCTTTACCTTTATCAGGGACTCCCCATTGAAGTTGACCAAGACTTTTTCTCTTCCCTGTATTCATTGATCACTCTAAATATTTGGCAAGCCTGCAGAGCTCAACTCCCCTATAAAGTATTGACACTTCCAAGGGAGGCTGGAGGATTAGCCCTACATGACTTTGAACTATACTGCAAAGTGGCTCAGTAGTGCCGGAAAGCCTCTCCGGAGGCAGCTGCGTGCTCTAGAAATGCCTTGAATTGAAGTTGAAGGTCTTTTCTTAATGGTCAGTGAGGGAATCAGACGAACATTGGCTCCACATGGACAGAGGAGTGGTCGATAGATCTATTTGGGATGTATTGTGGAAACCAAAATTAGACAGGCCACTCAACACTTACCTTAGCCTTCCAACCTGGATCAGCCCTAAAGTGTGAGATGAGGTGAATCGGTAAAATGAATGGGCATCGTTCCCCTCACCCTACACCCCTATACACTTTGACTCAGCCTTTACACCAGCCTTACAGCTTAGACCTTGTGATCTATGGCTGGAAGGGGCTGCCTTACTACAGCTTATTTATTCCCCGGAAGATAAATTGAGTACTGTTAAATTGGGAAATGCTTTTTATTTACATTGTTTAGAGGAATCAAAACTGATTCGTAGCACTACAAGGAATTAAGATATTATTATTTCTTATAATTGGTGTTAATTCTGTCATATTATTAATAAACCTGCCTCTGTTTTTGATAAGGATTGGCAATAATGTTTAAGATAAGAAACTTGCTTACTGAGCATTTGTGAATACCACATGGTGTGTCTATATTTGTAATATGGCTTTATCCTATGACTGCCACTGTTAAATGAAACCCACGTGCGGCAAGCTGTTAAAAAAACTTCCTAAACTTTTAGGGTATCCCACCACACTGTTTGGTCAAAATCAAAGAGTTAAGAGTTATTCAATCAAAATGTTGATATTTCTAACAACCCTTTTTTCTCTTTCTTCGTCAATTTACAGAGCTGCTATGCCATTTGGAGGCTTTGAGAAAGCGTCACGCCTGGTAACATTCAGGCTCCCTAAGATCGACCTGTCTCCGTTGAATGACCCAGCCTTAGCCCTGATGCTCAATCCTCTACGCTACAGGCGCTCCTTCAACCGGATGGCACAGGGGTGGACAGGCGAGTACACCCCTATTGTGCTGCTCGCCCACCTTGCAGACCCCACGGCCCTAGAAACAGAAGACCTGTAAGTGAGGGTGTACTCGTGCACGAAATGAAACATGGGCAGAAGAGTCAAGGCAGGTTGATTATGGTGTTATCATCAGCGACGGTTTAACTCTGGCGTTTGATGTCGTGTCTGTTTACGGGAGCAACTTTTATAGATCCAAAATAAAATCATTTACAATCTCCCATGAAGAAAATTGTGGTTCTTGCATGTTCTTAGTCCATGCTTTCCTGGATCCAAATGACCTATTAATTTGTTAGTCCTGTCATAGTGAAAAAACAAGAGTACACATCAGGGTAGAATCAATAAAGATACCACGTATGTAGTAGTCTCTTCATTTTCTTTTTCCATGCAGGATTTACGGCATGGTATACCTTGGGACGAGATTAATAATAAAAAAATCATTTTCAATGAATATTGAAGTGATGGGTCTTCATTTATGTTCTTCTTTCATTTTCCACTTTTAAGATATCCAGAGGTATGCATAACCAGTCTGTATTTTCAGTGCTTTTGAATTAGACCATCATTGTGGGACCTAACAGAGAGCTATGCTTTTCACTACTTTTGTTTGGTGGTGATATGTTTGACCCAATAACTGAGCTCTGTTTCCAGTCCTGGACATGCGTGTGCATATGTAGGTAGAGACTCTTGTTCGGAAATAACACTGAATGGTTCAAGCAGTGTGATTACACCATTCTTCACCTCTACACCTTCTTGACAACACAAGTGGTCCACATTTATTCACAACCGAGCATTTTTGCAGAGCAGGTTGGAATTGCTACTGATCCTCTTGAACATATTGCCCTCAAAAACGCAAGCCAAGCTTCTCTATTGAAAAAATAATTGTTATTCTAAATCCATCTCCTCCTAGGTACCATCAAGGACACATTTTAGTTAAGAGAATGCAGTGCAGGTTTTCTGGTTTAAATGTTATTCTTCAGGTGGGACAGCCAACGTGTGTTTGGCCCCTTACAATAGTTTGCTGAGATTAAGGCAGAAGGAAGGAAGGTGGTGTGATTAGGAAGATGATACATTTGTTTCAGAAAAACTTAAAGACTAAAGAAAACGGTCTTCCATTAGATGAGTAATTTATCATTTATTTAATTATTATTTATTTTATTGTTTTATAGAGCGCACACTTAACCCGTAGGGTATCAGAGCGCTTTACAGGGGAACATTGCAGTGTATAATAGGCAAGGAATCACAATAGGGTCTGTGGACACATATGAACAGTTTACATATAAGTAACTCCAGATAAGGCCCCAGATTTCTTGACAAGGTAGCTCGGTATATCGAATGGAGGCACTAGTCCATATTTGGTCATGGTCTGTGTATTGGTCAAGGTCTATGTGTTGGTAGGAGGCAACATTTTGGAGAGGAATTTACCCATAAGGAGGGTTTTGGCCTCCTTTTTGAAACGTGCCAGAGGAGGGATTCTTCTGATGGCGGGCGGGAGAGAGTTCCATATTCTTGGAGCGGATCCAGAGAAAACCCGGTTATACGCTTTTTTTCCCCGGAACCGTGCAGGTTGGAGTAAAAGGTCTCTGGTGGAACGGGAGTTTCTGCTTCCACCCAATATCATAAGTTTCTGTGCAAGGTAAGCAGGATAGTTTGAGTATAAAGCTTTGTGTGTGATGCAAGCCAGTTTGAGTTGTAGCCTGGTCTCGAAAGGACGCCAGTTCAAAGCTTTCAGGTGTGGAGAGATATGGGCAAATTTTTTTGAGCTTGTAAGAAGTCTGGCGGCGGCATTAAAGCAGGCTTTTAGGGGTGCCACGGAGATCTTGGGTAAGCCTGAGAGAGTGGAACAGCTATATTCCAGTCTAGAGATTACTAGCGCTTGGACTGCACTTTTTAGGTCGGTAGTGTCAAGGAAGGGTTTCAGTTTCCAGAGGTAGCTCAGGTGGAATCTGGCTAATTTGGCCATCGAGTTAATGTGGTCTCGCATGTTCAAATTGCAGTCAAGGGTTATTCCCGAAGATTTTGCTGAGTCCACGATGGTCGGTGGGCAATCTAAGGCTGTGATAGCCTTGATCCATATCTGCATCTCGGGATTGTTTTTTGGAGGGGAAATTAGTTGAAATTCTGTTTTCTTGGCGTTAAGTTTAAGTTGATTGGATGTGAGCCAATGGATGGTTGATTTCAGGGCCTCGTTCAGGGACAGAATATCCTCAAGAGAGGAGGCTTTGATGTAGAGCTGCGTGTCGTCAGCATACATATGGTAGGAGATAGTCGCTGTGCGTAGTACTTCGGCAAGTGGTTCAAGGTAAAGGTTGAAGAGGGTAGGGGACAGGGTTCCTTGAGGGACTCCGACCTTGACCGGAGAGGGAGCAGATAGGTTGCAGTTGATTAGGAATCGTTGCGATCGGTTTTGGAGGAAGGATCTAAACCATTCTAGAACAGAGCCGTCCAAACCCATCCTGAGTTTGAGCCGTTCGATTAGTTTTTCGTGGTTGACCGTGTCGAAGGCCGAGGATCGATCTAAGAGGATTAGAAGGCACGTTTTCCCTTGGTTCAGGGCTTGGAGGGCATTGTCAAAGATGTGGAGCATGGTCGTTTCAGTGCTGTGCCCAGGTCTGAATCCAGATTGGAAGTCACAGAGAAGGTGGAAGTTGTTGATGTGCTGACTTAGTTGCTGTTGTACACACTTCTCCAACACTTTGGCTAGGAGAGGGATGTTGGAGATAGGTTTGAAATTGTCAGGGATGGCTGGATCCAGCGACGTTTTTTTTAAAATGGGGAGGACTTGGCTGGCTTTCAGAGAGTCAGGAATGGAACCATGCTGGAGCGAGGAGTTAATTATTGCAGTTGAACTAGGAATAATGGATTGAACGACGGCCGCTAGGCAGTTGGAGGGGAGCGGGTCATTGAAATGGTTAATCAGGTTTAGGGACCATAAGATTTTAGATACGGAGTCTTCATCATAGAGGTTGAAGTCAGTCCAAAGTGCTTGATTTTTTGGTGAAGTCTGTGGGGGCATCGCAGGAGGATGGGGCAGGCCAGGAAGGGATAGAGAGTATGTCATTAAACAATGTTTCTGATCATTAATTATGGCCTTGAAAAAGCAGGCATGTGCGCCAGGTAAAGTATGAAATGTGTGGCAGCTTT
This sequence comes from Lissotriton vulgaris, assembly GCF_964263255.1. Lineage (NCBI taxonomy): Eukaryota > Metazoa > Chordata > Amphibia > Caudata > Salamandridae > Lissotriton > Lissotriton vulgaris. The sequence continues at coordinate 132,152 of NW_028244590.1, forward strand.
CAAACTTGAAGAATAACATTTGAACATCAGGATTAAGCATATCAATCATAAAAGCGCTCAAAATCTAGATTATTTTTAAGGCTCCCTGTTTTCCATTTTTACAGATTTTTACAGATAAATACAGACAGAAAACATTCATTTTCCTGTCTGTATTTATTTTTAAATGTGGATAAATACGGAAATTGGGTTGCTTTTTGAGTAATTCAAAATACTGCCTGACAGGCCAATAGCTGTGTGGATTGATAGATAAGGGGGTTTAACCCCTTCGATGCTCATGACGAGCTCAGCTCGTCATGAGGCACGGTGCTCGTGTGCTCATGACGAGCTGAGCTCGTCATGACCACACCCAGTTCTATTATGGCCCAGCACAGGAGAAGAATATCTCAAGCATCGATGAGGTTAAAAAGAAAGGAATTTTTGTAAAGAGGCTTTAACAGCAGTAGATATGCACAAGGTTGATACTGAAATTTGCATATTTTCATTTAAGTGCACTGATCTATCTTCTGTGGGTGTTCACAGTACACTAAAATGTAAAAATATATTTTATACTCTGCATAAGTAGTAATAGATATTTTTTTACCAAACCTAGGGCCACATTAGGATGGCGGGCTCATTGCCCCCGCCGGGCTGGCGGTGGTCACTGCCGGCCCGGCGGGGGCGATCCGCCCACCATACTTGCAGCAAAGACCCCCTCCATATTACTATGGCTGGGGGGGTCCACGGCAGACGGAAAGACCGTCCGCCGCTTTTATGCCCGGTCGACAAGTTGGGACTTTTAAAGTCTTTGGGGGTGGATCCTAGATCCAGATCTCACGGAGTTTCCAACAGGTGCTCACTATTTAAAGAAGCAGGAGCCTGGCTTTCACCATGGAAGGAAGGGGGGAAGTGTGTAGAGAAAAGGCATCATGCGGAGGAGGTTGTTGAAGAGACTAAGGGCCAGATTTAATGTATGACTGAAGGTAATTCAACCGTCATGGTACCATCCTAACAAACTATTGTCTGTCAGATTTTTAGATAACCACCGGCCCAGTGGTCATCTCTGTGCATTGAAGGGAACTGCCATCATGATGGTTCCTTCCTTTCAATTTACAAAATGTTTGGTAGATGGCTGCTGCTGATTTTGATGGCCTTTTAAAAAAATATTACTTTTCTTTCATTTTTCAGAAACAAACTCCAAAAGTGAGAATTTTTTTCCGATAACCGAAAAAACGAATAATCCCCACAACCTGTGAGTTTTTCTCCCAAGGTGTAATCTTTCAATATTTTCTCTCCCTCACTGCCATGTTTTTATTGGCGCTCACGGACAGGAAAGAAAGACATTACACTGTCCACACTAAATAGGATGGGTGATGTAATGTAATTCCTCTGATGGGCCCTACTCCGTCAGGCCATCGCATGATGTTTTCCTTCAACAAAAGCTCCCTCCATGAAAAACGTAGATTCCCTTGTCTCTAATAAAGCAAGTAGACCAAGGGTTTGGTGGATATGGTACTCTATTGCCTCTGCAAGGGACCCTCTCCACCAAACTCTAAATCGAACGCTATGTCTCTTTCAATAGCAGGCTTACAGTTCATAACTGCAGAAGCAGTATCTTCTACTCTAAAGAATACAGGACCTCCTGGTGGAAGTCACCATCCTATAGTTGTGGATGATGATGATTAATATCCCTACCTAAAGGGAAGCAAGTCCAAGGTCAATCCCTCGATCACCTCCTGATGGTCACCTTGACCTCTTGCACCGGAACAGAGATGTTAATAAAGACACAGGCAAAGGGAAAAAAGGATAACGAGTGAAAGGAGTGAAAGAGAGAGCGGTATAGACAAACACACACGCACACACCTGCAGGCTGGTGTTCAGACAGCCTACAATGGACTTTAGAGATAGAGCATTTTAGGGCCAAGTTATGAATATCGTGCTCTCCATCTGTAGCTGAGAGAAAACGTCCACAAGATGGAATAGACATTAGACATAAGCATGACAAAGTGAAGGAGTTAGCTGGTGCAAGCAGAGGGGATTTTGTAGCTAGCCCCTGGTGTACCGCAGACAAAAATGTAATACCCACACTGCACCAGGAGAGAGAATGTCTGGAGAAGGAGACAAACTCACAAGAAGGTAATCACAGAGGGAAAGGAAACTAGGGGACCATAGGGAATCGAACTAGGGAGAAACCAATAATGGTGAATGGTCGAATAAGTCAAGTGCAAACTAGCGAAAAGTGAAGAGTCACAGCAACCGCTGTTGTCAGACAAGGGAACTCTATATCGGTGGGGTTATTGACCCAAAGGTGAGCCTGATTGTGCTGCTTTTCTAATGGTGGAGGCTGTGCATGCAAGACTCAGAAGTGTATTCTTTTGAGTGTGGTGCATATTTTCTGTCCTGTGCAGCAGATCCCCAAAGGTCACAGTCTCCTGAGTCCAAATGCATGAACAACACCTGCACAACTGGCTGGGGCTGTGCGCACAAGTCTCAGAAATGTAGTCTTTCAAGTGTGAGAGCCTATTTTTCACTGTCCCATGTACCATCTCCTCCAAGTACCCAGTCTCCTGTGTCCAAACATGCCTTGCGGCCATAAAATAAGAGAGACCTACAGCCCATAACAACAGGTATAAAAGCACTCACAATCAACGAGAGATATAGTGCCACTTCAGACAGCTGAAATAATATTGGATTTGAGTTGAAATGAAATTGAAATTGAAATTTTCTACAGTTGCGTGAGAATATGAGCAAGCAATAAGGGAGGCAACATGGATATATAGATAAATATATAGGAATGTGCCTAGAAATGTACTTAGTCTTGGCATGATAAAAGAGCATTTTGGCAAACAGAAAATGAATGGGATAAATTATACACGCCCATTGACTGCTACTACAATTCATAACAAGTTGGGAACAATATATTAAGATCCCATACTTATCAGGTACTTATACATTTCTCTGTCCTCAACTTGAAGTCATTGTAGATGTCTCTTTTAGAGGGCACAAAAAGAGATCTTACTACAGCACCAAGGTCCCCAAGAATTCTAGGTACTCATTAATGAACACTAAATTTGCTCAAGCTTGAGAATGTTTGGGGACCATATTTCTTTTTCTCCTCAACAATAGTATTCTATGGAGGCCTGCCTGACTCTTCCATGAACCTATTTACAAAAAAGGGGTACCACATTCAGAAAATTATCAATGTCAGGACAATCAAATGTGTATCCTTTCACTTGAACAAAATAACTTTTGAAAACAAAACTATGTCCAATAACCTTCTTGTCTTACCCACACTCAATCACAGCAGATAAAGGCTAATCTCATACTTTGTTACATAAATAATTCATCTGCTTTCAAGAAAGGCAAAAAATCATTAGGTATGCCAGCAACTACCATCTTGAAGTATACATGTATCACTCTTGAACTTAACACCAACAACCCCCTCCCCACAACCTATAACCTGAACTCTAACTTCTCTTCTTCCACCCAATTCCCTTTTCCTTGCCTCCATTGCTACTTCCACTCACCGAATAAGTCTCAACTCCATTGCTATTCCCACTCACTGAATACGTCTCAACTTAAACCCATCAACTACAAATCTGACATCCTCTCCAATTCAGCAATCTCACTGAATTCCTCAAAGTACACTAAACCTCTTGTATATCAAGGCCATTAATTCCAAAATTGACACTCTCTCCAGTACTTTACCCTCAATGACTGTAACACTCTCAAAATCCCTCACCATGATTAATCTGATCATAGATAAAATCTCAGCTCAGCTAATTCAAATTCAAATTCGTCTTTATTCGATCATAAATAATCATAAAAGACACATATAACAATACAAAGTAGTTAAAATTCATGGTAGGTTTTTTGTTTTAAGAAACATATTAACCATATCATGGTGAGATTCTGTTAAAATTCTAGACACATATCAACAATGAAATGATTATGAATCCTTTCCTCCTAAAACCAAATAATAATTCATTGTAAAAAAAAAAACATTATGTCTATTTACATGTTATGGCTAGACCTTCATTCTTATGAGTAGAATATATTAGAAAAGACTTAAACACAGTACACTCAACACAATCATGTTACGTAGGACCTTGCAAATTAATCCTTCTAAGGGCCCACGTCCAGCTCCAAAATTTAGCCATAGCAGTAACTATGACTTCACTAGTATCAGTTTTTAAGATACGCAAAGCCGTTTGACAAGATCTTGTTCCTATTATAGTGCAAACCGGCTTAAGCCATTTATGACGAGGGCCCTTGTATGCAGGGCATACAAACAGAACATGGGGTAAGGTCTCTTCCTCACATGGGCAGATGTGATATTTTGTTTCTTGATTGATCCCCCACTTTTTAGTAAAAGATTTTAGGGGGAGAGAGCCCAATCTAATTAGTGATAGAGTTTCCTGTCACCACGGCTCGTGATGGTATCCCAATAAGCCTCCAGCCTATATTCAATTTTGTGATCCAGAAAGAGAACTGTTAGGGTAGCACCATTAACCAGAGACAGAGACTTGTGGCTGACCATGTCCCTGGAATTGGTTTTAAAATGTATTTTTTAAGGGAAAGAATTCCCTTCAGGGTCCTCCCACAAATGGATGAGGCCCATAGTCAATAAAGTGGCCTTAATCTTTTGTAACCATGAGATTTTGTTGGATTTTTCATCTTCTGTAATATACTTAACTGCTCGTGCATAAGGAGCTAACTCCAGGGTAGTCCATAGTCTTCGCCAATAGGCAAGAGGTCTAAAACCCACAGCCTCCTCAAAAGAAACACAACCCAGATCTGCAAGTAATTGTCTAAGAGTTGTCGATTGAGGAAGGCCGGTCAATGCCCTTAGAAACTTGTTCCGAGCTTGGACTAATGGAACTAGATTTTTGAAGCCCCAAAGTTCAGCTCCATAAATAATTGAAGCTCTAACCTTCCCTTGTTAAATAGTTAGAGCCAGAGCAACTGGTTTGGTTTGGGATCGCCGGTGTTCTTTTAAGAGGGCCCCTGCTAGTTGGTTGTGCCTCAAGACCAACAGATCCATCTGTGGCTTCTTGTTCAAGCTTTTGCCCATAGTAATGCCCAGATATGTAAAGGAGTCAGTTTGTTTCAGGGACAAAATATTAATTTCTACTCTAGCTTTCACATTTTTTAGTTTACACAAGACTATGAACTTGGTCTTGTCAACATTGACTACAAGGTTGTGGTCTTTGCAAAAAAGACTAAATCGGTCGAGGGCTCTTTGCAGACCTACTTGTGTTTTAGACAAAATTAGAGTATCGTCTGCAAACATTAAAAGAGGAACCCTCAAATCTGCAAGAGTAAGAGCGTCCGTAGGATGATCGGTGTTGTATGAGATAACATTATTTATGAACAGCGAGAAGAGGGTAGGGGCGAGAACACACCCCTGCCTAACTTTCTTGTTCACAGGGAAATGTTCTGTTAGCTCACCCTGTTGACCCCAACGGACTTGGGCATAGGTAGATTCATGTAATTTTATGATGAAAAATAAGATTTCCGCGGGAATCCCTGATTCCTTAAGACTGTCCCATAGCTTGTTACGGGGGCTAGATCAAATGTAGATTTAAGATCTATAAATGCTGCATACAGGGTCCCCCCAGCTAGGATCACTGTATTCCAGTATATTAACATGAATCTAAAGACTTGGTCGATAGTGCTAACATGGTAACGAAATCCTGCTTGATAGGTGGATATAATTTCGTTCTCATCAATCCAATTATTAACCCTGTCTAGCACTAATCTGGCCACCAGCTTTTGCATTGTGTTTATAAGGCTTATGGGCCGATAATTAGACGGGTTGGCACGATCCCCCTTTTTGTAAATGGGGATAATTTCATCCCCATGCCAGGAGTCGGGAAAGGGGGCTCCTCTGGCCAAGCCATTCACAAAAATAAAAATATATTTGATCCAATTCTCCTGATCAGATTTGAATATGTCAGCCGGGATACAATCCGGGCCCGGGGCCCTGCCTGCAGTTACCCCATCAAGGGAAGGCTCAATGTCCACCAGGGTAAATGTCAGGGCTTGATCCATGGCTACACAATGGTACTGCCCTGGGCTATTTTCAGGGGATGAAAATTGGGTCTAGTAGTGTGCAACCAAAACTTCTGGGGGACATTGTTGACTGGTACCGGACCGGCATTATCACTGCCCCACTTAATTAGTTGCCAGAATAGGCACCAATTTTTTCCATTACTCGCGTCTAACAAGTCCCTCCATCTATTTTTGTCGCAGGCCTTCTTTGCCCGTTGTTGGGTTGCCTTATGGTATGACCTCAATTTCCTTACCTCCTGCATTGAATCTGCCCTTATTGCTTTAGGCAAGTCCCTGTAGGCTATCCTACATGCCCTGTCATACCACTTAGCTGACTTGTGGATAGGGTAAATATTGTTTCTTTTTTGGGGATTTTGTAAAAAAGGATCTCAACTTAGCAAACAGTGCCTCGTGAGCTGATGTAAGGGCAGGAAGAGTGTCCTCATTAAGGTCAAGTTGTGAGAGGGCAATGAGAGAATCTGCAAGTGTTGACGTAATCTGATTTAGAGTGCTCTCATCCTCAGAAATGTGAGCCCATTTTAACCTACGGGAGTCGTTGGACAGAATTACATCTGCTGTTACAATATCCGTTGTACACCTCGGGAGTGAGTGGGACTTTGCCTCTAAAGATAATATCAGGGGATCATGATGGCTCTCTGGTCTTTTCAGGACCTCCATGTCCCTCACCCTCTGCCAAAATTCTAAGATTTTAAGTTAATGAGGAAGTAATCAATCCTACTGCTTCTTAACCCGTTGGTATAAGTGGGGTTAACTTTACTATCTGATTTTGATCTTCCATTGACAGCCCGGAGCCCCCTCTCCAGTGTTAAACTTTTTAACTGTAGAACAGCTTCAGTCCATTTCTTAATTGGAGCTAACATCATAGACGGAACACCCCAGGTAGTATCCTCATCACTAGTGAGGTTACCATCTTCTAGATCAAGTGGCTCGAGCGTGCAGTTGAAGTCCCCCGCAATGATCCGGTTGCGTGACCCTTTTAATGATTTAATAAGTGTATCCGGGCTGGAGATGGTCGGTGAAGCCTTGCATCCCACCAGCCCTCTGGCATAAACATTTATCAATATAAACTCGGGGTCATCATCAGGAATTATCTTAATAACCAGGATATCCGGATTATCAATCCCCAGTTCTTCTACCTGAAAACCAGCCTGTTGTCTAACCCAGATAATTAATCCACCTGAGGGACGCCCTTTGGTGCTCGCAATTGCTGGCTTACCAAATGCCAGGTATCCTGGCCGAAAAATCGTACTCGGAGACCAGGTCTCCTGAAAGGCAATGATATCATAGGACTCCATGAAATTAGACCAATCAGAGGAGCAGGTCTTCGATAGCAACCTAGCGATGTTCCAGGATACAATCCTCAGTGTGCTTGGACTTAATCCCTCATCTTGTCCTATCTGTGCCAAGTCCTCTGTACACTGTGACCCGCTAGTTGTCACTAACTGGGGGCTTGAGTCTATCACATGGGGAGCAACGATTTGATTATGGATGTCCTCTGTCCCTAGTAGTTCTACAGGTGGCAGTCAATCACAGGCATCTAGGCCAGACAAGGGAGCAAATCTATTAGCTAGATTAAGGTCAAATGGTCGGCCTATGGCTCGATAATGAGCACTGTAAGTCCCCCCTCCTGGCGGGGAATGATGACGAGGTCTATAAAAAAACCCTAGGGGTAGAAGAGATATTTGTCCGGGACAATGCCCTTCATTCCTGCTCCCTAAAAACTCCAATAAGAGTCTAACTATGCGCTCATTTTTGAAGTTGGCAACCACACAGTCACCCCCCCCCCCCACCCCCCCATTCTTGATGGAATATCCAACCCAAGCTGAGCGTCTGGCCATTATCAATTGGTTGCAAATATCCCACCCCTGTTTCCTTCATATGTACACTGAGCCAGTACATTGTTTTTGCCATTAGCTGCTCATTGGATGCGATCTGCCCAGGTTTTAGGGTTGGAACATTCCTCAGAACCACCCCCAATGGGGCGGCGGCAGGTGGGAGATTTAAAACCTTGTGATCATTTCTAAAAGAACTAACGGCAAAGCCATGATGCGCTACTGTGAGATCGCGACCAGAAAGCTCGGGGCAGTGGTAAATTGATTATCTGAGCCACAAATAGGATCATTTGATTGGATGTTACCTGTTGGCCTTGCTGTCCTTGCACAGGATAAGCCTCCCTCCACCCTCGGAGTACTCGTGATAAGTTGGGCAAATTCACTAGATGTATTCCCTAGCTCGCCTACATTGCCTCCATGAGCCACTACATTGACATCGGAAACAGTACCAACCCCATCATTCCTACTAGTTGGTATAAACATTGAGTTAGATGTTAAAGGGATGGCTGATGGGGGATTAGGATTTACAGGGTTATGCAACACATTTGTTATCATCCCAGACGTCAGATTGTTTTACCCCAGTGAGGCCTTAATAGAAACAAGATTAGACACAGCAAACTGTTCAAAGTTAGATAGTTTTTCCTCAATTAGAGTCAATCTCTCATGAAATGGCGAGATAGATGCCGAGATTAGGGCCCCCATTTTGACCCAAAAGCCCTCGCTGACTTGAAGTGAAGAAACACCAACTGGTATCGGGTTTGGAGCACCCAATAAGAAAGTGGTTTTCTGAGGCTCGATTATCATTGGCGGTGGTACAGTCACAGACCCACAATTCTTGTTCGTTTTGGGCATCTTTCCGCTTTTTTGCCTTTGGGGGTCCCCTCCCTGCTTTCTCTTTGTGGCCGGCTCCGGTAATTGTTCCATAACTTGGGATTTGGATTTGGGGGCGGATCTTGTAGAGGCGCGTGGGGATGTGCTACCCTCGGTACCCTCTTGCACCAGCTCAACAGGCGCAAGACTAGAGGGAGACTCCAATATTGTGGAAATATTCAATGGTACCTGTGGAGACTGGCTATTACCTCCTGCCAAGCCGAGAGGATCTGCTCCTGCGACTAGACAATGTTCAGGTGAACGCGCAGACATCAGACATCCCAGCTAATTCACAATCCTTTACTCAAATCACTTGGCACTCCACAACTGCAGATCAGCTTCGAGGCATAACTTGGATAATCCAGATATAATCACATCCCACAACCTGGAACTGACCTTATTCGCTAATACCTGGCTTTCAGAAGCTTCTCAGTCTCCTCTTAATCATCTGGTCCCAGACATCTGGCAGCAATTGATCAGTGCTATACTTTACTAATTGAGCTTAAAGTGTATATAGCCTATATTATCTGAAGCTTCACTTCATCTATCTTATCCCAGAAAACAACAGAATATTTATAGAATTGTTCCTAGAAATGATTACACATATAGCAATTAAATATGACTATAACATCTTTCTTAAAGACTTTAATTTGCAACGTACAATAAGAACTACCCTTTCATAGAGCTTCTATGTTTGCACTGCGTCAATAATGATGTCTCACAACAGTGTGCAAGGCCCACCCACTGTAAAGGGAACCCTCTAGATCTGGGCAGCCAATAAGACTGAAGCAATGGGTGGAAAACTTAAGAGACATCAATAATTCATCACTCTCCAGTAAAGTTGCCTAATCAGCAAAGTAAACAATCTCACACAACACTGCCTTGAAATGATGCAAGTAATTCTTAACAAAGTAGCCCCAAAATCCCTAAAAAAACGAATAACTAAATTCTCAGCAGCATAGTACTTGACGGAGCTAAGGGCCATATGTACAAATTATAGGGATTGAGATTTCCTAATTGCAAATCGCAATTAGGAAATTGCAATTCCTGATGTATGAAACCCATTGAGTTTCCTTTTGTCATTCCTAATGGGGTCATAATCGACCTATATCTTGAATATTAATGAGGTGAGTTTCAATTTGACACCCATTAGGAATAGCTGCCATCACAGAGATGGTAGCCTGTTGGAGACAACAGACCACTATATTTGTGATTGCTTTTTAATTGAGCAATCTTTGTTTTTTTTTAAATGCAGCCCGCTTTCCTTAAAGGAAAATGGGATGCGTTAAAAAAAAATGTTTGTTTGATTTTTTAGGAGCAGGCAGTGGTCCGCTCTTAAAAAATATTTGTACCAACATTCATAAAGGGAATGCAAATGGCTACCACCTATGTTCCCTCTAACCTGCGCGCCTGGGCTGCCTGAAGAAAATCATGTGACAAACTGTTTTTTGAGACAGCAAAAGCAGACAAGATGTAAACACTTTGCAAGCATTTTTGTGCGGGAAATACATATGTTATAATAAAAGCATAAGCTTTTACTTGATGCTTGTATTTAAAATATGTTGCTACTACAAAAGCCTCAGCTGTTCCAAGAAAATAGTGTCATGTTCAACCCTTAATTAGGGAGAAAGAGAAATGCCGAGCTGGAAAAAAAATGAGGCTGGTTGAAAATTACTGTCGTAAAAAAATCTGTATCGGACATGCTGTTCTCCACTTCTAGGAAGGACATTTCCCTACCTATATATTTAAGGGAAATTAAATAGACCAACTTTGTTGAAAATGTTTCAAAATTACATTCTTCCCTGTGTGCACATTTGAAAGCTGCTTTCCCTTTCGTTTACACATTGTTCTTAATAATACAGTTTGTGTGGGACTGGCAGGCGTACAGCAGAGGTTACTACAAGCAATTTGTGAAAACAAATCACAGAAAACAAATATTGAAAATGCAGTTAGTAATACCATGATTGGTGAAGGGAAGCAGAAGTAAATCTAAGCTGTAGTTAAAAAAAGACCCCCTGAGGAAAATGAAGTCACCAGATTATGTGTACCATTGAGTTGGGTAATAAGCATTTGTAATATAGCACCAACAAACCCTTGGATAAAAGTATATTTCACAAATACATGTATGATTCCCTATCTGGTACACATTTTCTTCCAAACATTGGCATACAGTCTGATGTGCTTTGAACCTGCATTCTCTCCATTCGTTCTTCCGACTAGTTTCTTTCTTTCTCTCGCTTTATGGAGGGTACCATGCTTGATGCAGACAGCATTGCGTTATATTGTAGGGCGCCTGGGTTACTGATGATGTTGGTCTAGGAATGGGATTCTACCCTGGACTAAAGTGAGGATGCTGAAGAAGTGGTGGTTCACTCTGCACAAGTCATGATGCAAGGGGGCAGAATTCCAATTATGAGGATGGGCTAGATCCAACTTGGCAAATTCAGAGGGTTGCCGGAAAGGAGGTCCTAGAAGGAGTCCTAAATTGCTTTATACTAAAACAAATTATAGCCATGTGTGCAGTACTACTCTGAGAAGCCACATTAGTAATTCAAAGCACCTATATCTTTACAGTACAATTTAATAAAACATACATTTTTAAAAGACAATGATCACCAGTGTTGATTACGTGAGCGGGCAGTCCAGTTATTTGACACACGTTTTACCTTTGTATATGTTTCAGTGCAAAAGTTATAGGGGTGCTAACACCAAAGAGAGGATCCGAGGTTTAACACCTAGCCAGCTCTCTCCAAATTCATTCAAGCCTACATTTGAGCAGTGCTTAAATTGAAATCACATAGGCTTTATAATTTCATGTTCTCTTTCCATCTCTCATCAGATCAGGCAGTTTTTAAACTGATGGGACTACATGTGTAACCCCCAAAAGACCCTATGCTTTCGGTGCAGCACATGGTGAAGAAGTCTGCCACTAGTGAGGCACAACCCATACAATATGCTGGAGCAGCTAGGAATTCATTAGAATCTGAAAAGCACACCTTTAATCTACCCTGTTAAGAGCTTCAAAGTTGTGCACTTCTAATTAAATGTAGTGGGCCAGTTCTCAAACTGCTGAGCTAGGAAGACCCTTTTTTCTCGCACAGCAGTCTCTCTCAATAAATACTGTTTCAATCCAGTTATTTTTCTGTCAACTGCTGTCATTCCTGGTCACCAACTCTGAGCAGCATTTGTTTCATTGCACAGATGTATCCCATGGTTACAGCTATATCAGATATTGTTCCCTCTATGCAACTGCATCTTCCATGGCACGGTTTCTTTCATTGTGGTCTCATTCTCTTTGTGCAATAGTCTCTCTCAATTAAGGCTATCTTCAGTTACCCCATCACTGTAAACTACTGTAACAGTTATTCACCCTGGGCAGGCTCTTTTCTTCTCTACACAGCTCTCTCAGTCCCAATTCCTTCTTTTACCGGTGTCCTATCTTCACAGTCTCTATTTTTGTAATATTATCTTGACATAGTTTGCCAGGTTTGCTTCCAATTACCTGATTGCCTCACTGATATTGTCCTCATTGCTGCTTATAATATAAAAGATGCTCTACACTTCATTCACTTACACGGATTGTATTTTGTCTCAATTCCAAATCTCCTGCACCCATCCAAGTCTAACAAGGATGGGGAAGGGGGTATGATTGAATTCTCCTTGACAGCTCTCCTCCTTTTCCAGGTTGGCCTTTGAAGAAGCTGTTCTAAGTCTAGTCCTATCCAATGTCTCTGGCTTGATGCATGGTGAGTTGTATGCCTCTGTCAGTACAGGGATATGGGTATGTCTGAATTAGTTTAGGGTGAGAGTTGTTCCTTTGCGCAACTGAGCAGTGTGCATGTTGAGGGGAAGATGAACAGTGTACCAGTTTGAGTGTAGGGTGAGGGAGGCAACCTTGTGAATTTACAGTGGGAGCAGGATCAGTGATGGGCATAGTACATGCTGGAAGGAGTGAGAGTCTTTTTTTTTGTTGTTGAACATTTTTATTGAAGTCTTGGACACAGAAAAACATAACGTTAATTGACCCTTAATGTACACACAAACACCAAAAATCAGTAAACACACATATCACCATGACAGTAGATTTGAACAATGAAGATAAATACTGAGGGGAGTAAGATAAACAGAAAAAAAACAACCATATATACACTTAGGCTCAATTAACATCAAAATAAAACGAACCCCAGATTTTCTCAAACTTCCGAATCGACCCCACTCTTTGAGCATACACTTGTTCGCTGTTTCTAACTTTTTGCATTTTATAACGCCATTCATGTACGTTGTGGCAGTATTGCGATCGCCAATTTTGGAGAATTAATGACCTCGCCACAGCCGTAGCGATATATGTGAATTTAACTAGTTGCCCTTCTAGCATCATTTCAGGATCGAATCCATACAAGATCATTTTATAATAAACAGAGATTGAGATTTTGCACTGGTTTTGCAGAAACGTGAATATATCTTCCCAGAAAGGAACAATTTTGGAACATTTAGCAACCACATGAGACCAATTAGCAGAGTCATGCTGCAAACACCTATAACAATTCGAAGAGCACTCAGGATACATCTTGTTAATTTTGACCGGATTTAAATACAGAAGCCATTTACTGAAAAACAGCATTCTGCGCCAATTGACCCCTCTTAATGCAGAGAAATTCAACACATTAATTATCTTCCATACGGCGGGCGTTAATACCATATTTTCCTGGTCTAGCCATTTATTACTTGCTTTGCCACATAGATTCGGATCCCTGTTCATGGTTAAATGGCGTTTCCACTTCCCTGGCTTTCTTTCTTGTATTGACAGAAAAAGTTCATTGAATAGTGAATCAGGGGGTGGAAGATGTGTGGGTTCTAATTGAAGCAAAACACCATGAATCAGCTTATATGAGCCCAGCAATATAAAATTACCCTGAACCCGGGCTGTCAAATCTGACATCCTAATCCAGGTGTCATTTTTCAAAAAATCATTCAGTTTCCTGAACCCTATTTTCTGCCATTTTTCTAATAACTCCAAATTAATATCCACCCCAAAGAATGAAAAAACTGAGCTAATGGAAGAGAATATATTGAGAAATGAAAGAGAGTGACTCTTTAGGAGTGCTGTACGTCTTTTAAAAAACGAGTGCAAAACCTTGTACCTAACTGTTTTTGGGGATTTGAAAACTTGAAGTGGTGAGGGAATCTGAGCTTCTTTACAAATCAAATCAAAGAAAAAATTGATAAAAAGTTGTTGGGTATTGTCCTTAAATCTAGTCATAAATTGAGCCAAATAAGCATTATAATAGTCTTTCAGATTGGGAAGAGCAAGCCCTCCTTGTTCCTTATCCTCAAATAAAGTGTGCAAGGCAATGCATGGTGTCTTTTTAGCCCATATAAAGGAAGAAAACAAAGATTCAGCCTTAGAGAAGAATGAGCCAGGCAGAGCACAAGAGATAGTTGAAAATAGAAAATTGAATAGCGGAAGAACCGACATCTTAATTAGAGCAATACGTCCCACAATAGTTAATGGTAGGGAATTCCATCTTTCAAACATTACTCGGATTTTCTGCAGCATTGGTACAAAATTCAAACTATAAAGATCAGCAACTGAGGATGAAAACCAAACCCCCAAGTATCCTTTCGGTTTATTATTAATGCATGACTTTAAATCGGGATGTATTACGGGCTTAATACCCCCGCACACTAGAATTTAATTTTTTTTAAATTTATCCGATATCCCCCCAGAACCTCAAACTCTTCGAATATTTGTAGGGCCTGAGCTTGACATTGTATTTCTGGCCTAATTAGCAGGATTATATCGTCTGCGTAAAGTTTAATTTTAGGCATCGAGTTAATAGGGGGAAGTAACAGTGGAGCTTTCCTAATTGCAGTAGCTAATGGTTCTATGAAAAAAGCAAATATCGGAGACAGTGGGCAGCCTTGTCTAGTGCCACGTTTCACCGAAACTAGTCCCACTGATTCAGTATTGATAATGATATTGGCCCGGGCCCCTGAATAAAGATTCCGTATCAGATCTATTATTGCATCTGGAATGCGGAAGTGCTGTAAAATAACAAAAAGTGTCTCCCATACCACCAAATCAAAAGCTTTTTCAGCATCAAATAATAGAATGAATGCTGGAATCTTTCGTGCTTCAAAGAAATCAAGAGCCTCCGTTAGAAAATGAGTATTGGTCAACAATTGCCTTCCGGCAACAAAACCATTCTGATCTCCATGAATCAAATCTGTGGAAAAAGAATTAAAACGAGTGGATAATAGTTTAGTGGTAATTTTATAATCTGTGTTCAGTAACGTAATGGGTCTATAAGAGTTTGGGTCTGTCGGGGTTTACCCTTTTTAAGAAAGCTTACTACTGTTCCTTCCCGAAATGAATCTGGAACATATCCGCCCATCAACATGAAATTTAATAGTTGTATAAAAAAATCCGAAAAGGCACTGAAAAAACTTTAAAACATTCTGAGGGGAACCCTCAGGGCCAGCAGCTTTCCCAAGTGGGAGCTGTTGAACTACTTTCTCTACTTCCTCTCGCGAGAAGGAGATAACCATACTCGCTTGATCAAATGGAGAAAGAGTAGGAAGAGATTGTTTTTCCAAATACTTCAATAAATTTTGATGGTCTATCATCTCTTGAGTATCATAGATTTTCTTATAATGTGCGACCATAATATCGCCAATTTCGATTGGAGCCGAAGTGTCTCTAAGAGTCTCAGGAGAGTTCAAAGAATGTATTAAATTGACGAGGCTTGTTCTCTGGCCTGCCACGCCAAGAGTTTGCCAGTAAAATTACTCTCTTCATAGATTTTTTGAGAGCTCTTACGAAAAATCTCCTCACTCTGAGTATAGAGCTCCTGAGAGAACTCTCTTTTGGCCGCAATTAGTTGGTCATAGACCAATCTATCTGAGTTATGTTGCATACGTATAGTCAGATCCTGTATTTTCTGTTGAAGCGCTTTATTCCTGTTCTTGGCGGCCAATGAATCGACCGCATCTCTCCCAATAACCAGCCCTCGAATATATGCCTTCAGAGAGTCCCAAACATAGTTAAGGGGGGCTATTCCCACATTCCGTGCGAGAAAATCTGAAATTTCTGTTTTAATAGCCTCCACCCAAGTCTCATCAGTCAGATGTTTCTTATTAAAGACCCAGCGCTTCGGGATTCTTACCCTATCTACCGATCCTACTTCCATAATAATCATAGCGTGATCCAAGAATCCGTTATAGAGCATCATCTGTTTGGAGAAAATAATTTGACGTGAGATTAAAAAGAAATCAATTCGGGAGGAGGATTTGTACCTGCCGGACCAACAGGTATATTCCCTTTTATCTGGGTTTTGATTGCGCCAGTGGTCGGTCCCATAAATTAAAAATCGCCATATTATTCCTAATCGATCTAAGGGATTTGGGCTTATATTGAACCATCGACTTGCTGGATGAATCCAGCACTTTATTCATCATAATATTAAAATCCCCGCCTATAATAATTTCCCCCTTGACCATTAACAAGGAATGAAAAAGCTCCTCATATATCTCTGGTCTATCCTCCGTTGGAGCGTAAAAACTAACTAACGTCACGGGGTTATTTCCATTAGGAATAACACAGGTGGCCCAGCACCATCGGCCCATCCCATCATGCTCCACCTGACCCACCTGGGCTTCTAGTTTTTTACTCAAAAATAGCGCAACTCCTTTCTGTGACTCTGAACATGCAGATAATACTCTACAAGATGCCCAACTTTTAAACATAGAAAATTCCTCATTTTTCGACCTGGGTATGTGGGTTTCCTGTAACAGAATCACATCCGGCTGTTGCGTTTTAACCCATAGTTCTATTGCTCTCATTTTTTTCCTATTATTTAGACCATTTACGTTAAAGGAAATAATTTTCACCCCCATACTAGAGAATCAAAACAAAGAAAAATCACCACATAGCTGATCTCCAAATCTGAAAATAGACCATTATTAAACCCAACATTGCCAGGAATACCACACTTCAGAATTAACGACATTCTTAAACTTCCGGCTGTGTACAAGTAGATATATAGAATCATCCAAGACTTCTTTTTTTGATTTCTTACCCCCTGCCACCCTCCCCCTCCCCCCCCCTCTAGTCCCCCCATCCTTTATGGCTCTTCCCCCACGCCAGCCATTCAGTCCCACCCCCACCCATAAGGTGCCTTGAATTAGCACCCCTTGACCTTTCTCGGAGTCCAGTCCCATCTTCCTCCCCCCTCGCACAAAAAAAAAAAATTGAAGTATTCAGTGAGATAAGTAATCTCCTCTGCCAACCGGCAGACTTCCATAGTTCGAAAAAGCCACCAAAAAACCAAAATTCACGAAGAAACTTCTATACCAGAGTTCAAAGGGCAGTCTTACAGCCTATATTAATTGGTCCTTAGAGATCATGCTTAACAGCCCCTGTGCTTCGTCAATGTCAGTAAATAAATGAAATTTGCCCTTAACCAGAACTTTCAGTTTTGATTGCTGAGCAATCATAGCTTGCGCTCCCCTGTCCTTGAACAATTGTAGCATTTTTACGAATTCCTTCCTCCTTCTAGCCGCCGCAGCGGACATATCCGAGAAGATCCGGCATTTAGTAGAGGGGTTAGCCGAAAATTGCCTCTGCTTGAAGGCCTTAGACAGGATAGTTTCTTTCACTCGGATATCTGCAAAATTGACAAGAATAGTCCGGGGTAGAGAGGAGTTTGGAAATGGTTGAGCAGGGACACGATGTGCTCGTGTGATCGTCAAGTCCCCTTTAAATTCTAGAATGACCTCATGGAGGAAGAAGGAGGTAAGCCACTGTATCATATCAGAACCTTCAATTTTCTCGGGGACTCCCACGATTCTAAGGTTCGACCTCCTATTATAATTTTCCATTTCATCTAACTTTATTTCTAGAGAGTTAGAGGTCTTAGAGAGAGATGACACCTCTTTTTTAACATCATACACATGATCCTCCAGGTTCGAAATCCTTGTCTCAGCTTCCTGTAGTCATGCAGGAAAGGAAGAAATCACTTCTTCAATTTTATCCAGCCTTTGAATAATAAGGGCCAGATCAGACCTTTGCGAGTTTTTCATTTCCCTCACCTCGCCCAATATCATGTTGAGCAGGTCTTTAACTGTGATATGGAATTCTCCTGTGGTCTCAGTCTCCATTCCTAGAATCGGACTTTGCACTTCAGGGAGAGAAGATACTAATGGCTCCACGTAAGGTGACGCTCCATCTACCGAAAGATTGCTTTCTTGCGACCCCAATGCCACCAGTGAGGGGATGTCTTTAACTCCCATTGTAGAGGGGATTAGAGTTGGGCCTCCCCCTGCTGGAGAAGGGAGAGACGCAGGCATCAAATTGTCATTTTTTTTCCGGAACAGGGGAAAATTTTTAGAGATTTTCTGTGCCTGTCCTAACCCCCCATCTTTAGAGGCTCCTGGTTTGATCGGCTCGCCCCTATTCACCTTATGTACAGAGTCCTCTTGCCCTAGGGTTCTCTGGCAAGATTGATTGAGCAGAGATGGGAAGAACAGACTCCGTCGACTCTTCCTCCTCGTCCCCCGAGGTTCCATAAATATTGACTAATAAATCCTCTCTCAGCGCTTATGTCAGCATTCTTAGTGGCAGCTGCCTCATCCTTCATCTGCTGGCGTCTGATTCGCGCTTTGGCGCGTGCATTCAACTGTTTGCCCATGCCACTAATCGAACATTTCCTTCAACCGCTGCGTATTAACTTGAAGCAACAGGGGTAAAAAGAGCCTTTTACCCTGCAGGTGAGGTTCTGCCAGATGGCAGAGAGAGTCTATGCCAATTAAACAAGGCTAGGCAGCACCAAGCACCTGATAACAAGATCTTATGCCAATGCAATGTCACAGGCCCCAGAGAGCCCAATCCGTAACTCTTAAATAGTAATTGCACATTTCCCATCCAGTCGCCACTTAGTATCTTGCCTGCAGCAGCGCATTGCCACTTGTACCTTTAAAGCTGTAGCTGTAGCTGTAGCCCAGTTGATGCTTAACATCTGCCACACAAATAAAGTCTCAGCAGGCTCCAAATACCAAATCCGTCATGGAAAGCAAGCCCCCAAACTGCGGCCGCTTGCGTGTTCACCCGCAGCCTCAGTGGCAGAGATAGCGCGTTGCAACTTTGTAGTATCGGCCACAAACAGCGACTCGCCGCTCACGGGACCCCGAACACCGGATACTTTTTGCTGCTCTGTCACCTTTACTCTCCAGCTTGAGACATCGTTTTACCCAGCGATTTCCTCATGCAAGGGCCGGAAAAAAAACGGCAGTTCCGCGGACCACAGCTTCACGAAGAGACGCCAGTCCAGCGTTCTCACTGCATCGCCATTGACCACGAGGTGTGGGAGGGGTCAGGGACAGAACTCCGGCTACGCGGAGGCGTGGGACTCCAGCGTAGAACCCTGACCGGGCTCACAAGGGGAAGATGAACAGTGTACCAGTTTGAGTGTAGGGTGAGGGAGGCAACCTTGTGAATTTACAGTGGGAGCAGGATCAGTGATGGGCATAGTACATGCTGGAAGGAGTGAGAGTCACCAGAAGTGAATCGTGAAGTGATTGGATAAGTGCAAGGTAAATTGTGTGAATGTAGGGTCAGCAGTGTGCCTGTGTGAGAATGAGGAAGTGTTCATTCTGTGCAGGGCGAGCAAAGCGTATTTTGAGTGCAGGTTGAATAGTGCGTATTGTGAGTGGCGTGTTTGGGTGTGGCTTTATGACTATACAATGAGTTTGTTTGCCTACATGAGTGCAGTGTAAGTAATGTGAGGGCAGAGTGAGTGATGTGCATAGGGTGATCAAGGTGAAAGGATTGCTTGCAGAGTGTAGACTGAGTGGTTTGTCTGTGTGAATGTACTGGGACTCGTGTCTGTGTAAGAGTGAAATAAGCAGTATGTCAGAGTGTGTGTACAGTGAATAATGTGTTTGAATGCAGAATTTATGTGTGTTTATGAGTGCATCTGAATATGAGGTAAGCAAAGTGCCTGAAAGTAGGGTGAGCAATGTGTCTGTGTGAGTGCAGGAGAGATGAGTCTTCATAAGTCTAGGATGAGGAGCATGCTGTGTGAGTGCAGGTTGAGTATGTGCCTGAGTGCAGGTTTTTAGCTGTATTGTGAGTCCGGGATGAGGGGTATACTTGTGTATGTGCAGGGTGCAGATATTGCCAATCCTTGTTAAGGCAATTTAGCAGGAAAATGTGCTTTCATGGAACGCTTTAACTTTTAAATGTTTGAGGAGGTGTCCTTTCTAATCTCACTAGAAAGTAGTATATTTTTTCCTAATATCACTCAGTTGCGCACACAAACAAGAAATGTGTGCGCACAAACAGGTCACTACCGCACAGAGACAAAAATAATTAGAGGGAACACTGGCTACAACCACCTTTGAGGTGTCAGTAAAAAATAAAGGTTTTGTGACCGTAATCTGGTTGCAAAACATTCATACATACCACGGTGAATCGGTATTAGGAAGGGACGCTCTAAACAACCCTATCATGGACAATGCTGGTCCTCTCCTCTATGTCCTCAACAGACTGATATATTTTTAGAGTCACAGTGCCTAGCACATCCTATCCAGCATGTGGATAACAGTAAGCAAGGTCTTAGCTGTCATTATTGCAGCAGGTGGGCGTGTGCTTCTAAATATAAACAGTTTCATTGCACAGAGCCATCATGACACGCTGGGATTTCTATAAGATTCTCTCCCCTTACCTGATTAGGACATTATTAGAGGTGTATGACCCGGTACAGACACAAGACATAATTAGTAGTGTAGTTTGTTACCCCTCATCATTTCCTGGATGGGTTAACACATCCAGAAGGGGCCTGGCTTTTTTGATCAATAGGAGGAGACGCTCTACCGTTGTGACGTCACAGCACTCTAGACGCACCGCCCCCCCTCACTGCCGATATACATGCGTTGACCGGACTATGAGTAACGTTAGGGTCATTTTTGTGTATTTTCCCCAACAGAGTGTGACTACAGGCACCACTGGGACCTATGTCACATACAATACACTCAAGTAGGTTTACCCACTTTTCACACCTAGGGTAACTTGACCACCCCGTCACATCGAGGTGCATCTATCTACACGGACTCACACTTTTCTGCCTCGAAGCATAACGTATGTGGTTTCTTGTGTGTATGATTGCATTAAGATGATCGCTGCCACCGATTGAATGATGCAACAGAGCATACAAAGACTGGCATTTGGGGGCACCCCAATTCAGAATTGATCTGTACCCTCGTGGTTTCCAAATTTTGCAGTAAATACTCGCGACAAAAAATGAACAAATATTGGGGTAATGAGAATTACATTCGCACGTCAGGCTATGGGTTCAAATCACGCATGACAACATAGCTTGAAAATGATTGGCACAGGGTTATGGGTGCAGGTAAATTTTATGCTGTATCCTACTAATTATCCATTATGAAGTGCCTGATACTTCTAACAATTATGTTTGCTGTTTGTTATTATATGTCTCCTTTTCTCTTTCAGAAATCTCCACAGTTGGGGGAAATCGTAAGTTACGAAACCACCCTGCACTCACGCTCACCTTTGCTTGTGTGCTTACACACTAGCTCATAACACATCTAGGCCTGAGTCTCACTGGTCCTGATGAAGGCCAAAATAAATTTGAAAATGTGGCTAAAACTTTTAGAGCACTCCACTTTTTTGGGATATGTACAAGTTCATTTCTCCCCTTCCACGTCCAACTTTGATTTTAACCCTGCCTCAGGAACTTCTTAATAAATTTGGTCCACACCACTTGACTTAGTATCATGGAGGCTGTTGTAAGGTTTACACTCACTACACTCACCTTTTCACAAAACTCCTGCTCTGCTGTGATCAGGTATCGAAGCACACCTAGGAGGCACTCGGCCCCCTAGGTGGGATCCCAATGATGAAGCATCCTACCAACTAGGTTGTGGGTGAGGGTTCTTTTAAAAACTTGTAAAGGAGACCACTTCTGTGGCCTAAATTGTATGGGTCCTTTCAGACCACTGTTAGCTCTTTCATACTGCTTATTCAATAGATTTTGTGGAAACAAACAAGCTCTTGTAAACTCCTCTCTCTCTCATCCTTGTTTGATACAAGCAGAAAGTAAGTCACTTACAAAGACAAGGGACATACTTCCATGCTCCACAAGCATATGTCTGCTACCGTAGAGTTGGTTATACTTTTGGCTGATAGCTATCCTTTCTGGGATCCATTTATTTGCAACTGCAATTTTCTGCATAGAAAAAGAGAATGTCAAAGATAAGGAACTGCTTACAAACAAGTGAGAAAGACCTGTCTCAAGAAAAATAAAAATACATTTACAACCTATTACAACGTTGACTGATTATCATTAATATCAAGCCTGGAAGAATGTTTTGACATCCAATATGTCTGATTTATTTCCCATTAATGTCCCCAAATTGATCCTTCATCCATTTGGTTAATAACATGGACTCTGAGTCAGTTTTCTGTAACAATGACAACAGTTTATTTAGCACTGGAAGTGTTAAACAATTTTTTTATTTTAATACAATTATTCATGCCCTGACAACTGCAGTAGATATAATTTAGTTTAGGCATATCTGAAGACAAAATCTCAGATTAATATCTTCCCCTTCAATCCTATACCTACCCAAATCCAGGAGCCTTCACCAGCGTGAAATAGCACTTTCACGCTGCACGTTTGCTGTCACGGAGCAACAAAGTAAAAATACAAATACAAATTAAAAAATAAACTACATGTGAAGAAAAGGGCGGTTCACAAGACATCAAAACAAATATTTTCTGACTAGTGAAGCTAGTCTGACCATTCCAGTTATAGCTAGCATGGTCTGTGACCATATTGCAGATATCACATGATCCCTTCCTGTGGGAATGATATGTAGTTTGAGTAAATTACCTTATACTATGGAAGATCAGGAATGCTAAAAATCTACACTTTTACCTTAAGGAGACTGTCAGTATGAAAGCAAGTGCATTTTGGATAAATGCTCCTGGAAAATGGATATGGTGTACAACACAGGACCAAAACTCTTTATGGCCAAACAAGGACCCAGGGCACAACCTAAGAAATATAGAACATTTCTAATAGGTTTATTCCATAGGGGATTACCAGTACAACACATAATCAATTTCCTGTTGCCTGATTTATTACTATAATTGCGTTTTGTACTGGATCTCGCGAATGAGGCAGACCAGTTAGAAATTAGACCAGTTAAACCATTGTTCCATATGGAAAATAAATAGGCAAAGAAGGTCTGATGAGATGCCTTGGTATCTCCTCTTTATTCTGTTGTCCTTTATCACATCAAAGTTTTTCTAAGAGAATGTTTGAGCACATTCTAGACAGACAGCTCAGTCCATAAAGATGTTTCGATTCAGAATTCTCAGTTTCAGATATTGCCGACTGTTATGTTTGTCTTTGTTTTCCAAGGACCACTCTGAAACATTGTGTTGTGTTCCATCTTGCAGAGAACGGTCTTTACAGCTTTTAAGTCTGTTGTTTATCATCAACATCAATCTGTCCCATCACGGAAGGATTGTATCTCTTCATTGTAAGTATACCATTTACTGACTTCATCAGACAACATCTTCTCCAGCGGATCTGAAAGTACAGGTTGCTCCTTGGCAGACCTCTTTGGAGGTCCATCACATGTAGGTCAGCTCCTTTGCAAACGCAACAAATATGGCCTTCCTACAAATTTCCATGGATTTCACATAAGCACCTTCCTTGCTCTCTAAATGTAATGTATTATAATATTAATGTATTATAATATTCCAAGTCTATGGAAATCAGAAAGAAGATTAGGGGAAGGCATTTTGTGGCACAGTAACCAAAGAGAGGGCTTTTTTTAAGGGTTAAAAGGTATTACATTGTTACTCATAAGGTCTTTCATCGTGACACCTATATGTGTCTTAGCTACTTCATTGGGATTTTGAACTTGTGCTATAAATGGTTCTTACAATATAATATTTGTCATATGATGAGCTCAAAGGCTTTCTTATGTCATCAGGGCGTAGGCCTTGTGATGGTACTTCCTGTTATTCTTCAGAGGATCAAGGGAAATATGATGCTACTTCCTCTAACGCTATCATGTCTTTAACCCTTTCGATGCTGATGACGAGCTCAGCTCGTCATCACCCACGGGTGTCGTGTGCTGATGACGAGCTGAGCTCGTCATGAACAATGGTGATCAAAGCTTTCCAGCACACGGGAAAAATCCCCGCAGCAGCCATGTGGTTAAAATGATGACAGCGATTCCTTGGTCGTTCAGCAGCATCAGTGAAAATATAATCAGTGGATGCGGTGAGCCAAGCATATTAAATAAACATGAAGTTCAATCGCCAGCGATTGACATGATCAGCAGAGCTTACAGTGACATAGGTATAATAACCTACCCTGCTATAGCTT
Organism: Lissotriton vulgaris; assembly: GCF_964263255.1. NCBI lineage: Eukaryota > Metazoa > Chordata > Amphibia > Caudata > Salamandridae > Lissotriton > Lissotriton vulgaris. Next base: position 156,330 of record NW_028244590.1, read on the forward strand.
GTTAGCATAAAGCAGCAAGAGTCCGATGACAAATGTCTAAGACATTGCTTAAGGCCAAAGCCCTTCTCAGGTGTCTGCACTAGGGCACCTCGATGGCAAGACCCCCTGAAAGCCAGCTGAAATGGCATCTGGTTGCAGTCACCGCAATAAGCACTCAGGATGCCCAGTGTTTCAGAAAAGACTTTGGGCCATATGTATCAACACATTTCCCCATAGACACAGAATGGGCAAAACCCTTTGATACATCTGGCCCATAGAGTCTTTCCCTTTGGAAATGTATCCTCATTCTATCTTTGTGAGAGCCCCAGAAAGATAGGAATGAGATATTGAATTTCACTGCCTCTGTAAGTATTGTATCTGTGGCAAAATATAATAATTGATTGAGTTTCAGACACCCACATCTAAGAAGGCCCTCAGCATGGGGGCGGGGCGTGGGGAGAGAGAGATCACACTCAGACTGAGGAGACTTGACTTCACAGTGGGTACCTGATACCAAGTCCCCACGAGATCATTTCTTCCAAATGATAAGTTTCACAACTTTTTTAAAGATTGCCTTGTGGGGACCTGTGTTTCATAAAGTGTGTTTATTTTTTTGTTCGCTCTGCCCCTGTAGACAGTAGCAAATATTGCAGTCTTAAACACACCAAGGCACCTTAATACTACTTGATGAATTCATTATTTTAAATCAGAAAACGAAAACACTCCTCCATGTGGGTTAAACATTGACAGCAGGTGCAATACATGAAACAGTTAAGTATTTAAAGCCTAGATTAGAAGAGTGTTAGGTAGTTATAACATCACTGGGGCAACACAGGACTTTGGGTTTGTGCTTCTGCATATGTGTTTAGTTATTCTAACTTAGGAACAGATGGAAACCAAGTAGTTTGTGTTTAAATAGTTCATTGAACTAGAGCACAATGTAGATGTAATAAATGTGTTTCATCAGTATTCCAATTTCCTACTAATACCCAGAACCAGTTTCAATGAGAACAAGCATTTGCAATGCAATGGTCTCGGCATCATTAAAGGTAGAGCAATTGGCATTGCTCATGTCATATTTTTTTTTTCTTTAAATCATAAATAAATGGCATTGTCATTTACATTGCCAATACACACCACTCTGCACCTGCACTCACTGCTCTGCACACTCACTACTCTGCACACTCACTACTCTGCACACTCACTACTCTGCACACTCACTACTCTGCACTCTGCACTCACTACTCTGCACTCTGCACTCACTACTCTGCACTATGCACTCACTACTCTGCACTCACTACTCTGCACTCACTACTCTGCACTCACTACTCTGCACTCACTACTCTGCACTATGCACTCACTACTCTGCACTATGCACTCACTACTCTGCACTATGCACTCACTACTCTGCACTATGCACTCACTACTCTGCACTATGCACTCACTACTCTGCACTCACTACTCTGCACTATGCACTCACTACTCTGCACTCTGCACTCACTACTCTGCACTCTGCACTCACTACTCTGCACTCTGCACTCACTACTCTGCACTCTGCACTCACTACTCTGCACTCACTACTCTGCACTCACTACTCTGCACTCACTACTCTGCACTCACTACTCTGCACTCACTACTCACTACTCTGCACTCACTACTCTGCACTCACTACTCACTACTCTGCACTCACTACTCACTACTCTGCACTCACTACTCTGCACTCACTACTCTGCACTCACTACTCTGCACTCACTACTCTGCACTCACTACTCTGCACTCTGCACTCACTACTCACACTCACTACTCTGCACTCACTACTCACACTCACTACTCACACTCACTACTCTGCACTCTGCACTCACTACTCACACTCACTACTCTGCACTCTGCACTCACTACTCTGCACTCACTACTCTGCACTCACTACTCTGCACTCTGCACTCACTACTCTGCACTCACTACTCTGCACTCACTACTCTGCACTCTGCACTCACTACTCTGCACTCACTACTCTGCACTCACTACTCTGCACTCACTACTCTGCACTCTGCACTCACTACTCTGCACTCTGCACTCACTACTCTGCACTCACTACTCTGCACTCACTACTCTGCACTCACTACTCTGCACTCACTACTCTGCACTCTGCACTCACTACTCTGCACTCTGCACTCACTACTCTGCACTCTGCACTCTGCACTCACTACTCTGCACTCACTACTCTGCACTCACTACTCTGCACTCACTACTCTGCACTCTGCACTCACTACTCTGCACTCACTACTCTGCACTCACTACTCTGCACTCACTACTCACTACTCTGCACTCACTACTCTGCACTCACTACTCTGCACTCACTACTCTGCACTCACTACTCTGCACTCACTACTCACTACTCTGCACTCACTACTCACTACTCTGCACTCACTACTCACTACTCTGCACTCACTACTCTGCACTCACTACTCTGCACTCACTACTCACTACTCTGCACTCACTACTCACTACTCTGCACTCACTACTCACTACTCTGCACTCACTACTCTGCACTCACTACTCTGCACTCACTACTCTGCACTCACTACTCTGCACTCACTACTCTGCACTCACTACTCTGCACTCACTACTCTGCACTCTGCACTCACTACTCTGCACTCACTACTCTGCACTCTGCACTCACTACTCTGCACTCACTACTCTGCACTCACTACTCACACTCACTATTCACACTCACTACTCTGCACTCACTACAGCTTCCTTCCACAGCTAGAACTAGTGCATAATGTCAAAACAGAGAAAACAAGGAAACACACTGAAGCTGTCTGTACCACGCCAAGTTCACATTTCGAGCAGCATGTGTTAAATCACGCTTTAGACTACTTCTCTACTCAAAAGTAGTACATTTCCTTCAAAAAGATAAAAATATGACATGCAAACAGTAATGCCGAAACAAACTGTTCAGCATGGGTTTTGATTTACATGAAAACATTAATTTCACTTAAAATAATAATAGTTTTTAGCTAAATTAAATTTACATTTGGATTTAGGGCATATTCACATATTTTTAGTAAATTTAAATGTCAGTGGCAGATGGACACGCTTTCATTTAGCAGCCAAATATACAATAACTTACTGCCCCCGGAATTCCGCCGCGGCCGCACCGGAAGTCAGGCAAGGTCGCCTGTGACGGGGGCGGAGCCGCGTCCGGACCGGAAGAGGAGGCAGGCGGAGGAAATGCGTGGAGCGGCCCGGGGCTCCTGCGAGCGTGGAGAGCCCCCGGGGCCGACAACAGGACGTTGTACGCGTGTTGCGGGGCTCCCTTGACCAAGAGGGAGTCCCGGGATAGGAGCCGCAGCGTCAACTCTCCCTGCCGGTGCGGAGCAGTAAGTTAAAGGGGAGAGGGGGGGCCGGTGCGCGCGCGCGCGTGTGTGTGTGTGTGTGTGTGTGTGTGTGTGTGTGTGTGTGTGTATATGAGTGGGGGGGTTCTGTATGTATGTGCGTGCGTGAGCGCTTCTGTTTCTATGTATGCCTGTGTTGTGAGAGAGCCTCGCGCAGCGCTCGTGCTAATGCGCGTGCCAGTTTAGAAATGCCTGCGCGCGACCCGGAGTGTCTCCTGGGACTGCTACTCGCTAACATAAGATCTCGGCGGAGACGCGCTTACGCGCGTCTTTTAGCCGAGACCTAAAAAGTTCAAGGATAACCTTTTGAACACAAGGTGTATTTCAGTTGCTGGCCTGGGGGCCTTGCTTGTAGAAAAAGACGTAGTAAATGTTCCATCCATTTTAAATAATTACCGAAATGCCTAATTATTGCAATGTGAAACGCTTAAAAAACTAAACTTTCAATGAACGTTATTTGCTTCTTAGGCGCTGTTTACCTGCAAGAAACTGATCACGTGACACTAAATATCTTACATACTAAACCCGTCCTGGGGATACGGGCTGTTCAGACCGGAATGATTCTGTGGATTCTTTCTTAAAGAATCACAAAAACTATGCAAACTGTCTCTGCACAGAGAGAAGAGGAAGTCAGGCCTTTGGGATGGGCAGCTAAAAATGTGTAAAAGCGCGTGTTTCCATCACAAAGGGGGCAATTACTTGACAAGAAACCAGTGTGCTGGAACCGCGTCTGGTTGGTTTTTGTCACACACTGGGGGGTGGGGCCGGCTGGAACAGAAAACACCTGACTGGCCTGACACTAAAGGCGGAAGAAAGAGGTCAGTTTCAACTTTACACTTTTTAAGTGGTACTGAACATGTGAACAGTGAACCATTATGTTTTCCTTTTAGCTGTCACATACATATGTGTGTGTGTGTGTATATATATATATATATATATACATATATATATATATATATATATATATATATATATATATATATATATATATATATATATATATATATATATATGATCAAGGCCTGTTGAGGTCGAAACGCGTAATGGCGGCTTGGTGATGAGCACTAAATAGCATTTCTGCACTAATTTTGGGTCTCGCTTCGTCTGTGGTCGGAATACCTGTAAAGACATTCCTCTGCCATATATATACATATATATATATATATAAGTATATTTTCACTGAAGGAAAACGTTAAAATAATAACCAAAAAAAATCGAGATTCAGAAATAGTTTTGTTTCCTGTACTATTGTATTTATCAACAGCATAGCGTGGGCTTCTTCAGGGGCTGTGTGAACTTTAAGAAATACATTTGCATTTTCCAACAAAGGGAAAGCAATAATTTATATCTCTGATCTCTCTAATTGTTCCTTTAAAATGCTTACTTCTTTGGCATTATACTAATTGGGGCTTATTTACAAGCCCCTTGTGCCACCGGTGAGTAATTTTTTATTTGATAAAAAGTGATGCACCAGCGGCGCATGAGGCTTGTAAATGAGCCCTGTTATGTTTACCGAAATGGGAGGAGGACTAAGCTTTTTTGTAAAATTCACATTTCTTGAAACACATTTGCTGTCCTAAATAAACAAGGGCTTTATTTGCAATATTTTGGCGCACGGCTGTGCAGCAAGCCTTCCTGTTGCGCTGCTGTGAGTCAAAATAAAAGGGCCGGAATGCGCAGTATCTAGAAGATAAGGCGCATTCCTGTCACCCCCCGCGTTGGCGCACAACAGCAGCAGTAGCTTGTCTCCTTTCTGGTGAAGAATTGGCTTGGTAGTTTAGTCTGCCCTGTTCCCATGATGCACTGGGCCAGGGACAGACTGATTTGCATTTAGCCAGGTTCTGAGCTGGGATGGTGCAGTGAGATAAATAACGGTGATGGATCAAGCCCTGATCTTTGGACTGGGTAAGAGTGGTCTGCTTAATTCAGACACTCTGTTCATCACCACCCCCTTTTCTGAATCGTAGCAGCAATGCACCAGCACAGACAACTTTGCCTCATTTTGCAAGGGTGCATGCGCTGAGGGGATGATTGTCCCTTCCTGCCTAAAAAACAATCTTTAAAGGCATTTTCCTCTTTCTATGTGTGCTGCGGAATGCAGCACGAATGGAAAAAGGAAAAAACGAGGAGAAACAAAAGTATTGCTCCATGTTGAACCGCCTTACACCTCCCGTGTAGATTATGACGCATTTTCAGGTGTACAAAATGTTGTGAATCTGGAAATGCGTCAAGTTCCATGGCTGTTGCATGGGAACACCGACAGCAACACCCATGGAACGCCCTTTTCACGCAGAGTTATAGATGGAAGGTAAACATATTTACAAGGCCATGAAAAGTCACGCAGGGTGACATTACATGGCCTTGTAAATTTGGGGAAGCCCATTGCGCTGCGGATGCATCAATAAAAGTAAGAGTGGAAGGAAAGTCAAAATTGGATAAACAAAACCCTGTTTTAAACAAAGCACAAATATTCAGTCAGGTCAGTGGGCCCAATTTATAGTTCCACTTGCAAGTTCATCTTACACACAAACAGTGGCTTGATTTCACAAAATGTGAATGTACAGGTAGTATTACATGGAAGGGAGTCTACTGTATTTAAGTACAAACTTTTTTCTTGCCCCATTTTCATTATGACAATGTTCAGAAATTTAGTTCTGCAAGAGTAAGAGTACATTTGTTTCCACAGTGGGAATGGGCACGCAACGTCACAAATATTTTTATATGTTTTTAAATAACTTTCTTTGATAATAATTTCTATTATAGACAATAAAATAAGCTATCGAAAATATATTGCAAAGTATTATAACATCAGTTGGTCTAATCCAGGGGTCTCCAACCTTTTCATTAATAAGAGTCTCTTATGTTCAATGAAAAGCATCCCAAGCTACTAATATTGTTAGAGATGTAATAGTTACCTCTTCAGGCAAGACTACTTTAAGGGCTTCCAGGTGCAAAAATTACCAGCAGTGATCATTTCATTGTATCAGGCATGCTTGCTAACAGTAATGGAAAAATTGTTTGTCAGTGTGGAATGGCTCTAGATGGGTTTTACATAACAGCCATAGCTGCAAAGCCCCTAACATCAAGTTAATAATATTAGTAATAAGTCTTCCCAACACTGGTTGATGTTCCTCTCTCAACTAGGAGATTTAAATATATTTCAGAAATTCAGCCCTTTTTCTGCAAACATCAGCATATGAGTTCTGAACAGACACATTTTTCTTGAATACCTGCTTTTCAACTTAAGTAAACATGTATTAATTCAAACAAGCAAAAGCTTCTAGTTTAGTTGACTAGGTTGCAGATAGGAGAGCTGCTTATAGGTAGCTGGAGAGCTACCAGTAGCTCACAAGCTACGCGTTGGAGAAGCCTGCTCTAATCGAAACTAAACAGCTACGATTCACTCAATAGGATCAGGAGATGGAACTACTGATCTCACCAGACGAGACCAAAACACCTCTGACACAGCTGCACATGGGCAAGACTCTGTGCAGCGACGACCTTCCCCTGAAGTTCTGAAAGTCATTGCTGGGGCAGCTGACTACACCTCTTTTGGAACTTTACCATGAGGCCTGTACAAGAGGACAATTACCCACGACTACCAAAGAAGCTGTGGTGTTTATGCTGCCAAAGGCGGGTCACAACCCCATAAATGTTGGCTCCTATCCCCCCATTCACTATTCATTTTTGATTGCAAGATATTGGGGAAGATGTTTGCTAACAGAGAGGTTTGCGTGCTGCTATTTATTGTACACAGTGATTGGAGTGGGTTTGTCGCTGGCTGCAGCTCGATACCAAATGTGAGACAGTTGTTTCATGTCCGTAGAGGTATCTTGGCTGGATCCACAAGAGTGGCTGCAGCCGCCACTGACATGGAGATAAAGTGGACTCTCTTCCTGTGGTCAGTTCTAAAACCCATGAGCTTTGGGAATGATGCCATTAATGGGTGCAGCTCCTTTATTCTGCTACAGCCATTGTCAGAATGGCGAGTGTGATCTCCGATGCTTGGCTGTTACAATGCGGCACAAGGTGTATTGCCTCTCCACTTTGCTATGTGCACTGGCAATGGAGCCCCTGACATGACACATCTGCAGTAGTGGAAGGAAGCTGACTCTTCGTATTAGTGGCTACAAGCATGTCATTTCACTATATGAGGGCAACATTTTATTATTTATGCATAATTGCACTGAAGGTCTGGCTGAACTGCTAAAAGAGCTCCAAAGGTTTAGGGCACAATCTGGTATACAGATGAATGCAGTGAAGACGTATCTGTTCCCACTGACCAAGGAGGGTGCCACAGTGACGCTTTTTCCTTCAATCTCGGGGCTGTTGGGGTGAACAACCTTTACAACGAAACTTTTACAACGCACTACCATTACGACGCAACCATTACAATGCAAACCATTACAATGCATTGCGCTGGTGGGCGTTCTAGGATAGGGAATAGATTTAATTTACTATCCAACACCTTCCCTACTATCCACAGGGACTGAAGTTGGAATAGTAAATTAAACTATTCACTATCCAGCACCCCAAAGCGCTATGCGTTGTAGTGGTATGCGTTGTAAAAACTGCGTTGTAACGGCATGCGTGGTAAAAGCATGCGTTGTAATGTCATACATCCGGTTGTTGGTAGCATTCCCCACTTTAAATACCTAGAGGTCAGAGTATACAGAGACCATCAAGATGTGCTACAAGCAAATTTTGGACAGGCGATAAAGGTTGATAGGTTCTCAATTGGTCTTTGGTGCAAATTGCCCTGGTCGGTATCGGGATGAGTAGCCCTAGCCAACATTGCCAACATTGCCCAGGCCGCTCTACTTTTTCACAAACATTCTAATGCAACTTAAATGACATTTTTTTCAGGAACTCTCCATGCTGTTGACGGAGTTGGGCTGGGGAGCAAACAGAAAGAGGATAGCACTTGACCGACATTATCTTCTCTTGGACTGGAGAACTGGGAGATCCCTAACTTTGAATCTTATTATCTGGTGGTGCAATCCTAGATTGTGGCATGACGGTTCAGCCCTTGGGCATCCTTTGTGTTTTTCTATGTTTAAGAGGAGTTATTTCCCACAGACCTTCTCAAATATGTTCTTCATATGCAGTCTAAGGTAAGGGCTACTTCGATCTTGCTGCTCTCAGTAAGAAACTGTTGGCACTGGTACATATGTAGGAGGACTGATGGAACCCCTTATGCTCCAAAGGCTTTTACCAGTTGCACAAAGGGTGGATAGGTCTCTTTGGTCCAGAGCAGGGATAACCTTATTATGCACTCTATATGGTTCTGGTACTCTAATGTCTCTTTCAAGAAGTGATGCTTGTTTCCTACCTTACCTCCCGGGCAATTGTTGACCTATGTGGCACTTCCCAAGGCTATCTTAATCACATTGTGTAGTGGAGGGTCAGGGCCAAATAATGCAGTAATAATGCACATGCTGTGGATATGTGGAAATGGCCGCCATTTCATTACAATGGCATACAGAGCCAACAGGATCACCAGATGTAAAAGTCTGACCTCTTTGCAATCTAAGTGGGAAGAAGATGTGGCGGAAAAGCTTACAGACTTCAAATGAACCCAAGTCCTGCAGGAAGTACGGCAGATGTTGCTGAATACTTGTCTTAAGCTTATACAATGTATTAATGTCCACAGGGTGTATTTAAAGCCAACACACCTACAGGTCATGCATTCAGAAACATCCTGTGCATGTGCCTGTTTTAAACAGAATCGGGCAGCTTACGGTATATGGTCTGGTCACGTGGAGCCTTTAGGCACTGGTGTGACAATGTCACTAGATGCCTTACAGACTGGAAAGACAAATGCGATTTGAGCTTGCGTAAAAAGACCTTCTGGGGCTTATGCCTGGGTCTAAAGTTAATAGATCTAACAGTTTATTCATAGACCTGGCTCTAGCTCTCCTAATGGGACAAATAGCCATGAATTGGAGATCCCGGCAGCTCTGGACACTGGAAGATGGACTTGTATGAATTTCCAAAGACTGAAATGGATCCAGATTTATGCCCTGCAGGTGATATGCTCAGACCTAGACTGACATTGGATTGGGAGCCAATCTGTAGGGCTGGCATCCCCAAGAGAGAGTATAAACCACCTTGAACAATGACTCATACAGACATTTACGCCTATTGATAGTATTCGTGGACAATGCAGTTTCTTTAATTATAGTATAAAACCTGGTATACTTATGACATGAAAATGGAGAGAAACGCATGTGCCAAATGTTCTGATAATCTTCTGTGATAAATTAACATTGTTGGCTGGATGAGATCTGGGGTGGTGGGACCTGGGTAAGGGTTTTGCTTTGTGATCATTTGTTGATACATGTCCAGGGATTACAAACTGTTTTCAGCATACATGGAATAGGCATGTTACAAAGCTGCTTCCTAAAAAGCAATGGTATTCTTCGGTACATGTTATTCTGCAATGCTAAATGACTACATTACTGCATGGTTACTATAAAAATAATGAAGAACAATTGGTAAAAAAGAAATTCACCAACAAAACAAAAAGAGAAATCTCATCATAGTGTCTGAGTTTTGATAAATGGAATTCTTCGGGAGTGTAAAGATGACTTGAGAATCGTCTGCTTATATGTAAAAACAGCAGATTGAACAGGGAATGGTGACCATACACGTGTGTTAAAGTGTAGAGAGAGCGGGGAACGTCGTATATGCCTCTGCGAGGCTTTTAAGAAATTAATTAACGTTCCATTAGTGGCATGGGAACTGAATAAAAGTAACCAAGTGAGATTCCCTGGACATTTTTGTTCACCTCGAACCGGGCTCTGACTGCAGGGCACCTGGACTTTGCTCTACAAGTTTCCTCATGCTTGTCCTGAGGAGACCAAGAAGGATATCAAGGCTGAAACGTACCCGCGTCGACAGTCTTTGACAAGAGGAGTCTGATTATAATTGATTTATCTTTCTGACCAGGGAATGCACATTTCTGAATTACGGTTTCTAGAGGGGTAATTACCTCTTGTGCTTATATGACGACCTCAAAGTGTATCTCCTTTATTTAATAGGCAAAAACAGTTTTTTCTATCAAATGGGTAGAAGGAATTTATGAATTGTGTTTGTGATGTGTACTTAGTTTGTATATATGTTTAAAAAGATATCAAAATGAAAACGAGAATATCGAAATATTGATGACTAAAAAATCATTACAACGATAACTAAAAAGAATAATAGGGCAATGTATAGCTCCCTATGTTGAAGTACAATTGCTTATATCTTTTCCTCCTTGCCAGCCGTTTTCTCTTTACCTTTATATGTAAAAACAAGCCCTTGATTAATGGAACAATACTGACAGTGGTCTCATTTATAAAGTAAATATGACAGGCAAGAGGATGGAGCCGATTATTCAATGTCATGGTTTTTTAGTAAAAGGGTGAGAGGAAACAACTTGTGCTCTCTCAGATTGAAAGGATGTGATCCATTTGAGGACAGTGCATGTGATGTCAAGATTAGTGACAGTTGTAGAAGAATATTGTGGTTGATGGTTTTGAAGACTGTCAACATATCTAAAAATATTAGCACTCCAACATATCCTCTATCTATAAGGCTTCATAAAATTGTCAAGTGCAGAGGTCTGCTTGAGAAGCATCAGAAATGCCAAGATGTAGCGGCTAAGTAAACACACGTTTCTCCATCAATTTATGCGAGAACGGAAATGTAACCCCTTCCCCAGTGCTAAGCCTTTTTTTGGGCTATTTGGGATAGTGCGTGCTTAGGCCCCTGTAACGTTTTGACCACATAAGGTATCCATGCCAAATTTGCATCCTGTTCTTCCAACATCATGGGAATTCTAAAGGTACCCAGGGTTTGGGGATTGCCCTGGAGGGGTCCCAGAAATTAGCAAAAATACAGCAAAAGTTAGTTTTTTGGGGGAAAAAATGGGGAAAATGGGCTGCAAATGAAAGCGTCTGGGTTTTTCCCTGAAAATGTTATCAACAAAGGGTTTGTGGGGCTGAAATCACCATTTTCCCAGCTTTTAGGGAATTACAGACTTTTGTCAGAAACCCAACATTTTTTACACAGTTTTGGCATTTTTCTGGGACATAGCCTATTTTTGCTATTTTTTGTGCTTTCAACCTCCTTCCAGTTAATGGTAGAAATGGGTGTGAAAGTAATAATGGATCCTGGAAAGCTATACATTTCAGAAAATTAGACAAAATTCTGAATTCAGCAAAGGTCATTTGTGTAGATCCATCAAGGTTTCTTTATAGAAACTAACAGTTAAATATAGGAAAAACTGAAAATTAGTTGAAAAACACAGCCTTTTGTGTCAATGTTTTCACCTGTAACTTCTTATAATTATGACAGCTCTTTAAAAACAATATACTGTTACATCCGCTGGACCTTCCTGGTTGTGGGGATATATAGGACTAGTAGGTTCACCAAGAACCCGACGAACCCAGAGTCAAAAAATGAGCAGCAATTTGCAATGTTTTTTTATATTATGTTCCGGGTACATTGCAATTATTGAGGGAAAATGTAAAAATCGGTATGAACAACACTTATGTATTTCTGAAATGGGAACAAATTTTAAAGTTTAGAAACAGTACATATTTGCAAATTTTTGAAATTGGGAATACTCATACTAGCATGAGAATTATCGGTCATTTTTCAAAATGACTTCTTTTTTACACAGTGTCTTTCATTTGGAAGGCAGAAATGCATAAAAAATCAATAGGTAATAACAGTTGCTTTACAAATCTGAATTACCCTAAATCTCCCGATAAAAATTGTACCTCACTTGTGTGGGTAGGCATAGTGCCCACGACAGGAAATGGCTCAAAACCCAACATGAACACACCACATTTTCACAATGAAAATGTACCTTTTTTTTGCGAAGTGTCTAGCTGTAGTTTTTGAACACTAGCTCTGCCGGCACCGAGGGAAACCTATCAGACCTATACATTTTGAAAAACTAGACACCCAGGGAAATCTGGGATAGGGTGACTTGACTGCCTCCCACCAGGTTCTGTTACCCAGAATCCCTTGCAAACCTCAAACATTGTCATAAAAACACAGTTTCCCCACATTTCTGTGTTGGAAAGTTCTGGAATCTGCGTGGATCCACAAATTTCCACCCACCCCGCGTTCCCCAAAGTCTTACGAGAAAAATGGTAACTCACTTGTGTGGGTTGCCCTAGTAGCCGCAACAGGAAACGGTGCAAAACGCAATGTGGTCACACCTCAATTTCGCAAGGAAAAATGACCCTTTTTTGGCAAAGTGCCTAGCTTTAGTTTTTTAACCTTAGCCCTGCCGGCACCTAGGGAAACCTAGCAATCCTATACATTTTTGAAAACTAGACACTCAGTGGAATCCAGGATGGGGAGACTTGGCTGCCCCCCACCAGGTTCTGTTACCCAGAATCCCTTGCAAACCTAAACAATTGTCAAAGAAAACACATTTTCTCCACATTTCTGTGGTGGAAAGTTCTGGAATCTGCGTGGATCTACAATTTTCCATCCACCCCGCGTTCCCCAAAGTCTTACAAGAAAAATGGTACCTCACTTGTGTGGGCCGGCCTAGTGCCCGCGATAGGAAACGGCGCAAAACGCAACGTGGCCACACCTCAATTTTGCAGTGAAAAATTACCCTTTTTTGGCAAAGTGCCTAGCTGTAGTTTTTGAACCCTAGCTCTGCCGGCACCTAGGGAAATCTAGCCAACCTATACATTTTTGAAAACTAGACACCCAGGGAAATCCAGCATGGGGTGACTTGACTGCCTCGCACCAGGGTCTGTTACCCAGAATCCCTTGCAAAGCTAAAGAATTCTCCCAAAAACATTAATTTTCCCCACATTTCTGTGGTGGAAAGTTCTGGAATCTGCATGGATACACAACTTTCCACCCACTCCGCGTTCCCCAAAGTCTTCTGAGAAAAAATGGTACCTCACTTGTGTGGGTCGGCCGAGTGCCTGCGACAGGAAACGGCACAAAACGCAACGTGGTCACACCTCAATTTCGCAGTGAAAAATGACCCTCTTTTGGCAAAGTGCCTACCTGTAGTTTTTGAACCCTAGCTCTGCCGGCACCTAGGGAAACCTAGCAAACCTTTACATTTTTGAAAACTAGACACCCAGGGGAATCTAGGATGGGGTGACTTAGCTGCCTCCCACTAGGTTCTGTTACCCAGAATCCCTTGCAAACCTAAAACGTTGTCAAAAAACACATTCTCCCCAAATTTCTTGGTGGAGACTCTGGAATCTGCGTGAATCCACAAATTTCCACCCACCCCGCATTCCCCAAAGTCTTACAAGAAAAATGGTACCTCACTTGTGTGGGTCAGCCTAGTGCCCGCGACAGGTAATGGCGCAAAAAGCAATGTGGTCACACCTCAATTTTGCAGTGAAAAATGACCCTTTTTTGGCAAAGTGCCTAGCTCTTGTTTGCGAACCATAGCTCTGCCGGCACGTAGGGAAACCTACAAAACCCCCACCTTTCTGAAAACTAGACACCCGGGGGCTTCCAGGGAGGTATGGCTTGCGTGGATCCCCCAACGGTTCCTTACCCAGAATCCCTTGCAAACCTAAAATTTGTCAAAAAAACAAATTTTCCCCACATTTTTGTGTGGGAAAGTGTGGCATCACAGGGCTCACACAAATTTCCTACCACCCACTGTTCCCCCAGGTCTCCCGATAAAAATGGTGCCTCACTTGTGTGGGAGGCCCAAGTACCCAGGGCAGGCAAGGCCACAAAACGTTTTGAGGCAACATCAGCATTGCCTATCAAAAAATGTTTTGGGCCCTTCCCTGTCGCGGGTACTTGGGCCTCCCACACAAGTGAGGCACCATTTTTATCGGGAGACTTGGGAAACTCTGGGTGGTCGGAAATTTGTGTGAGCCCGGTGATGCCACAACTTTCCCACACAAAAATGTGTGAAAAAAGAGATTTTTATTCAGCTAACATTGAGGTTTGCAGGGGATTCTGGGTAAGGAAACGTTGTGGGATCCATGCAAGCCATACCTCCCTGGAAGCCTCCAGGTGTCTAGTTTTCGGAAATGTGTGGGTTTGGTAGGTTTCCCTAGATGGCCGCCGAGCACGGGGCCAAAACCCCCGGTGACCCCCTTGCAAAACCAAGTGGTTTTGAGATAGGCAATTTTGATGTCGCCTCACTACGTTTTGGGCCCTTGCCTGTCGCAGCTACTTGGGCCTCCCAAACAAGAGAGGCACAATTTTTATCGAGAGACCTGGGGGAACGCTGCGTAGTGGGAAATTTGTGTGGGCCCGGTCATGCCACAACTTTCCCACACAAAAAGGTGTGAAAAAAGTGATTTTTTCAACTAAAATTGAGGTTTGCAGGGGATTCTGGGTAAGGAAATGTTGGGAGATCCATGCAAGCCATACCTCCCTGGAAGCCCCTGTGTGTCTAGTTATCATTAATGTGTGGGTATGGTAGGTTTCCCTAGAAGGCCCCCGAGCACAGGGCCAAAAACCCAGGTGACCCCCCTTGCAAAACCAGGTGGTTTTGAGATAGGCAATTTTGGGTCGCTTCACTACGTTTTGAGCCCTTGCCTGTCACGGGTACTTGGGCCTCCCACACAAGTGAGGCACCATTTTTATTGGGAGACCTGGGGGAACGCTGGGTGGTGGAAAAGTTGTGTGAGCCCGGTGATACCACAACTTTCCCACACAAAAATGTGTAAAAGAAGTTATTTTTATTGCTAAAATTGAGGTTTGCAGGGGATTCTGGGTAAGGAAACATTGGGGGATCCACGCAAGACATAATTCCCTGGAAGCCCCCGGGTGTCTAGTTTCCAGAAACGAGTGGGTTAGGTGGGTTTCCCAAGATGGCCGCCTAGCCCCTGACCAAAAACTCAGGGGACCACCTTTCAAAACCAGGTTGGTTTGTGATAGGTAATTTTGATGTCACATCAATAGGTTTTGGGCCCTTCCCTGCCGCGGGTACTTGGCCCACCCATACAAGTGAGGTACCATTTCTATTGGGTTACTTGGAGAAATGTTGGGGGGTTGGAAATGTTTTGTTACTTTCCGGCATGTGAAAATTTGGACACAATAATGCAAGGAAAAGGTCACAGTCACATTTTGGTTGGTTGGTTGAAAAGCTTTTATTCGATATGCAAGATATCTTGAAAGCACATTTTGAGGTTTGCAGGACATTGTGGGTAAGATAACTTGTTGGGATCCACAAGAGAGACATCGCCATGCACTCCCATGGGTGTTTAGTTTACAACAAAAGCTACAGTTGTTAGGTTATTCTTAAATGAAATGTACAGCTTGGCAGAGAGACAAAACAGACAAAAATTACTGCACAGCCATCTATTCCTCAAGCACATACACATACTGGTTGGATTTGGCATGAGGGCGAGTGATAGTTCAATATATAAAATTGTATTAACAAGAGATTTCACAAAAATGAAATGCACTGTCAATAATTGAATGGAAACAAAACTGAACCAGTGACACGCAGCTCGTGAGCTGTAAAGCCACTTCAAGGCACCAACAGCTTTACAGGCCATTCATACACCTTTCATACATGATACACAGAAGACCATTTACACCACCAGGCACAAAACCAACACATTACAACATTCACAAATAAGGACAAGGTACACCCTTCTTGACAAAAACAGAAAAGAAAATTGTTTATGCACACCTGCCAATTCCTCAAGCACACATACATACTGGTTGGATTTGGTACGATGGTGAGTGATGGTTCAGTATATACAGTTGTATTAACCAGAGATTTCACAAAAATGAAATGCACTGTTAATTGAAAGGACGAGAAACTGAACCATTGACTCACAGCTCGTGAGCTGTAAAGCCACGACAAGGCACCAACCTCTTTACAGGCCATTCATACACCTTTCATACGCGTGACGCATACAAAACTATTCACAACACCAGCCGCGGGCCCAGCACATTACAACACTCACATCAGCAGACAGTGCCATTCAAGGGCCCATCACTTTCACACGCCCACATTCCTGATACAGCAACCACACCAGCTCACAGATTGTGTTGAGTGGGGTTTGGCTAGCAGTGTGTGTAGCCAGTCCACGCACACCGCCAGCCAAGCACCAGATCAAACACACCACCAGCCAAGCGCTAGTACAAACACACCACCAGCCAAGCACCAGTCCACGCACACCACCAGCCAAGCGCCAGTCCACTCACACCGCCAGCCAAGCGCCAGATACCTCACCGCACCGACAGCCATGCACCAGTCCACGCACACCACCAGCCAAGCACCAATCCACGCACACCACACCGCCAGCCAAGCGCAAGTCCACGCACACCACACCGCCATCCAAGCGCCACTTCACGCACACCGCCATTACATTTTGGATTTTTTTTTATATAAATAAGAAAACACAAACAAATTGCAAATAGATATAAATCTACTAACACCAGAACTGAAATTAAATACACTACACAAATGCCAACCTTGAAACTGAACAAAAAATAATAAACAATAGAGGCCAGGCACTTCACTTTACCTCTCATGGATGCTCCCAAAAATTGTTTTGCGTGTGGTATATTCTAAAACAAGCAGGCACACGCAGCCCAGGGTTAGAAGGACACTCGGGCAGTACATACGAGTCTCATTCCGCATACCTTTTCACCAACAGACTCTACATCTCCTACTGGGAAAGTCTTTTGAGGGTGTGGGAGGAATGTGATCAGGAAAGTGGCGATCTTTCAATCTACCATCATCCTCCACCACTCCAACTCTAGGAACACTTGCCTGTTCCACTAAAACAAGGCTGACTATTACAGAC
The DNA here is from genome assembly GCF_964263255.1 of Lissotriton vulgaris. Classification (NCBI taxonomy): domain Eukaryota; kingdom Metazoa; phylum Chordata; class Amphibia; order Caudata; family Salamandridae; genus Lissotriton; species Lissotriton vulgaris. The sequence goes on from NW_028244590.1 coordinate 173,479, forward strand.
TTCTGAAACTTAGCAAAAGTCGTCTTTGACTCAGGACAAGAATCCTGGAACACAACAAAAGCATTAAAGGTAGCCAAGTGGAAACGATGGATAGCCAACTTCTTGTACCAAATGTAAGCCTTACGAAGAGCAGCGTAAGGTTCCAACCTCTGATCTACTCTGTCAACACCACCCATGTGCCTATCTATACTACTATTATAAAGAGAGAACTGTGTCCTTTGAGCCAGGTAAACTCGAAATGTACACCACCAATCGCAACACCCAATACAGCATTGGAAAGGGGGGGTCCTTTAGATGGACATAGGCTATAAAAAATATAAAAATAAACGTTATTTAAAAAATAAACAATAAAAAAAGTAGTCCCTAAGAAGTAGCGCCGGCCGTGTGCGCTAACAACGTGGACGTGCGTGCTGACATCATCTAGCGCGGGGAGGAGCGGTGGACAGCAGCGGTGAAGTCGAGCTGAGATTCATGAAGCGCGGGGAGGAGCGGAACGTGTGCGCCTCAGAGAAGCGATGGGAGGAGGCGGAACAAGGAGCGGTGAAGTCGGGCTGATGGGAGGAGGCGGAACGAGGAGCGGTGAAGTCGGGCTGATGTGAGGAGGCGGAACGAGGAGCGGTGAAGTCGGGCTGAGGTAGGTGAAGCGCGGGAGCGCTGGGAGGAGGCGGAACGTGTGCGGCTGAGTGAAGCGCGGGGAGGAGTGGAAATGTCGTGGCGGGCGGGGGCCGGGGCGGGAGTGCACGCAAGGCGGAACATGTGCGGCGGAGTGAAGCGCGAGGAGGAGTGGAAATGTCGTGGCGGGCGGGGGCCGGGGCGGGAGTACAAGCAAGCCTGAAATGCTGCCCCCAGCCCCCTTCTGCCCAGGCAATGCTGGGGCGGGCTGCTAGTTATAGTCTAAAACGCACACAGGTTTGCGCTCTTCAGCAACCTGACCCCAAACAGTCACAGGTGCAGTGCTTTCATCATGGATGGTAGTCAGCATGTAGGCATCTCTCCTGTCTGAAAACATCACAGCTAGAATCTCCTCGCAAAGCAACGCACTGCACTGTCCCCACACAAGCTTTTGACAAACAAGTTCTTTTGGGAAACCTTTACGGTTAGAGCGGATTTTGCCACAAGCAACAGTGTCCACTTTGGCCAATTCCCTGAACAACCGCATACCAGTGTAGAAGTTATCTACATATAAATGGTGGACTTTGTTAAAAAATCCTCTACCGAGTTCCCACACAATTTTCTCAGTCACTCCAAAAGTGGACGGACAACCAGAAGGGTTAATCCTGGATTTCTTACTGGTGTACACCCTGAAATTAGAGACATATCCAGTCCTACTGTCACACAGCATATATAGCCTAATTCTATAGCGTGCCTTCTTACTAGGAATGTATTGCCTAAAAACCAAACGGCCCTTGAATAACACCAAAGACTCATCCACTGCATTTTCTTTCCCTGGAGCATAAATCTTAGAAAATCGATCAACAAAGTGATCAATTACAGGCCGAATCGAAAAAAGACGATCACAATCATGGTGATCTTGTGGCAAAGCTAAACCATTATCGACAAAATGCATCATCCGAAGCAGAAGCAAATACCTATCACGACTCATGACTGCCGGAAATATAGCAGTTGCCATCAAGGGACTAGTAGACCAATATGAAGACATTAATGGCTTCCTTAGCAAGCCCATCAAAAAAGTTAAACCCAAGAACTTCTTCATCTCTTCCAGATTTGTGGGAGTCCACCAGGTAGCTCTAGAGTGGGGCTTAAGGCTGGCACTGTTGTCCCTCAAAAACTGTTCGGCATACAAATTAGTCTGCTCAACAAACTCTGCCAAAAACACATCGTCCATAAACAACTGAAAAAAATGTATCTGCAAAAAGTTTTCAGTATTCACTCTACACCCTGGAACACCAGTAAAGTCTGGCAATGCCGGCTGCACCATGCCTGGGGCAACCCAGAGGTCAGCACTTTCAACGGAAAGCCTTGCAGCCCCAGGCTGCAGCCCAGATGCCTCTTGCCACTCTATACCAACTGGAAGCTTTGCAGCCCCAGGCTGCAGCCCAGATGCCTCTTGCCTCACTATACCAATGGGAAGTCTTGCAGCCCCAGGCTGCTGCCCAGATGCCTCTTGCCGCACTATCGGCACATCAATGTCCTCTAACACAGGCACTTCATCCGCACTAAGAGTAGCTTCATCCGCACTAAGAGTATCTTCATCATCGGATGATGCCATGTGGAGAGAAAACTCACTGCCTGAATCTTCCCCTCCCACCTCTGCATCAGAATCAGAGTCAGTCTCTGGACCATGGTCAGAGGAAGAAAAAAAACATACCAACAACCTGCTGAGCAGTAATCCTGCTGCTAGCCATTATCCTTACTAAGAAAGGAGACTGCACAAACAAGTCAACAACCAACACCGTGCAAAATAAGTAAGTAAAAAAATGTGTGCCTTTATCACAAAGATCTATATACTCAAAAGCAATACGATTCACTTACAAGAGACAGCTACACTCACCAGCACCTACTCTGCAAAGACACAGCAAAAATCAACGATATCCCACTAGAAAGAAAAAAAAACAATTACTCAAAAGACAACAGAATACACATCAAGCACAAATGCAAAACGTTTTAAACACTCAAAAAACAGAAGCCAAACATACTGGTATTATTACACAATTTGCAAAAAACACATTCATGCAGAAAAATGAAACTCATATACATTGTACAAAAAAGTCTCTTACCAAACACATGCAACTACACAAACAGCAGAACCACCAGTAACAAAACTGCAACCTGCAACAGTCTAAAGAGCAAAAGCCTTGAACTAGAACAAAAAGGGAGAAATAAAGCATTACTAATACAATTCACAAGAAATAAAAACAATTCACATTATAACACACTATATCACAACCCAAATGGGCGCGGAAAGGCCAAATAAATGGGCTGATCTTTCCCCAGGGGGGCAGAATACACATAAACAAATATATGTCCCCTGGAAGCAACCAATTAATTTATTTTTAAATCGCTGGCTCTAGTGGGCTTTTCTGCCTCACCCCCCTCACCCCCCGGGCCAGAAACGCCAAAGATTATAGGTGATCTGTCCCAAGGGGGGGGCAGGAAAGTCTTAAAAATGATTTAGGCCCATAAGGAAGCGACCCTTGCCCAAGGGGTCGCTTCCATTTAAAATACACTCCCTGGTGTCTAGTGGGGTTTTCTGCCCCCTCGGGGGGCAGAAAGGCCAAATAAAAAAACCGATTTGCCCCCAGAGGGGGCAGAATATACTTAAAAACTATTTTGGGTCCCTGGAAGCGGCCCTTGCCCAAGGGGTCGCTTCGGCTTTTTAAAAAAACAAATTCCCTGGGTCTAGTGGGCTTTCCTGCCCACCCGGGTCCAGAATTGGCCAAAAAATCTGTCCCCCAGGGTGGGCAGAAAAGTCTGAATTTAAATTTGACCCATAGGAAGCGACCCTTGCCCAAGCGGTCGCTTCCTTTGCCCACAAAAGGATATCCCTGGTGTCTAGTGAGGGCATTCCTGGTGCACGATCGCGACACTGTGCACGATCGTGCACCAGGAATGCCCGGCATTGAGACATCACGGGAGAGGAAACACTGTTTCCTCTCCCCCGATGCCTCAAGGCATCCAGATTTGGCCCCTCCGCCCCACAGGAGACCAAAACCTAGCTCCTCCTCCGTGGACGCGCTGGAAACAAATGGTTTCCAGCGCGTCCAGCGCTTCCTGATGACGTTGGCACGTGCTGTGCGCGCTGACATCATGGGGAAGCGTGGTGGGGTCAGTGTGGCAGCGGAAACTCTTCCGCTGCCATCCACCTCTGTGGTGCCAAGATCGATGCCCCAGGTGGGGAGCGGTTCCGTCATAAGCACAGCCCAACAGATGCTCATGACGCAACTGCTCCGTCATGAGCATCAAAGGGGTTAACAAATGAGTAAATATGCAGTGATACAGCAGCATGGAGAAGGTGAAAGACCCGGTTGATCCTTGTCAAGCCTGCTTAAGAAACCCTGGTTTAGCAACAATGTCACTTGTGTCCTGGATGAATGAAGCTCCTCTAGGTGAGGAACAGAAGAGATTTTCCAGGGAATTAGCTCTTATTGAAATCCATAGAACTCCAAAATAGACCAGTCTGCTCACAGCCTGGAGGGTTATCGCAAGAAGCGGCTATAGTGTGGCTGAGTAACTAACGTTTTGTGAGCACCTTAGCCAACAATTCTCAGTGGAGGAGATACTGTCAGTGATAGCCTTCGAATGGGTTAGACCCCAGGGCCAGCTGGCCTGCCAGCAGATTTCTACAAAGAGTCCCGACAGACTGGCCCCTCACCTACTACCTCTGTTTAACTCCTATTGAAAGCAGCCTCTCCCACTTTCTCTGCTGGAAGCACTCCTCATTACGTACTTAATCCAACTAAGCCCCAGAAATATTTGACTCATATAGAGCTCTATCACTAATAAACTCTGATGTGAAAATACTAATCAGCTACTCCCAGTGCTTTCTGAACTGGCACTTCCAGGTCAGATGGAATTTGTGCCTGGCCACTTCACAACCCCTAACTCGCACACTTTATTTGCAGTGTTATACCAAGTAGGTCCAGATATTGCTGCAGCAGCAATTTTTAGATGTGATCAAGGCATTTGATTCTGTTGTATAGTTGTACCTTTGTTCTTTACTTCAACAAATGGGCTTTACCCTCACAATTTATATAGAGGATCCAGCTGCTTTACACAAACCCCACTGCTTGAATTCAACAAAACGGTCTCCTCAAAGCACCAATTAAATTTCTAAGATGCATGAGACAGGAATGCCCAAACCCCCAAATCTGTTTGCCTTGGAGCTAGAGCTATTGGCAGCTAAATTATGCCAACAACATGCAGAACATGTTCTTTGCTACACTTCACGCAGGTTGCTGGTTCCCTTATATGCAGATGATATGACACTCAATCAATCAATCAATCATGACATTTGTATAGCGCGCTACTCACCCGGAAGGGTCTCAAGGCGCTGGGAGGAGAGGGGTCCATTACTGCTCGAAAAGCCAGGTCTTGAGCTGCTTCCTGAAGGAGAGATGGTCCTGGGTACACCGGAGGTGGATGGGGAGGGAGTTCCATGTCTTGGCTGCCAGGTAGGAGAAGGATCTTCCACCGGCGGTGGCTCTGCGGATGCGTGGAACGGTGGCGAGGGCGAGGCTGGTCGACCGTAGCTGGCGGGTGGGCGTGTAGAAGGTCAGGTGGTCGTTGAGGTACTTGGGGCCCAGGTCGTGGAGAGCCTTGTGTGCGTGGGTGAGGAGTCTAAACGTGATCCTCTTGCTGACGGGGAGCCAGTGCAGGTCTCTCAGGTGGCCGGAGATGTGGCTGTGTCGGGGGATGTCCAGGATGAGTCGTGCAGAGGCGTTCTGGATGCGCTGGAGTCTTTTCTGTAGTTTGGCTGTGGTTCTGGCGTAGAGGGTGTTTCCGTAGTCCAGGCGGCTGGTGACGAGTGCCTGGGTGACTGTCTTCCTGGTTTCGGTGGGGATCCATCGGAAGATCTTTCGGAGCATGCGCAGGGTGTTAAAGCATGATGATGAGACAGCGTTGACTTGTCTGGTCATCGAGAGGGAGGAGTCCAGAATGAAGCCCAGGTTACGTGCGTGGTCCGTTGGCTTGGGAGTGGTGCACAGGGCAGAGGGCCACCAGGAGTCATCCCAGGCGGAGGGAGGTGATCCCAGGATGAGGACTTCCGTCCTGTCTGAGTTCAGTTTCAGACGGCTGATCTTCATCCACTCGGCGACGTCTTTCATCCCTTCGTGTAGGCTGGTTCTGGCGGTGGCTGGGTCGTTGGTGAGGGAGAGGATCAGCTGTGTGTTGACGGCGTAGGAGATGATGTTGAGGTTGTGTTGGCGTGCGATGGCTGTGAGGGGGCTCATGTAGACGTTGAAGAGGGTGGGGCTGAGCAATGATCTCTGTGGCACGCCACAGATGACTTCGGTGGCCTCAGATCTGAACGGGGGAGGCGGACTCTCTGGGTTCTTCCGGCGAGGAACGAGATGATCCACTCCAGTGCCTTCTCTTGGATTCCGATGTTGCTGAGGCGCTGCACTAGGGTGCGGTGGCAGACAGTGTTGAACGCTGCGGAGAGGTCCAGGAGGATGAGAGCCGCTGTTTCCCCGTTGTCGAGCAGGGATCTGATGTCGTCAGTGGCTGCGATGAGGGCGGTCTCGGTGCTGTGGTTGGCTCGGAAGCCGGACTGCGAGTGGTCGAGGGATCCGTTCGTCCCGAGGAAGGCGGCAAGCTGTCTGTAGATGGTCTTCTAAATGACTTCGGCAGGAAAAGGGAGGAGCGAGATGGGGCGGAAGTTCTTGAGGTCGGTGGGGTCCGCAGTTGGTTTCTTTAGGAGGGCGCTGAGCTGGGCGTGCTTTCAGCTTTCCGGGAAGGTGGCGGTGTTGAAGGAGGCGTTGATGATGTCCCGGAGTTGGGGTGCGATGATGGAGTCGGCCTTGTTGAAGACGTGGTGGGGGAAGGGGTCGGTTGGGGATCTGGATTGGATGGTGTTCCTCGTGGGGTGGTGTCTTCGGTGCTGACCAGGGTCCAGGTGTAGAGGGTGGTGGTGGGGGGCACTGGTTCGGTGGTTGGGTGCGTGGTTGGTGCGCCAAAGCTGTTGTGTATTTCGGCGATCTTGTGGTGGAAGAACGAGGAGAGTGAGTCTCGGAGGTCCTGCGAGGGAGTGATGTTGTTTTTTTCCGGCGCTGGGGTTGGAGAGCTCTTTGACAATGCTGAAGAGTTCCTTGCTGTTGTGGGCGTTGTTGTCCAGTCGTTCTTTGAATGCTGTCTTCTTGGTGGTGCGGATCAGCTCGTGGTGATTGTGGGTGGCGTGCTTGAGGGCAGTCATGTTGTCTGTGGTCTGATCGTTGCGCCAGGCTTTCTCTAGGGTGCGGCAGTTCTTCTTGGAGTTCTTAAGTTCGTCAGTGAACCAAGAGGCTTTCTTGCTGCTGTGTCTGCGGGGGGGGGGGTCTTCAGTGGTGCGAGGTCGTCTGCGCAGTTGGTGATCCACTGTGTGAGGTTGCTGGCTGCTTCGTTGGGGTCCGTTGTGCTGGCGGGAGGGTTCTGGCTGAGGCAGGTGGTGAGCTGGTCGGCGGTGATCTTGTTCCAGTTCCTGCGAGGAACCTGTTGCGGGTGGTGGTGGGTCGTGGTTTTTCTGAAGCTGAAGTGGACTCAGCTGTGGTTAGTCCAATGAAGTCCAGTGGAGTGGCTGAAGGAGATGTACTTGCTAGAGGAGAAGACTGGGTCAAGCGCGTGGGTGGGGGTATTCACCAGTTGCTTGAGACCGAGGTTGGCAAGGTTGTCCAGCAGGGTGGTGGTGTGCTGTCCTTGTTGTTCTCCAGATGGAAGTTGAGGTCCCCTAGGAGGATGTAGTCAGCGGAGGGGAGGGCGTGCGGGCTGATGAAGTCTATGATGTCTTCGCTGAATTGTGTGCGTGGTCCCGGGGGTCTGTAGATGAGGGTGCCTCTGAGTGTGGTCTTGGGGTCGGTGTGTATCTGGAAGTGGAGGTGTTCGGCGGCGGTGAAGGAGTCGTCGGAGCTGGTTGTGATGCGGATGGTGTTCTTGTGTATGATGGCGATGCCTCCTCCAGTCCGGTTGACGCGGTCCCTCCGGGTGATCTTGTATCCGTCCGGGATGGCGATGTCGGGCGCTGAGGAGGCGTTCATCCAGGTTTCCGTGAGGAAGGCGATGTCTGGTGATGTTGTGTCGAGCAGGTTCCAGAGTTCGACGGCGTGTCTGTGGACGGAGCGGGTGTTGAGCAGGATGCACTTGAGGTGGTTGCTGCTGGTGCTCGGCTTGGCGGGTGCGGTGCGGTGCAGGTCCGAAGGCAGGTGTATTTGCAGGTTTGGCAGGTGAAGGGTCCGTGGGTGCGCCTCGGGTGGCTTGATAGCAGGCGGGAGTTTGGCCGGCGTTGAGGGTGGCGGCGTCTTAGGTCTGTTGTGTGGTCTGGCGTCGGCGGAGGCCAGGGGTTCTGGCGCTGGGTGCAGTCCAGGCGCGGATGGGCGTAGACGGGCTTGCCTCGGCGCACAATCGGCGCGCCCGCAGCGCGTGACCGCTGCGCGTACGTGCGGTCTCCATTTAAGGCGAGGTGGGAGGGAGGAGCAGCTGGGAGGCGGGAGCGGGGATGACACAGAAAGAAAAGGGGGCGGGCCACAATGTAACAGCGGCGGGAAGCGGGGAGCGGAGGGGGGGTCACACCAGGGGCACAAGCGGCAAAATCGCTAACCTACAGAAAAAACAGAGTTACAGTGCAATACAAAAACGAAACAAAACAGAGGCACAGGAGGGCAAAAACGGAAGGAAGAATGAGCAGCAGCGAGGGGGCACCGAGGTCAAGGGTCGACCTGAGGTTCTGGGCACAGACTCGTCTACAACTGGAGGGCAGTGCGGCGTGGGGGTGTCCTGAGGACAGGTCACACTCACCTGCGCCGCGCGGTCTCCATTTAAGGCCAAGTGGGAGGGAGGAGCAGCTGGGAGGCGGGAGCGGGGATGACACAGAAAGAAAAGGGGGCGGGCCGCGATGTAACAGCGGCGGGGAGCGGAGGGGGGTCACACAAGGGGCACAAGCGGCAAAATCGCTAACCTACAGAAACAAGCATTTGCAATGCAATAGGTCTCGCATCATGAAAGTTTGAGCTATTGGTATTGTAAATGACACATTTTTTATTTATGTGTTGGTTTTGAAAATAGCGAAATTAATAGAGCTGGCAGCCTTCCTCCTCGGCCGGGCACTTGGTGCGTGGCGTTAGCAGCCAAGGCTATTCTCCAGGCGTTTCTGAGTTAAGCATTTGTACTAACACACACAGTAAACATACCAATCCCCCCACAAATGGACACCAAGCTGTAGTTATATAAAATACGGTTCATTTATGTAAAAATATATATATGCAGGTAAGACTTATCACAAGACCAATATAACGATTGGCTAAGCCACAAGGTTGTAAATAGGCAAGTGTTCTGTTGAAATAATAGCTGCTTCCTTTTACTCTTGTCAATGTTCTAGTTCCTTTTAAAAATGCTCTTTTTAAGGTTTCCAGGTACTTTAGGCCAGTCTTAGGCCTTCTGGGCGCTTCGTAGCGCTTCCGGGCACCTCAAACGGGAGAAATCACTGCACCTTACCAAGTCTCACGCATCTCGCGGTGCGGGTTGAATGGAGACCAGACACGGCGATTTCCCTCAGGGGGGGAGCGGCTCGGCGGAGCGGGGCTCTCCCTAGGTGGGGACGGGGAAACACAGTTGGTCACGGCCTCGAGGAGGGGCTGGGGGCACCAGAGTCACGGCTCCGGCGGGGGCAGAAATCCTTGCAATTACCGGCAGATGAGCAGAGAGCAGGCTGAGCCAGATGATCCTGTGGCTCAGGTCAGGGGGCAAGCTCAGTCATGCCCTTGGAGAAAGTTTCTAGCAAAAGTCTACAAAGTCTTTTCAGCAAGTCTTTTCCTCTCCTTCCTCAGCAAGGCTACCAGCAGGCCAGTCCTTCCAGCGTCTTCTTCTCCTTCTAGTTGGGCAGAGGTTCTTTGTGGGAAACAGGATTCTGATTTACAAGGAGCAGGGCTCCTACTTTTATACAGCATTTTATTTGTTCTTGCAGGCCAGGGGGGCCTCTGCATAACTTCTTTCAGTCTCTGAGCACTTTGTTGAGTGTACTCTGGTCTCTTCTTTCAGTGTGAGGGGCAGGGACATCAGACGCTCCACAGGAGGTGGAGCCAGCATTGTGTGGGCAGCGGCAGCCAGGAGTACCTTGTTGACAGTGCTTCTCCTTTCCTGGGCCAGGTGTCGGGCTGAGTCATCAGTCGCTCCCCAGGGGGAGGAGCCAGCATTGTGGTGGCAGAGCACATCCCTATTCAGAGTCCAGGGGGCACTCCCACCTCCCACCAAGGTGTAATCCTTGCATTCACCACCTGTCATCCCCCTGCCCTGTCACTCACACAACCCAGACAGTCGGATACACATCCAAGCAGAGGCGGGCTGAAATGGTTAGGCAAGCAAATGCTAACTTTCTAAAAGTAGCATTTGCAAACACAGGATATTAAAATAAACTTTACTAAAAGATGTATTTTATTATTCTGAGTTCAGGCATACTAAACTTGACTTTCTACCATGTTCCCTGAGCCTGCTGGGATTATAGGGTGTAATAATTCCAGCAGCTCATCTTGGCCTAAGATCACAGGTAGCCTTACAATAGTGAAAAACAAATGTGGCTGTAATTCACTATTAGGACATGCCACACACATCAGGGCTTGTCCTACCTTACACTTACAATGCACCCTGCCCTAGGGCCTACCATAGGGGTGACTAATATGAAGCAAAGGGAGGTTTTGAGGCTGGCAAGTGTGTGCACTTTCCCAGCCAGCATGACAGTACCAGACTGCACACAGGTTCTGCAATGGCAGACCCAAGATACATTTTAAAAGGCTGCTTCTGTGGGTGGCGCAACCAGCGCTGCAGGCCCACTAGCAGAATTGGCATTCACAAGCCCTGGCACTCCTGGTGCACTCTACTGGGGACTGACAGCAAATTCAATGAGCCAATCATGGAAATCAATCACATATACATTTTGCACAGGGAGAGCATATGCACTTTAGCACTGGACAGCAGTGGTAAAGTGCCCAGAGTCATTAAACCAACAAAAACAGGTCAGAGAGAATATTGGAGGAAGGCAAAAAGTTCAGGGATGACCCTGCCAAGAGGGCCAAGTTCAACAGGAGACAACCAGCTAAAATGCTCTATTTGACTAAGCCTGCTCCTCCTTTGCCGCCTTGACTGTTTAGGTCTTTAGACTTTGTACTGATCTTGCTCCATTTCCTGCCATACTTCCCTCCGTCCTTAAGGAGAGTTTCCTTGATTTCTGTTTCTCTGTGCATTGGACCACTCTCTAGCCCCATGTTATCCCATTTCCACCCTTGAGCCAGTAAAACTATCCTTAGGAATTCCCTCTGACTGTTTACTCCGACTTGCACTTATGACCGTTTACAACCACTGTCCACAGGGATTGAGCTCCATGTTTCTGAAAACTCTGTTCTGGATACAGATTATCAGCAGCAGGGCACTCTAGATCGGGTAGTGCACTTGGGACGTGTGGCTCTGGGTGTGTGCGAATTACCAAGAATATCCGCTCATAATTCTCTATCAGGACATTCTACTCATTATTTCCCTTGCCTCATTTCAGCTCACTGGGTTTCACTGCTGAAATCCCTACAACTGGGGAGACTCCTTGAAGCCCAGTCTGATGTACTGGTGAGTAGTAGTCCCTGAAGGAGTTAGGTAGGCGTTTCTTTGGATCCACGCCTGATGGTACATCTGTCAGCCGCCTAAACCAGCCACCAGAGCCAGACACCCAAAAGTGGGGAATATCAAGGGACTTCTAAGAAGGGCAGAACAAGTCACCTTCTGAGGACATGGACAAACCCGGAATCCATCACCCTAAGAAGGTAAAAAAAACTTGAGAAAAGATTAGAGTGGTATAATGGATGGACCACAGAAGTGAAAAAGAAAGAGTATGTCTGTGGCTCCATGAAATAAAGTAGCAGCTGCAAGCACCTGAAGGATTGTAGCCTTTGTCTGGAGGGCAGCAGAAGCTGTCCAGAGGACATCAGTTGCCACACATGGAATGAAGCAACACCAGCCAAGAGAACTTCTTCTGACTCTCAGTTGCCGAAGAAGCAGACACCCCCAAGATGCCAACAGTCACCCAGAGGACAAGAGCACCACCCCAGGGAAGATGACAGCAAGGACCCCTGGAGCTGCACCATAGCCCAGGGCTCTCCAACCTTTTCTGTAATAAGAGCTACTTATGCTAAATGAAAAGCATCCCAAGCTACTGATATTGTTAAAGATATAATAGTTACCACGTCAGACAAGTCTACTTTATGGGCTTCCAGGTGCAAAACTTACCAGCAGTGATCATTTCAGTGCATCGGGTACAGTTGCTAACAGTAATGGAAAGATGTTTTGTCAGTGTAAAATGCCTCTAGATGGGAATTACAGAACAGCCATAGCTGCAAAACCCCTAGCACCAAGTTAATAATATTAGTAATAAGTCTCCCCAACACTGGTTGATTCTCATCACTCAACTAGGAGCTTTAAATATATTTTGGAAATTCAGTAATTTTTCTGCACACAACAGCATATGAGTTCTGAACAGACACACATTTTTGTCTTCAAAACCTGCTTTTCAATTTGGGTATACATGTATTAATTCAAAGAGGCAGAAGTTTCCAATTTAGTTATCTAGGCTGCAGAGAAGAGAGCTTCTTGCAGGTAGCTGGAGAGCTACCAGTAGCTCACGAGCTACACGTTTGGAGACGCTTGCCATAGCCAGTGACAACATGACTGGGTGCAGCTACCAGATTCGTAGGACACTAAGTCACCTGATACTGCAGACCAAGAGACCGGTTGCAACTTGAGACAAGTACTTGTGATAAAGTTGTCAGGGATAGTTTGAATCATTCATAAGACTGGAGGCACTGGAATGACAAGAGAATCCAGTCACTCACACAAAGGGGTCACATGCCCAACTATACATAACCAGGTAATTAGGGGTCACAAATAAGGCAGTAGCACCACCCTACATTTGAAGTACACACTACCACACACAAAACAGAGATTCCACATATTACTGTGACATAGTGGATTTGGAATTAATTACTTCAAAACAGCACATCCTGGCTGTAAAGGTGAAACAAAATACAGGCACCAAAAAGCTTATGGATATAGTGTGCATCGCTGCTTTGTAGCTAACAACATTAGCATGACATGACATCTCCTTTGTTTGTTGATACATCTATTTCTATAGAAAATTAACCCTTTGCGTGCGTCGGACAGCCCCCGGCCGTCCGACGTCATGGTGGGCGTGTGCGGAGGACGCCCGGGGGCCGTCCTGACCACACCCAGTCAGAAATCACCCACACCGCAGCGGAATTCCAGCCGCGGTCAACGGGTTAAAGAGCTAAAATGGAGCTTATCTACTTCTCTCTTGGATTAACTCTGCTCTGCATAGACAAAAACACATTAGTGTTCATTTCACTCTGGAAGACAGCGATTACTAAGGCGGTCTACTCTTGATTTCATCTCATGCCTCCTTCATCCACCACCTACACTCTACGCATCGTTATCTCACTCTTGCAAGTTTCTTTCTACCCCTGCTTTCTGACTTTTTTGGTGCTTTTCCACATTTTTCTTCCTCCTCTGCTCAATTTCTCGCTCTTCTTCTGTATGAAAGTTGTATGATTAAAAGATAGGTCCCGGTCTTGTCCCCAAAAGCATGGCGGAGGGCCCCACCTGCAATCACCGGCTCAAATTAAGTACTTCAGATGAGAGAAGCAATGACTGATGAGAGTGTCACTTCCAAAATTGCACCAACCTGGTACCCTTCCTTATACATTTATGAGTTAAATAAATATCTAGCCTTGTACCCCAACATGTGAGTGTTGATTGCTGGCAACGAGGATATGATGCCAAAAGCAGCTTGACTTTCCCTCTTAAGGTTGAAGGAAAATAGAGGTGTTGAAGTGCTGAAGCACACCTGAGAATCCATTGCAGAGAGCCACTGCCAGAGTAGCCTAGACCATCCTGGTGCCGACATTTGAAATATACTTAGGCATGATGGTAACAGCAACCCTCCGAGATCGCAAGCAGTGAGTAGGGCTGCGGAGCAAGGGTTTGACAGACCTCTTCAGGAGCAACGAAGGCAGGGTGTAGCAGAGGTTGGACAAAGTCATTTAGAAAACACCCCTGACCTTAGAGCAGATCTACCAACTCGCACAGTGCCACCGTGTGACACTAGATATCGGCTCCCATCAAATGTCACCCGGTGAGAAGCCGATATCACACGGTAGCAAGGGAAAACTGTGGGTTTCAGCTCGTTTTCTGAGGCTTTCTACTGCCAACGTCCATTATTGGGTGTCAAAGCATTACAGGACATTGCAAAAGTCTCAGCTAGATTTAACTTTTTTTTTTTTTAGAGGAAGAGTCTTGGGGCCGGGTTGGGAGGAAAAGCGCCTCTTAGGTGCTTCTGGGCATGAGGCCTCGCTCCCTCCATACACACTGAGTTGTTTTTTTAAGTTGGCAGGTCTGCCTTAGAGTATTAATTTAAACCGTGCCGCAGTCTCAAGTTGAAAGAAACCGCACCACTTGAGACCAAGAGGTGTGAAGAGGCACTGGGGGGGAAATCCCCAAATAAATTCACATGAATACATTGTGTGAAGGGAAAAGGAAGCACGTGCCCATTTCCCAAGCCCTTTAGTTAAGGTTACATATCCCTTGCTTAATAAAGGGTGTCTGAAAAGAAGAAAATGAAACAACATTTAAAGAGCAACAGAACCTTGCAGATATACCATCATTTCTGTTGAAATAAAATTACATTTTTTGAGCACAATTGAATAAAAAAAGAATTAAAAACGTAAAGCATTTGAGCGAATACAAGGATACTTCTTGAGATAGGTTTTGTAGAGAAGCCTCCATATTCAAACCCTTAGAGGTGTAATAGGATGGCGGGCGGATAGCCACCACCCTACTGGCGGTAGCGATCCGCCCACCAAAATACCCCGCCGGACGACCTTTTACCCCCTGCCACATTAGCATGGCGGGGGCACCGCGGTAAAAGGAAAGACCGTCTGCCGCTTTTCCACCGGTAGGCAATCATCCCAATTGCCTACCGGGTGGAAAAGGCCCATAATATGGTGGCAGTGCCTTGCAGGCACTGCCATCCACATTATGAGGTGGCATTTTCAATGCCTTTCCATGGCGGAGACTTTGCATGGAAAGGCATGCAGAGTTGTATTTGGGTCCCTTTGCGGGCCCCCAGAGGGGTGGGGGGCTGCACTTGGGAGGTACCCATGATACCCCCCAACATTTGCATGCACAAGGTGGCAGGCACCGTGCAGTGCCTTTCACGTTGTGCATGCCAAAGCACAACATGCATATATTGCATTGTGGCGGGTGCTGCTTAGAGCACCGTCCGCTACAATGCAATATATGCGGGAGGCCACCGCCACCATGGCAGTGGCATCCTAATTGGCGGTGCGGGGCCGCTGCACCACTGGCGGCCATCCCAGCACCGCTAGGGTGGCGGGCTGACTGGAGTCCGCCTGCCATCCTAATAGACCCCTAAGTGAGCCCCCAATTTCGTGCAAAGACTGGAAAAAAACTGATATAAATCTATTTAGAAGCGCTCCATCCCTCAAGTAAAAATAAAGATTTATTGATGACAACATTAGGAACAGGCAGACAAGCAGAATATGATTTCCATGAAAAAAGTGTAGTTGAACAGGGAAGAGAGACGCAAGATGAGAGTGTTTGAGGAGCTGATTTCGCGTCTTGAACAGCATTATACAAAAAGTGAATCTAGTCATGTACCATAAGTTTTACACGTGAGCCACACAGGGAAAACAAAACTGTAAATCAATTTACAGCTGCTTTAAAAGAGCTTGCAGCTGTCTGTGAGTTTAGAGAAATGACAGCCCAGCTCATATGCCAATGAATCGTTCAATGTAGGGATAAGAAAATGCATTGGAAGCTATTTCTCAGCAAAACCTTCACCAAACTGCAAGAAGAACCCACGCAATGCTTGAAAGAATTAGAAGAAAGAAAGAGAAAACTAACAAGGAAGTCAGTGCCTTAAGAAAAAAGGAAATTTTCAGATGTAAAGATAGGAAGAGAACAATTAGAAACACACAGATAGATAAATACAAAGCAAGAGAAAAAAATCAGTAATCATTATAGTTGTGGGAGCCCAACACATCTATTCTCCAGCAGAACATGTATAAGTTAGTAAAGTCAAGATCAATTATATTTTTATAAAAGTTTGGTACATTGAGTTGACTTTCACCAGTGTTTAATTTAGGTCGGACACAATTGTTTTCTGACCATATGTTGCCTAGTGATTCTGTATTGTCAATTGCATTTCCCCTGTCCTAGGATCGTTTATTAGTTACAGGGGGTCCTTATTTTTCGCATTATGTTGTGATGGTGCTCCAGCTGAATCCTCGCTTTCTGGGCCATGCACCCGCATCAGAACCCAGAGATGCCACCCAAATCAGGTATAAAGAGGAGATGACCCTGTGGTGCACTAGGAATGTGTTTCAAGACCTGGAAGACAGTGGAGACTGCGCTGAGGCTGACCATGCTCCTTCGGGGCGGACTCGTGAGGAACAAAGGCACACAGATATTGGTGATGTTACCAGGGCTCCTGTGAGTGGGCCATACCCTCAAGTGAAAGTGGAAGGGGAGTTTGGAAGCCTGAGGAGGAAGGGAGGGAATGAGGGTTTGACATTCCACAAGTTGCAGCATGTACTGGGGCCAGACCGGATGATAGAAGCTGGATGGTGGACTAAAGAAGGACCAGCAGCTATAGGCCCAACTCCATTGGAGCGAAGGACTAGTATGACATTGTGTAGTGGAGTTGCCTCCCTGTCGTCATTGAACTTCCTGAACAGTGGCAGAGTGGTGCCCAGCTGCTTGCAAGAGTGTGACCTAGCCTCTCAAATGGGAACTATTGGGACTCAAATGGACTTAGAGACTGCTCTGCTGTCCAGCGAGAAATATCACTACTTAAGGTCAAGGCACCCAAACAGAGGGGCAAAGAGTATTTATTTGAATGTCTATTAAGTCCTGGAAAGCAACAGCAAAGGCCCTGCCCAACACCAGGAGAGATGGTGCTCTTTCTATCCACATTGATATGAAGGAGGAGATGGACACTATTAAAGGGGCCCTGATGGATGTGGAAAATAATGTGACTATCAAGTTGGGTGGTGGCTGTGGTTCAAAGAGTGGAAGGAGCAGAAAGCTGCTGGTGGGTCAAGTGAGGAACATGGATGAAAGCCTAGAAGAGGCACAGTCATTTGAGTCTAAGGCTTTGGGAGCTCTACTCACTCTAGATGGCAGGATTGCGTTGTTGGATAAACTGCAGAGGCGCCCATATTGTAGTGCTGGGGGGGTCACTGCAGACTTTTCTGAAGGAATCCCTCAAAACTGAACTCCAGACCATGCTTATTGACCTGTTGAGAATGCGGCAAGATGACAACAGTAACATTGCGATGAAGGCATGCAGGCTCCCCCTTAGTGGGAATCGGTCTAAATAAGGCAGTGGTCGGGATGATGGATATGAGAGTGCATCTCTTGAGGGGATTGCACAGCAGAAGGAGGTAAAGTAGGCAGCCTCGAAGCTGCTGCCATTACCAGACTGGAGCCCACAAAATTGGCCCACAAAAAAAACGATTATGGAATTCAGTTGTGAATTGATAAATAGAGGATTTTCTGATTCTCTTGCCTACCTTGGCTAAGGGTCGAGCAGCATGGGAAGAAATATGTGCTCTCTCAGGTGGACTCTGATAAGGCCTTTCTTGGCAGCTAAGATTCCAAATTGGAGTGAGCTGTTGTGGAGCACAGGACAATAGTCTGCTATGTTTACGCACAGTGTGAGAGGTGGTATACAGGCTCCAGATGGAAGCCAGCTGGTGGCGTCTTCTCTGGTGGAGAGTAGATTTACATTGTTGATTGCTTGCATTTTTATATTTTTTCCATTTATCATTTCTGTTTTCTTCTCCCTGCACTCCTTAGAGAAACTTTGAGACACTATTCGGAATGTGTCCTATTGTGCACTCCTGATATCTATATCTACATATGCATTCACTGTGAAGTTTTCTCCTACTGGATGGGACTGTCTGGAATGTTCTGAGGTCATTATTTCGTGGCTGTCATACTGAATTGTAATCCTTGTGGGCTGCTAGGATTTCATAAAACAAATTTGAACTACAAAGTATGTCCCGCGTTCAAGATGAATTGTTATTCCTGCAGCATTCTATGGTATTTTTCCACTGTTTGTATGGGGAGTGCTAAGCATATGGCAAACAGAAGTCAGGGAAAGGATGGAGAGGTGTGTGTGTGTTCAAACGAGAAGTAGGACTCTGTGAAGGCGGGTGGAGGAGAAAGAGTGATTAACATGTGTCAGTGAACTCTCACAAAGTGGTAAGCCCGCAGAAACCTGGAGGTCTGACATAATCTCAAACAGTGTGATTCATCTCAATGACTACTTATTCCACCCTCGGAATAAGCAGGTTTTCTGACGTGAAGCAAAGTTTGCACTGAAAATGTTTTTTTGTTCTAAATCTTTTTATTAATTTCCTTAAAAAATATTCTGCTACTTACAATGCCTTTTCTACAAGTTACTACCCAATGTTAAACACTAAATCGTTTTTATCTTCTTTATGTGTTTCTTAGTACTATGGGACAAGCGTGGGTATTGGAAAGGAGAAGCCAGGTACTGATTTGATATTACATCAGGCTTAGTCACGTATTCACCTAACTAGTTTGCTATTTTCATTATTAGCTTCAGTCTAAAGGATTAGCACACTCTTTGTCATCATGGCCTACATATGGGACTGGTGGTCACATTTCTTGTAGTCTCTGCCCTGTTACTCTTGTATACCCTCCCGCTCACCATAACGGCTTCTCCCATCCCCTACGCTTTCCCATTGGTAGTGGGTCTTTTCTCTCTGACGTATTGAACCAATCACTGACTGGTTAAGGTTTTGTTACATTCCCCTATGTGCCATGCTCTTTGATAGGATTGGTAGGGTGTCACTCTACCTTCCTTTTTAACTGCTGCTGGTATGGGTATGATGGTGGTTTACCCTAAGAGAGGCAAGATTCCTTTGTGCATGTAAGGCTTCTCACAACTTTCACTCAGACTAAAGATGGTCACAAATCTGGCAAGGGAGGGCACAATCCCTTGAAGCTGTCCATTCCCATCTGGTTCTGTGTTAAGTGCACAGCTTAGGCTTACGGTCCATTGGAGTCCACAACACATGCGCGCTGAACACACCATGTTACCAGCTGCATTGTGTGTACATGTGTTGAGACTCAGTGGCACTCTGCCCATGACCATACTAAGTGCCATCAGCTTGGGCCACCTACAAACTGAGCCCCCTGAGTCCCGGCCTACAATGTGGACGTCAGCATTGGAGCATTGTGAAGCACTAGCCCTACACCTTGTCGCAAACTATGGAAACTCCTGCTCTCCTCAGCGATGCTTGGCCTCCGCAGCATTGACCACCAACCCCAGCAATAAAAACATCACAAATCCCCCTTGGCACTAACTAGCCAGACCACAGGTGGGGGAGGAGAGGACAAGTAACAGCTCTCTCCAGTTATATCAGTATATTGTGTACATCATCAGCAGAAATATCCTGACAATTATTCCCACAACCTGAACACTTTAATAGGCATATTACATGTTATGTCATAAGTTTTGTCTCTGTGCAAAAGTGGTGCTGTGCGCCTTATTTCTGATGTATGATGTATGATGCATATTTGTCACTCTCTTAATAAGTGATGCAGGACCAGACTGTATTAAAAGTAGCCAACTGTAGAACTGTAACATTCTTTATAATTTATCAAAAGAATCACATTTTGGCATACATTGAACTCAGACTCTTCTGAGGAATCAAACACTGAAAATAAATCTTATGGGTGAACTAAAACTCACTGTCCGACAGCAACCGCACAGATAAGTGGCGATTTAATCTTCTGTGTTGTGTAAACGGAATATCTTTCGGTTTTGGAAGCAGAATCAGGAGCTGTGGTGTTTTGCAAAGCTTCTTGGTAACATCTATTTAATCATTTGCCTTTTTTCACAATTTTCATTTCGTACAACATTTGTCTTAGTGGTCAGTGATGCATGTTACTTTTCTAGGAAAATATGTATGTACAATTTTACACCTGTTGTGTGTTCATAGAATTGAGAAGATTGCCGTTTATATGAGTGCACAGATGAGTCCTGGTGGGACTCAGGAACTATTGTCACAGCCTTGCATTGTCTCACGAATTAAAATGCTGCTTTTGCTGCCATTTTTGAGTGTGGTATTGACAAAAAGCTATCATTCAATGTCTTCAATCAAAGAGAATGTTGACACATGAAGAAGGTTCCTTTTTCTTTTGATGTGGCAATGTGGCACTACCCAAGGCCTCTTGATTTTATATATACATATATCTATATATACCAGCTCCCAAGCACCAACACGGTGCACTCGCAGGCGGGTGCTTCTTAGATGCGGGGTGCCCCCACATGGCAATTACAGCTTCAACTTTCCTCATCTCCTCTGACTTTCATCAAGGAAGACAGCACTCCCGGGAACCGTTTCTGTTAATTTATTAAACAGCAAACTTGCACATCAAAACAGACGCGTTTCGGTAACAACCTTTTTCTATGTTTACCGAAGCGTCGAAATGTCATGACTCTATGGCAGGACGGAGGCTCCGATTATGCTTTCTCAATTTCTTTACTGAACAGCAGCCAATCAGCACAGTAAAGCAAAAACTCAGACTACATTACCCATAAACCCTGGGCAACCATAGAGTCCACGTAACTATAAATATGGTGATAGAGGTTACAACTTCCTCTTTCTTTGCTGCTTCGCAGCCAGTTAAGTGCTTTTACATTATCTTTCAATGTTCTAAACGTTTGGCTTACCACTTTATTTGCTTGCATATTTGCTTCTTGCAGGAATTATTGTTGCGCTGTGTGCGTATATTTCAGGTGCGGCTTGCCGCTTTGTTTGCTTCCCTTGGTTTCCTCTTGCCGGTATTATTATTGCGCTGTGTTGCGCGCTGTGCGGCGCGTCTTCGTTACTGGACCGGCTCCAGTGCCGGTGCTTTGGGAGCGTGTGCGACACCTCCCGACAGGGTTATATTTCTTAACCCGGTCTTCCTGTGGAGCGGGAGCGGAGCTGGAAGGATGCGCGTGTCTCGCGCACCTTCCTAGGCGGCAGCGGCTGTTTCGCGCATGTGCGGCGGTTTGTTTACACGTCTCTTCGAGCGTGTTCCACATAGACGCCGCCTGTGCCTCAGCCTGACTGAATGAAAGCTATTTTTAGCGCTCCCTACTTGCTGCCATTTGAGCTCCCTGACGCCCTCTGGTGAATTTGAAATAAGAGGGTTGTATAAATTTGCATAGGCTTTGCCTAGAGTGGGGGAAAATACTTCATTTTTTCTTTTCTTGTTTGTGCAAGTCTGCTCCCTCCACATTCAATGTATTGCTTATTCACAGGGTCTCCCTGTATTCTTCAGACTTGCGCAAGGGGTACCACTCCCCCAATTACTTGGCTTTGCCTCTCTAATTGTTTGACCTTCACTGGGCATTTCTTGGCTGACTTTGTCGCCATGGCAGACTACTGCGAAGACGAAGGTTATGACTACTATGAGGAGGAGGAATCCTCTACTTTCTTTGATGACTTTATGGGCCAAGCGCTTTGTCAGGCAATTGCGCCTCTGAAAAAACATCTGGCAGATTATGCTGCGCAACACGGCTGGGTGCCTCCTTCCTCTGGGCGTTCCAAGAAGTGGCAAAAAAATCCTCATTCCAGCCATTTTGCAAAACTTGCGCAAACCCTTTCTGCTCCTTCTACAAAGAAGCGCAAGGTGTCCTCTCGGTCAGATCCTCCTTCTGATACGGATGATGGTTCGTCCTCGTCTTCATCCTCCGGGCCTTCAAATCCTCCTCCCTCCAAAAAGTCGAGGAAAGAACATTATGTTGATGCTCCTACTGCACCGCAATTGTTGACCTTCAACCCCTCTGACATTATCCATCCTCATTCTTCTTCTTGGATGCCTTCCCCCGAGGTGGCTCTATACATCCAATCCAACATCCGTCATTCCTTTGATAAAGCTGTAAGAGCGCGTTTGAGCTCCGAATGCCCACGTCCTGACTTGGCAGACAAGCTGGCAGCCACTCCTGATGTTGATCCTACAATGATCACTTACATGAGAAAATATTCTAAGGACCCTACCAAAGGTTTGGATAGATCGTGGCGTTTGTGCCAAGACAAGCTTTTAGATCTCTTGGGCCCCCTCACAAAAATTCTGGACTTGGGATACAAAGCCAAGGAATCTGGTTCCCTCATTGACCCCGATGAGCTGGTCGGCTGGGCTCAACGGGCTGTCTGTATGCTTGGCAACACCAACTGTGCCTTGTCCACTGAACGTCGGCGTTCCATCTTAATGAAACTGGATCCAAGACTTACGGATTTGGCCTCCTCGGAGTCGGGCCCTCTAGCCCAAGGTTTGCTTTTTGGTGCTCCTTTTTTGAAGGAGCTGACGAACTTTGTTTCCACCTTTAGCGGCCTTGACAAAGCCCAGTCTAATTTGAAACGGGCATTCCGTCCGGTTTCTGGCAGGGCCGGACGAAGGGGGCGTTCGTCCGGCCGTGGTTCTGACAATGCTCCCCAGCGAGGGAACAAGTCCCAACGAGGCGGTCAACAGCAATACTCCTCAAACAAGTCTTCTTTCTACCCCTCTAAGAGAAATAGAGGGCAGCCTGGTAAAGGTGGATACTCCGGAGTACAAGGAGGACGTCAAGACTCTTCCCCAGCAGGTGAGCTTGATTCCAGCTTCTACTGTAATCTTGGGGGGCAGGATTCAATTTTTTCTAGACAATTGGCGTTTGATCTC
This sequence comes from Lissotriton vulgaris, assembly GCF_964263255.1. NCBI lineage: Eukaryota > Metazoa > Chordata > Amphibia > Caudata > Salamandridae > Lissotriton > Lissotriton vulgaris. The sequence continues at coordinate 195,946 of NW_028244590.1, forward strand.
AAACGATGCCTGGATACTGGAGACGGTTCAAGGGTACAAAATAGAATTTTACTCTCACCCTCAACAAGATCTTCGGCCTCGCCCCCTTGTTTTTTCCCGACAAGACCAGGAGTTCATCTCCGCGGAAGTTTCCTCTCTTTTGACAAAGGGAGCCATCGTTCCCACTTCTCCTCATCCCAAGGGTTTCGTCAGCAACGTTTTTCTCGTGGAGAAAAAAGGGGGAGGATCGCGTTTAGTCCTCAATTTGAAGGACTTCAACGGCGGAGAGGTTTATCGCCACTTCAAGATGGAGGGCATTCATCTTCTGCAAGACCTTCTTCTAGAAGGAGATTGGATGGTTCGTCTGGACCTAAAAGATGCTTATCTGTCGATTCCGATTTATGCTCCGCATCGCAGATACCTTCAGTTCCAATGGTTGGACAAGTCGTACAAGTACAAAGTTCTTCCTTTCGGCCTGTCCTCCGCTCCGTGGTGCTTCACGAAGCTCCTTCGTCCTGCGATGGAGTCTTTGAGGTCACGCGGGGTGCGTCTTATAGTCTATCTAGACGACATTCTCCTTTTGGCTCAATGCCCTACTCTTCTTCAATCTCACTTACACTGGTCCATAGACCTTTTGCAATCCTTGGGTTTTCTAATCAATCCCCTGAAGTTCGACTTTTCTCCATCCCAGTCGATGTCCTTCCTGGGGTTTCAAATAGACTCTGTCTCTTGTCAGCTCCTTCTTCCAGGACAGAAGATAAGGTCCATCAAGAGGGACTTGAGGTCGTTTCTTGCACAACAGACTGTTTCGCTAAGGTCAGTGGCCAGGATTGTAGGTCTCTTATCGTCTTCCATCCAAGCGATCTTTCTGGGCCCTCTGCATTATCGGGCTCTTCAGCGCCTCAAAATACGTCATTTGCAGAAGGGTCTTCGGTATTCCGATCACATCCTCCTGTCGGAGGATGCCAGAACGGAAATGATGTGGTGGTTGGACCACATGGAATCCTGGAACGGCCGAGCTCTGTTTGGGAGGACTCCCGATGTTGTGATAGAGTTCGATGCCAGCCTTTGGGGCTGGGGAGCCCGTTGCGGCTCGGTATCGACGGGGGGTCATTGGTCCCCAGAGGAATTGACCCTGCACATCAATTGCCTGGAGTTGCTGGTGGGCTCCTTCGCGATTCGGTGCCTCACCCCTCAGAAAACGAATTGTTGCATTCTTCTCCGAATGGACAATGTTTCGGCGGATCGTTATGTGAACAAACTGGGGGGTACCAGGTCCAAGCTTCTCTCGGAGATTGCGAAGGACTTCTGGCACCTTTGTCTGGAGCGCAAGATCACGATTATTGCAGAATACCTGCCGGGTTCTCGCAATCAGATCGCGGACTGGAACTCTCGTCACCTGAGAGACTTCAGCGATTGGAGGCTCCATCCTCGTGTGTTCCGCAAGCTGTCCCGCTTTTGGGGGACTTATCATCTGGATCTCTTTGCCTCCCGGCTCAACACCCAGCTTCCCCGCTTCTACAGCTGACGTCCGGATCCAGAGGCTCTGGCCACGGACGCATTTCTCCAGACCTGGCCTCGCCATCTGTGCTATGCCTTCCCGCCGTTCCTCATGATTCCCCGGGTGCTGGCCCGAGCACGTCTATTCTTGTCGGAACTGGTTCTAATAACCCCTCTTTGGAGGGCTCAAGCATGGTTTCCAGTTCTTCTGGAGATGAGCCGCTCCACGCCGCTTCTTCTTCCCCACATGTGGAACCTGCTATTGGATCCGCTTTGCGAGCCTCACCCTCTGGTGCTGTCCGGTCAACTCCTTCTGGTAGCATGGAGAATTTCGGGGGACGCTGGCAAATCCAGGGCTTATCGAGAGACGCTACCAGATATATCAATGAGGCTTGGGCACCCAACACACGCAAGCGTTATGCATCAAATTGGAAGCGCTGGTGTGATTGGTGCTCACAGCGGTCGGTGGATCCCGTCTCAGCGGATATTTCTTTAATCCTTAATTTTCTGGCATTCCTAGCATCCTCTGGGCTAGCTTACAGAACAGTTAATAACTTTTGTTCTGCAATTTCTGCAGGCCATGTGCCTTTGGATGGTAAACCAGCGGGAGAACATCCCTTGATCTCTAAATTGTTGAGGGGCATCCGGATGGAAAAACCTCCTTGTCCCAAATATGTAGCCCTTTGGGATGTCTCAGTTGTTTTGCGTTTCCTGTCAGCCTGGCCTTCTAACTCTCTTTTGACACGCAAACAACTTTCAGCCAAGCTCACTATGCTTTTGTGCTTGGTCTCTTGCAAAAGGGTTTCTGATGTGCGAGCCTTGGATCTCGCTGGTCGGTCTTTCTCTCCTGAAGGTGTTACCTTTATTATCTCAAGGAGGACTAAGTGTAATACGCCCTCAGTCTCTTACCCTTCTTTCCCCCACAATCCTCAATTGTGTGTAGTTCAATGTATTAAAGATTATGAGGTAAGCACTGCACCTTTTCGGCATGATTTACAGGGACAATTACTTATTGCTTTGCAGAAACCTTTCAAGCCGGTAACTCCGGCGACTTTGGCACGTTGGCTCATGCATGAAGCGGGCATTGACACTTCTCTGTTTGGTGCTCATTCTGCTAGAGGAGCCATGGCTTCCAAAGCTTTTTCCATGGGTGCCAGCCTTCAGGACATCATGAAGGCTGCGGATTGGTCATCTGAAACTGTGTTTAAGACTTTTTACTTTAAGCCTATTATTGATGTTGCATCTGTTGTGGTGGCGAAGCTTTAAACAAGCATAATCGGAGCCTCCGTCCTGCCATAGAATAGAAAATTTGCTAACATTCGTGCCAAGAATTTTCAATTCTATTAAGGACAGGAGGCGAGGATTATCCCACCCTTGTATTTTCATGTTAATGAAATATTTTGTACATTTCTACTGCATTATGATACTGTTTATGCATGTACTCTTTCCCGCCCTGTTGTGATTCTAATGATCCGTTGGGGATGGTCTTTACGGCTTTGTTCTTACTCCTTTCAGGCTCCGACTTTAAGTGAGATGTGTTCTGAGTTCCTCCTGTTGGTTGGACTTTTGCTGTCCCTTTGGCTCTGGGAGGTTCCATTTTCTTCTGCCTGATGATGACCTCTCCTTGGGACGTCTTGGCCTTTGGCTCTTCTTGTTGAACTTTTACTTACTGTTATTGCAAAGAAAGAGGAAGTTGTAACCTCTATCACCTTATTTATAGTTACGTGGACTCTATGGTTGCCCAGGGTTTATGGGTAATGTAGTCTGAGTTTTTGCTTTACTGTGCTGATTGGCTGCTGTTCAGTAAAGAAATTGAGAAAGCATAATCCTCGCCTCCTGTCCTTAATAGAATTGAAAATTCTTGGCACGAATGTTAGCAAATTTTCAATTTTTAAACACCTTACTTCCTGCATTAACACAAAGAAGGGACTGTCGCAGAATCGCGGCATCCCTAGCACTCAGTATGTCATAATAGCGCCATCTTTGAATGTTCAAAATGCTTAAATAAACAAACATGAACATCGCATTAGCAGTTGATTGTCAGCCTAAATGCCAACATAAGAGGAAAATATATAACCTCAAAACCAAATTGCAACTACAAATGATATAAAATAATAATCATCCATCTCGCCCATGGATGGGCACTGCTACCAATATGGCATTCCTCCTATAATCAAGGTACTGTTAAATTCATCACGCCCTGAATGGGCAAAAATCATCACCATACTGGATGAAAAGGTATCACAAATCCTCAAAAAATATATATATCCACTCCAACATAACTTGAGGCAGCCTATCTACACAATCCACAATATTTACACTTATATACAAATGAGCACATATTGATTTTCATTACATCAAAAGAGGTTGAAAATCAAGGTAAAGATAAAGATAGAAGAGATAAAGAAAGATAGGAGGATCAAATCAGAAACTCGAAAATTCGAAAAGGATCGAAATGTCGTCAAGTTTAAGTAGAAACCAAAGAGCAGGGAGAAATTAATGAATCAATATATATACACACACATCTCCTATATACATTGGCGTCATCTCAGTATATATGCAGAATCTACAACAAACTGATTGACCAGACTAATTCATCAACTACCTCACTCCCCCAGTTGTATAGCAAGCTCTTCACTGCTATTGAGGCCAGCCTTCGTAACCTCAAAATAATATCCCCCCCCTCTTGGATTGCTAGGCACATGATCAAGGCAAAAGTAGCTCAGCAAATCCCTGTTGCGATGAAGTTCCTTATCAAAATGTCGCGCAGCAGGGTAAGCTTCATCCCCCTTCACTATTGCCCGCATATTCTACAGTATCCTGATTTTTGTGGGATGAATGGGGCTGCCTACATAACATAGGCCGCATGGACACATGAGACAATACACTGTATAGGGGGTAGTACACGTCCCGAACTTCCTAATGTTTTTATGGATGCCTACTGCTGGAATATCATATGCAAGGACCCTCTTGCTTCCCATTCAGGCTTAACACTTCCCGCATGGGAAAAATTCTTGCATAGAGCCAAAAGCAGATCTAGGGGCATCAGTTAGTTGACTACGTACTAGGCCATTTTTTAACGAACATGCCTTCCTAAATGTGACAAGGAGGTAGGATGGATGATTTTCCCCTATCACATTATCTGTCTGCAAGATGTGCCAGTTTTTCTTCATAATTCTTTTCAGATCCCTAGCATTCCTTGAAATAGAAGTTATGAGACGAAATTTACCCTCACTAGTTCTGGTGTCGGTACTCTGTATGTCCCTATTCATCAACAGATCCTCCCTTTTATGAGAATTTGCTCTCCCATAGGCCTCATCTAGGACTTGCTGGCTATAGCCCCGTATTTTGAAACGTTTAATACTGTCCCTCGCAGCCACCCGAAACTCATTATCTTCCGAGCTATTCCTCTTAATCCTGAGTAGTTCCCCGTAGGGGATACTCCTCACCAAATTAGTGGGATGGCTACTAGAGGCATGCAAGACAGAATTCCCTGCAGTTGCCTTCCGATAAATCCTGGTCTTCAGCTGCCATCCCTCCACATAGATGTTCAGATCTAAGTAATTCACTGATTCAGCGCTCAGATCTCCAATGAACTCAAGGTTGACCTCATTCATATTCAGGACCCCAATGAAATCCCGAGCTGTCTCCATGACCCATTCCAAATGATGAACAAGTCATCTATGAAACTGTACCATCTGACCACCAGATTGGTCCATTCTTTGTTGGCCACGCCCCAGGCCATCTGCTCCTTCCACCAGGCAATGAACAAGTTTGCTTAGCTGGGGGTGAAGCAGGTGCCCATGGCCGTGCCTGAGGTCTGTCTATACATCTGTGTTTGAAAGAGAAAAATATTGTTAAACAGACAGAATTTGGCAAAATTCAATACCATTGCACTATGGTCAGTATACTTCAACGGACGTTAATCCAAGAAATATTTCATGGCCACCAGGCCATCTTGATGCGCTATTGAAGTGTACAGACTAGTGATGTCCAAAACCATCAATTTATAGCCTTCTTCCCATTGCAAGGAAGCAATGTGACCCGACAAATCTTTGGTGTCTCTAATGTACGATGTAAGGACTTTCACATGAGGTAAAAGAAAAAAGTCCATATAAATCGACATATGTTCAGTAAGGCTCCCTTGCGATGCCACGATGAGTCTCCCCGGTGGTGCCAGCTTGTTCTTGTGCACCTTCAGCAAATGGTAAAAGGTAGGGATGGTAAGATTCAGTTGTCTCAAAAATAGAAATTCATCCATTTCCAACAGTCCTTTGAATTTGAATTGAATGTAAAATTATTTATAAAGCGCACGTTCACCAGCGGTTTCATGGCGCTGCAACTAACAGATATCTGGGCGGGGGTGGCCGAAGCTGAGTTAAAAGGAAACAGGACTGCTAGTAGACTAATTAAAAGATCTAGTGAACAAATGAGCTTTGAGCTGTTTCCGGAATTGCGGATAGAGAGTTAAAGCTCTAAGCTCTAGAGGCAGGGAATTCCAGAAGAGTGGAGCAAGGGTCGCAAATTTCGATCCTCCCCATTTCTTCCTCCGGAACCGCGGGACTGTGAGAAGGGATTGAGTGGATGAACGCAGTTCCCTAGTGGGAACATAGGGGATGATCTCAGATGAGATAAAAGCCGGTGCCGTGCCCAGTCGAGCTTGGAAGGTGATAGAGGCAAGCTTAAACTGGACACGTTCACGGACTGGGAGCCAATGTAGAGACTTGAGGAGGGGAGTGACGTGGTGGGACTTTGGCAATTTAAACACTAGGCGCGCCGCCTGGTTCTGGATCTGCTGCAAACGCCTTAAGCTATATGCAGGTATACTTGCATATAGGGCGTTGCCGTAATCCAGGCGGGAGATGACCATTGTCAGGGTGATCAATTTCAAAGCATCAAAAGAAAAAAAACGGGACACCTTGCGTATAGTGCGCAGTGAAAGAAAGGAAGAAGAGACCACAGAACTAACCTGGGAGTGAAGGGTGAGCTGGGAATTGAGTTTGTTGTGTGTGTATATATATATATATATATATATATATATATATATATATATATATATATATATATATATATAGCACTACCCTTTCTAGAAAGCCAACGGCTGGTAACACTTTACTACATGCCACAAGCTCTCATCCAAAACACCTTATTAAATCTATACCATACGGTGAGATTCTCTGCATCCGCCGTATCTGTAGCAATGAAGATGACATGGTTTTAAAACAACAAGAAAGTTTAGTAAGGTTTGTAGAAAGAGGATACAGTCCAAGAATAGTTAAAACCGCCATGAGAAAATCACAGCTAAAATCTAGAAGTGAACTCCTAGAATATAACTGTAACAAGAGTCAAATCCAGAGTACAGATACTAATCCGATCAGGTTAATTCTGACATACTCCAAGCAAGACAAAGAATTAAGGAGTATAGTCAGACATAACTGGCATTTTGTTCAGAATGATCAGTTATAGGCGATGGGATGCCCTCAAATCCATCAATAACTTTTCGCAAAGCTAAGAGCCTGGGGAATATTTTATCTAAAAACAGCCAGGAATGCTTTAAGAAGAAAAATTGGATGCCTACAAGCAAGGGCTTTTTTAAATGCTTGTCATGTAAAGCATGTCAGTATGGGGTAAACACGAAGAAATATACTACTGTTATCCCTAGGTCAACCAGAGAGATCAAGCAACATCTTACATGCAAGACTGAGTATTGTATCTATATTCTAGAATGTGAATGCCATCTGAGATATGTTGGTAGTACCAAGCTGCCAGTACTTAAAAGAATCTTGCAGCATCTGCGAGCAATAATCAATAAGGATCAAACCTATCCGGTTGCCAGGCATTTTGAGGCATGTCACAATAGTAAACCTTAATGCTTAAAATATTATGCAATCAAATCCATCCCTGTGACAAAAAGAGGAGGGGATAGGGAGGCTTGCATGAGAAGGACAGAGACCAACTACATTCTAGAATTTGACTCTAAGTGGCCAGGAGGATTAAATACCACTGAGGACCTCCATACATATTTGTAAACAACGTATTTATGTATGAGGCTCTGTCTGTATGATCATTTAATGAGACATGAAATTACACATGTATATACCGTATATTTTGGACCATTTTGGAATTTTGTAATATTTATACTGCCAAGGTGTAATGTTGTATTTATACATATTTATTCAATTATTATTAATGAATTTTAAAATATGAAACACTAGGTTTTTATTATTTCAGTATAATTATTGTGTGTCATGATTGATTTTAGCTGTATATTTTAGGCATTAGGGTAGGTTTTATCCATATGTCTTTTATTTGGCTATTTTTAACATTTCACCGATTTCCCTTTTTATATGAGGTCCTATTTATAAATGGTTTTTATTTTGGACACACGATCAAATAAGTGAGTGTAGAATAAAAGTATATATATTTTTATGTCCGTAATCATATGATCAACTGTATAAAGTTTACATAAACCCTGTCCCTAGCTAACTGATTATCCCCATGAAATGATGAACAAACCGATATATCTATGAATGTTCATACCATATGATATTCAGGTTTTGTTTTTACCTATTGTAGCATGAGTCACTATAAATTTTGTACTGTAGCACCACGTCACTTTATTAATTGAAGGGGACCCTTCTAAAAAATTGTGGATAACAGATACCTATTATTTAATAGAAAAGAAATATATCTAAAGTGCTAAGTATTTTAGAAACTACAAGTTTTCAAGCAGAAAAAGGGAATCTCTATTAGCTACAATCACTTTTTATGTATAATTTGCCTTATAACTATGATTTGTTTCGCTATGCCAAGATGAAATGTCCGAAAACATTTTTTTTATCTTTTGTTTTCAGAAAAAATGGATAATTTCTTTCAAAAAAACTTTTTTCATGTTTGGGTGGGCACGTGTTAACATTTGGATTTAATTTTTTCATGTTGAGAAGGCATATGTTGGATCATAAATGTTATGGAATCAAATGCATTTAAGCAGTGAGAGGAAAATACAGTAATATTGATGAAATCAATAATTTTTTATACATGTTTCGTGAAAATAGAAACTGTACTTTGAAGGGAATTTTTATTGTATTTATACAAATTGCTTCTTTCAATAATCATAGCATTTTAAACGCATTTATGCGGATAGTATAACTTCTATGTCTATGACAACATGTGGCGCACTTGCACTTTAAAAATGGGCTGAGCACAATGCATTGTCATGTGATCAAGGCCGCAGGGACGGCCGAAACGCGTCGTGGCAAAGCTGTTTGGGAACAATAAATAATTGAATGCTGCAACAAGTTGGTCCATGCCTCGTATTTCCACTTGATGGGTGGAGTGCTGCTGCGGCGATGTATTGCAGATAGCTCTGGGTAGTTCTCAAGTTTAAGTGAAAAGTAGCTCCTGTATAGACTATAGTGCACCCTCAACACCAGTAATACATTTATCTTTGACCCACTACAGCATACATCTTCTCCAAGAACACGTGCGCTCACTGCCATCCTACATTCATGACACCAGTGATTTCCTCAGACAGATAGACAACTGTCAATGGGAAGAGGACTATTGGCTAATGATGTTGGATGTCACTACTCTCTATACAAATATTCAACACAAGGATGGCATGAGAGCTTTGTAACATTTCTTAGGCACTAGATCAATTCATCTCTACTAACACAAGATGTTATTGAATATGACCAGCTTTTGCCATGTTCCAAAATATGATATTCCAACAGATCAGAGGTGTCGCAATGGAGCCAGCTCTTCCCCCAGTTATGCCTGTCTGCACATACGATGGTGGGAGGAGCTGGTCCTTAAAGCAGACTACAAGGGTAGTAGATAGACATGTGGTGAAATGGATAAGGTATAGTGATGACTTATTTGTAACACAGTGAGGCACAAAAGAAAGCGCCATGAGTTTTATATCACAAATTAATGTCAACAATATTAACTTACATTTTACTGCCAATCTGATCCAAAAATCAGTCTGCTTTTTAGATGTAGAGGTATATATATTGAAAAAGAAAATTGAAACCAAACTGCATTGAAAACAAACTGCGGGGAACTCTGTATTACATGCCAGGAGTTTAAATCCCAAACACCTCATACACAGCATTCCTTTAGGTGAGATGCTTAGAATTAGAATCATATGCAGTAGTGACACAGACCTAGAATTAGCACAAAGGGAGCGCAAACTTAGATTTTTGGCAAGAGGTTACTCAGAGACTACCATCAATGTGGTCATAACCAAAACTCAAGCTCTAAGCAGATCCTCCGACTTGCTATTTAAAGCAACAGGCAATGAGATAACACCTCTACACAACAAACACAAAGTTCAGACTAATGAGAGTACACAGCTAATCCTGACTTTCAATAAACAGAAGAATAGATTATGCAACATAATCATGAAGAACTGGCCAATTGTCCTGAGTGATCCGGTAATACGGGACATACTACCATCACGTTTAGGAAAGCCAAATCTATGAGTGACATTCTAGTTAGTAGCAGCCCAGAGACCAAAACTAAATCAAATTGGCTGACTCAAAGAAAGGGCTTCATGAAATGCACTGAATGCCGTGCGTGCGAATTTGGTATCAATAAAAATATACCATGCCTTTTAGAGAGCAGCCTATCCTCATTCAAAAACCTCTAACATGCAGAACTGATCATGCTGTGTATGTGTTGGAGTGCTCTTGTGGACTACGTTATGTAGGTAGCACAAAGCTACAGGTCCACAAGAGGCTTCTCCAACACATCAGAGCCATCACGAACTCTGATCCCACGTATCCAGTGGCACGACATTTCAGAGAAGTCCACGAGAACAAGCTAGAGCATCTCAAGTACTATGTATTAGACTCAGTTCTGCACTCAAGACGTAGAGGCAATCGGGAGGCATCTCTAAACTAGAAAAACACTACATCATAGAACTCGACACCAAAAGCCCACACGGGCTAAATGCTAGTGAAGATCTCTTCACCTGTCTATAACATCACTAAGAGGTGGTAGACAACGATAAACTATCCCTCATGTCCATTTGTAAATATGTATGTGTGATAACACACACAACCCCTGCTTCTTCTCTACATTTACATTTTTAAAATGTAACCTTTATTTTTATAAATGTTACTATTTGGGTGGCACAAGGTTAGATGTTTTTGCACTAAGCACTTTATCAATACACATTATTGATGAAAACATACAGCAATTCTGGCCCACTGGGGCTACACTACGCCAGTCTAGCAATGAGCAAAAGAGGATGATTAAGTGCTAGATGGCGGTAGGTTGCAAATTGGCTGCATACACATTGACATGACAAAAAACTCATGGTCTCGATAAAAGTGTTACAGTCAGCGCCAAAGGCATTTCTAGACATTTTAATGTTTTAAATGGTTTTATACCATCCATGTATACATCTATTGACTCATTTATTTATACTTGTATTTTTATATTCATATTCTATGTATTTATTATAAGTAAGGCTCCCTGTTTTCCATTTTTACACATAAATACAGACAGAAAAACATTTATTTTCTTGTCTGTATTTATTTTTAAATGTGGATAAAAACTGATATTGGGTTGCTTTTTGAGTGATTCTAAATACTTTCTACCATGACTGACAGGCCAATAGCTGTGTGGATTGATAGGTAAGGGGGTTAAAAATGAAATGAAGTTTATAAAGAGGCTTAAACGGCAGTAAATATGCACACGGTTAATAATGAAATTTGAATAGTCTCATATGAGGGCATTGATGTATGTTCTAAGGGTCTTCATATCACTGAAACCAAGCAGGTATTCAAGGTAAGAGTGCATATTTATTGGTTAAATAAAAGTTTAAATATACTTGGTTAGGCTTAATTTTTTTCACAAAACCTAAAATAAATATGGATAAATACAGATAAAATTAGCAAAAAAGAAATATTGATAAATACAGACTGAAATGTCAAAAAATAAATACCATAAAACCAGGAGCCCTAATTATTAGCAAAAGCAATGTTTATCTATTTATCAAATTGCTCAACTGTCTTGTAATGCATCTGCCATTTGCTGAGACCATGTGAAGATGAACGTGAGTCTGTTTTCTATATTCATTTTTGCACTTGTCACTTTAAATATGAGCACTGTAACGTAGCCGCGTCATGTGATCAAGGCCTGCATAGGCTGAAATGCGTCATGGCGGAGCACTAAGAATTCAAAATTTGCAAACATTCGTGACAAGAATTTTCAATTCTATTAAGGACTAGGAGGCGAGGATTATGCTAGTCTCATTTCTTTATTTAGAAATGCCCAGCAGCCATGTAAAAACTACATTACCCAGAAACACTTGGGCCATAACCATAGAGTCTGTACTATAAATAAGCATGTAGACAATCCCACTTCCTCTTTCTTTGGTGAGAAGGAATTCCAGGAGAGCAGAAACAGTACATGAAAGTCAATGCAAAAAGCAAACCCCAGTCCAGGGCAACGAAGGAAAGTTCAATACAGTCACTGCCGAAGAGCAAAACAGGAAACAAGCTTCAGAGAAGAAGGCAGGAACATCCACGCCGCACTGCAGGCACGTCATTTGGGATCAGATCCTGAAAAGAGATACAAAGCCGTAATACACGTCCATAATATAAAGGAACATGTTAAAGAAGGGTGGGGAAAGAAAAACAAGTCAATAGTAACAATGGTACACAGAGTAAGTCGTGAACATTCGTCAGTAAATACAATGTACAAACAATGGGTGGGATAATCCTCGCCTCCTAGTCCTTAATAGAATTGAAAATTCTTGTCACGAATGTTTGCAAATTTTGAATTCTATTTCAGGACAGGAGGCTCCGATTATGCTTGTTCAAAGCTCATCCACCACAACAGAGGCAACAGTAGCATTAGGCTTAAAGTAAAAGGTCTTGAAAACAGAATCTGATGACCAATCAGCAGCTTTCATAATGTCCCACAAGGTGACTCCCAAAGAGAAGGCTTTAGAGGCCATGGCCCCACGGGCAGAATGAGCACCAAACACAGAAACATCAATGCCCGCTTCCCCCATAAACCACCGTACCCAGCGAGACAACGTGGCCGGAGTAACGGGGCGAAAGGGCTTCTGCAATGCAATCAACAAGGGACCTTTCATATCAGAGCGAAGAAGAGAAGTACTCACCTCATAATCTTTAAGGCATTGGACAACACAAAGGTTAGGACGATCAGGAAACAAAGGGTAAGTAATGACATCAGTATTGGTTTTAGTGCGCCTGGAGTGGCGAAAAGTAACACCCTCAGGTGTGAAGCTACGCCCAGCAAGATCCAAAGCGCGGACGTCTGATATCCGTTTGCAGAAAAGCAAACACAACAACATAGTAAGTTTGGCCGAAAGCTGTTTTCGAGTTAACAAAGAATTGACCGGCCAGGCTTCCAAGAAGCGTAATACAACCGAAACGTCCCACAAAGAAACATATTTGGGACGTGGAGGAGTAGCCAGACGAATACCTTTAAGAACCTTAGCCACAAGAGGATGTTCTCCCACAGGTTTCCCATCCACAGGAAGATGGCCCGCCGAAATAGCGGAACGGAAATTGTTTACTGTGCGGTACGCCAAACCAGAAGAAGAAGATAGAGAGGCTAAAAAATTGACTATCAAAGAGACATCAGCTGATGTCGGATCAACTTGCCGTTGAGCACACCAATCACTCCAACGTTTCCATGAACCTCTGTAGTGTTTGTGAGTACCTGGGGCCCAGGCGTTGCTGAGAAATCTGGTAGCGTCCGCAGAAAGGCCACCGCCCATCGTTCCCCGAAATCCGCCACGCCAGGAGAAGGAGAGAGCCTGACTGAACCAGGGGATGTGGATTCTGAAGCGGATCTAACAGGAGATTCCACTTCCGAGGAAGAAGAAATGGCAATGTGAATGCCATCTCCAGGAGAACAGGGAACCACGGCTGAGCCCTCCACAGAGGAGCGATCAGAATCAACTCCGCCCGGAAGCGCGTCGCATAAGCCAGAACCCTGGGGATCATCAGGAATGGGGGAAACGCATAACATAGGGAGGACGGCCACGGTTGAAAGAAAACATCCGTGGCCATAGCCTCCAGATCCGGTCTCCAACTGAAGAACTTGGGAAGTTGGGTGTTGAGACGGGACGCAAAGAGGTTGATCAGACAAGGGCCACAAGCCCGAACTAGCTGGCGAAACACACGAGGGTGGAGTTTCCAGTCGCTGAAGTCCTTCAGATACCTGGAGTTCCAATCCGCCACAAGATTGCGACAACCAGGAAGGTACTCCGCAATAACTGTGATCTTGTGCTGAAGGCAATAGTGCCAAAACTCCTTTGCAATCTCTGCCAACAACCTCGACCGAGTCCCTCCCAGTTTGTTGATGTAACGTACTGCTGATACATTGTCCATCCGGAGAAGTATGCAGCAGTGGGACTGAAGAGGTGACAGGCACTTGATCGCGAACGACCCCGCCAGCAATTCCAAACAATTGATGTGGAGGGAAAGTTCCTGCGGAGACCACCGTCCTCTGTCGAGATCGGGCCGCAGCGGGCCCCCCAGCCTCAATGGCTGGCATCTGAATCGATCACAATCTCCGGAGAGGATCCGAAAAGAGCCCGGCCGTTCCAGGCCTCCATATGATCCAGCCACCTCTGCATTTCTGACTTTGCCTCCTCCGAGAGAGGAATCTGATCGGAATAACGAAGACCCCGTTGAAGATGCCGAATCTTCAGACGGTGCAACGCACGGTAGTGCAGTGGAGCTGGGAAGATCGCCTGCAGGGAAGACGCTAAGAGACCGACAACTCGTGCTAACGATCTCAATGACACAGTCTGACTCGAGATAACGGAAGTCAATTCCCGTTTGATGTATCGAATCTTCTGATGAGGTAACAGAAGTTGACAAGTGAGGGAGTTGACCCTGAACCCCAAAAAATCTATCACTTGAGTAGGATGTAGCACAGACTTGGGAACATTCACCAAAAACCCGAGGGACTGAAGAAGGTCGATAGTCCACTCCAGATGAGTCATCAGTTTGACAGGACAGTCCGCCAGAAGGAGGATGTCGTCCAAATAGATGATCAAGCGAACCCCGCGACTGCGGAGAGACTCCACAACCGGACGTAACAGCTTCGTGAAGCACCAAGGTGCTGACGAAAGGCCGAAGGGCAGAACCTGATACTGGTACCAAGTCCACATCCACTGAAACTGCAGAAAGCGGCGATGTGGAGGGAAGATCGGAACAGAGAGGTAAGCATCTTTGAGGTCCAGATGAACCATCCAAACCCGTTTCCGCAGGAGATCCCTCAACAGATGGATGCCCTCCATCTTGAAGTGACGGTAAACTACCCCCGCATTGAACTCCTTCAGATTGAGAACTAACCTCGATCCCCCTCCCTTCTTCTCCACCAGGAAGACTGCGCTGGCAAAACCCTGAGGGTGGCGCACTGTCGGCACAATCGCCCCTTTCAATTCCAGAGACTTGAGTTCCTCTGTGATGAACTCTTGACTTTGCTTTGAGAAATGAAGGGGAAAAGGAGGATGGGACTGACGCAAGGGTTGATAAAACTCGATTTTGAATCCCTGAACCGTCTCCAGCACCCATGCATCGCTGGAGATTGAGCGCCAATTGTCTAGAAAAAGGCGAATCCTGCCCCCCAGAACAACACTGCTTGCAGGAAGAAGTCTCCCCTGAAGTGGCGGAATCCTGATATCCTCTGGAAGCGCCACCTGAACCTCCCTTCTTATAGTTGCCACGTCCTTTTCTGCAAGGGTAGAAATTGGAACGTTGGGCGTAGCCCGAATCCTGCTGTCCTCCTCTATGGGACTGATACCCTCTTTGGTTGGGTGGATTGTGACCACGGCCGGACGAGCGTCCCCTTTATCGTCCGGCCCTGTTGAAAACCGGACGCATGGCCCGCTTCAAAGATGCCTGGGCTTTGTCAATGCTGCTGAAAGTACTGACAAAGTGAGTGAGCTCCTTCAAAAATGGTTGGCCGAAAAGGAGGCCCGAGCCGCAGCTCCTGCCTTGGAAGCCGAAAGTTCAGCCAATTTTGGGTCCAACTTGAGGGGAATGGACCGCCGATGCTCACTAGAGAGCGCACAGTTAGCGTTTCCCAGCTGACAAATTGCTCGCTGCCCCCATTCAATTAACTCATCATGATCAACCGTGGAGGAGGCTTCCTTAGCCATGAAACCCAAATCCAAGATCTTAGTAAGAGGTCCCAGGAGATCCAAGACCTTGTCCTGACAAGCCCGCCAGGACCGATCCAGACCCTTCTTGGGGTCCTTAGCGAATTTCCGTAAGTAGGTCAGCATGGTAGGGTCAACCTCAGGCGTGTCCGCTAGGTTATCCGCCAAATCAGGCCGCGGACACTCTGAGCGGAGGCGTGCACGCAAGTCCTTATCAAAGGGTTGGCGGATATGTTGCTGAACATACTCCGCCACAGCCGGGGAGGGGAGCCACGCAGTGGAATGAGAATGCACTATGTCTGCAGGCTCGAAAGTCAAAACAGGAGGGTGACTAGGAGCATCAACAAAATGTTCCTTACATTTTCGTTTCTTTGGCGGTGGAGGAAGAACCTCAGAGGAGGACGAGGAAGAGTGCTGGTCATCACCGTCAACTTCCACCGGAACAGCTTTAGATTTGGAAGAGGATAAGGTCTGCGCCAGTCAGGATATGGGGATTGCCAGGAGAAGAAGAGTACTTCTTAGAAGGCACCCAACCTTGTTGCTGCGCATATTTTGTTAAATGGCGCTTAAGGGGCGTAATGGCGCATACAAGCGCCTTATTCATGGAATGTTGAACCCCTTTGTCCAGGGCCTCAACCAGGTCCTGCTCAAAGAACTCCGTCCCCTCTTCTTCATAGACACCTTCCTCCTCATAATCACTCATGGCACACTGGTAGTGTGTATTCAAATTGCCCACTAGGTGACTGAAAATTCCTGTATGCCAGTGGCAAAGTCTGAGGGAGTGAAAAAACCTCACAGCAAGCAAGAGAATGCAGAAAAAACTGCGAGAAATAAACAATTAAAGAGTGGAGGGAGGCTTGCTGACAACAAAAAATGCTCACTCTCGGCAAAGCCTATGCAAATTATCCAACCGGGGCTCTATCCGAAGCTCCGGTGTCAAACGGGGACAGCTGTGAGGCCGTGGGCGTGTTTGTACCAAAGACGAACTGTCAGCCGGCTCCGTTCTCTGAAGAATGTGTGGAACGAAGGAAATGTGCACCGCACATGCGCGGCAGCCGGCAAGCCCCACAGACAAGGAGCAGCTCGCGCAAGACGCGCACAAGGATGCCCCAACCCCTAGCTCCACTCCACAAAGAGCGGGGACCCAGGCAACACGCGCCCACCCCGGGAGGTGAACTCACGCTCCCTGCCGCGAGCGCCGCAAACCGGTAAACAAAGCGGCAACGAGTAATGAAAAACGCCGAAGCGAAACAAAGCGCGGACCAAGCGCAAAAGAATGCGGCAACAAGTGCGAGCAAAGCGCTAAGCAAAATAGCACAATTACAAGCAATTAAAATCGTCAATAAAAGGAAAACACTTATCTGGCTGCGGAGCAGCAAAGAAAGAGGAAGTGGGATTGTCTACATGCTTATTATAGTACAGACTCTATGGTTATGACCCAAGTGTTTCTGGGTAATGTAGTTTTTACATGGTTGCTGGGCATTTCTAAATAAAGAAATGAGACTAGCATAATCGGAGCCTCCTGTCCTGAAATAGAAATAAATAATATTGCACCAGCAAAAGTGGAGTCTGTTCCTGTTCTTTCCGGCAGTATGAAGGGCAAGCAAGCAAGCAAACAAGAGATTGACGTTATATATATATATATAGGCAAAAAAGAAGCAGAGAACTCTGGGTAGTTCTCATGTTTAGGTGGAAAGTAGCTCCTGTATAAAGCACCCTCAACACCAGCAACACATTTATCTTTGACCCACTACAGCATACATCGGGGCAATGGGTAAGTCAACTTAAGCCATTGACTAACTTAACTACGAGTAAAGCCATGCTGCACTTTCACAAGGAGCACCTCCAAACACAAATTAGTTCCATTAAGTTCTGGAGACTTATATGGCAGTGAGTTCTTTTTGAGACCAAATAGACATTTCTGCTTTTTTTTCAAAATAATTTGTATGGCTTGTTTTTTAAAATTGGTCAGTAACTGGCAGCTGCCACATCAATATTTTATTTAAAAACAAAATGGCAAAAACAGCCTTGACAATGCCAAAAAGCTGTTGGTCAATACAAGACCGATTGGCTTTCCCAATGCTTGTTTACCAATAAATATGCAATTTCTGGAACCTAAGCATATCGATATATCTAAAACAAAAAATTATGAAAACTTTGGCAAAATACAAATGTTTAAAAGTTGCATAGGTATTAGAGAACATTTTAAAACGGAAACGAGCCAGCGCAATTTCACTATACGAAGGAATAACAGTTGATTGAAAATATAACGAAACCCAAATCAGCACCACAGATGACGAAGAAGAGGAAGTGAAGCAAAGAATGTTGCATGAAGCTGAGGCCAAACCTCCTCCAACCCGCAAGTTGACAAACCAGCTGCCTGCTCACCACAATAGCATTTCCTTAAGATGATTCTATTTCGTGATTATGCAATATTGTGGGAGGATATTTATAGCACGCTCAGTACGTTGAACCTAACAATAATAGCCGTAAATAACCATGCCGTCTCAGAACGTGTGCCAGGATGTGGGAGGGTTCAGCAACAGAACGTCTACAGGTAATCGCTTCAACCACAGACTCGAATGTTTCTGGCTGTCGGTTATCTAACGAGCCAGACAATTCATTGCTCACAGGGGCATGTACCTGCAGAGAGGAAATGACGTCGGATGGGAAAGGAGAGTGAATCAGAGAGGGAAATACCGTTTGATACTCTGTCTCACTCTGTCAAGATTAGAGATACTATTTCATTATTTGTTAAGTACTGCGCCCTTATTAAGAGAAACTCATAAATACGGACTCGGAAATTACACGACTTAAACCAAAGCATTGCTTAGTAATATAAAAGGAGGAAAATTACAAACAGTACAGAGTGTATGAGATTCAGGCGACTATTAATATAATAAGATTGAGACAAGGAAAAAGATAAAAGGAGTATAGATTTACAGTTTTCAGAAGGGATTGATACTAGAGACAATAAAATAATGTATGATGCTAGATCGTGCCTTACGAAATCCACTGGAACTGCTTTTAGTAAGAACATGTTACCATGGTGGTTTGTTGGTGGAGTTTGTGACTGAGGAAGATCTCTATTAATACACGTTTGGTTGTCGCGTGTGATGCTGTATTACCACTGCAAGGTTGAGTGAGTAACTGTTGTGGAACAGGGAAAAGAACTGACTCCAGAAAGCGGGGCTTACGACTACAAGATTATGGCCAGTGTATTGAGAACAGGCCCTCCTGTTCCTCTTGAGACAAAGTCAAGCGTCAATTGATGTTTTTACTAAGCTGTGAATCCACAAACAAGAACACAAAAGTAAGCAACGCAGAGAGAGTCATATCCCATTGGCTCAAAAGTGACTTGTGTGTGTAGAGTTATAAGACCGAGACAGATGAATCATTGCGGATTTTAAGCACGAACAATGAATTGATCAATGGCTAAGTTTAATTGAGAAGACATATCCCAAACTGTATAGGATGTCTATTGAGTTTCTGTTAGCAGGTATGCATTGTTTGTTGGAAGACGCCGTGGATTCAAGAAATTAAGAGGCTTCTCATAGAGGGCCGTCGCTGCTCGAGACACCTATCACAAACGGAGAGTGATGCACAGAGGGTAGAGGGCCTTGCACTGTGTAAACCTAGAACTCAGTGATGATAATCAAGAAGGAGATCCCCGGTAAAGTGGATTTTGTAGCCTGGGTTGGTGCTAACATGGGGTCCACATTCCAGGCCCAATGGGAAGAGTATTTCAGGGACATAAATCAACATCACACTTGAACATTCTTAGCGCCTCCAGCTTAGTCAGCAGGTTACAAACAACTCATACAATGACCACAAATAGACCATAGGAGAAAAGCATAAATATTAACAGGCCTCCTTTTTTAAGTCCATAAAACTGCCATCCAAAATAATGGGCTGTATCTATAAGTCACTTCCAGAAATCATGAGGCTTCTGTCAATTGTTGCCAGCCAGTGTCATGACCAGGTCTTCCTTGCAGCTCAGGGAGGCACGTTCTCACTCTGTGCTCTAAACTCACCTACCTGAGATGGTTTCTGTACAATGCTGACTTGCTGCATGTCACTAACTAAGGGCCTCATTAGGATTGCGGTTAATCCGCATCCTCCGGGTCGGCGGAATCCACCGCCGGTCCGGAGGATGCGGATTAGCCGCTGCGGACAGAAAAAAGACCCCCCTCGCTACCAACTGCGCCTTCTTTGGGGAATCCATCGCTTCTTCCCGGAGCAGGACCTTATAACCCTGGTGCAGTCGCTGATCCTCTCCAGACTAGACTCTGCAATTCTCTTCTTACTGGCCTCCCCAAATCTCACCTGTCCCCACTTAAGTCTGTCTTCCATTCAGCAGCTCGTTTCATTTATGTGGCCAAAGAAGCGATCACATCACACCGATGTTATCCACCCTCCACTGGCTTCCCTTCGAGGCCAGAGCTATCTACAAGACCGCTTGTATCACCCACAAAGCCTTGCACTCCTCCTCTCCCCGCTACCTGGCGAATAAACTGAAACTCTCTGGAGGCTCTAGACCTTCACGCAATGCGGAGAATCTACTGCTTGAACCTCTCACTTTCAAGAAGGAAAGAACAATGGCCCAATCCTTTTCAGGCAACGCAGTGAGAATCTGGAACTCGTTTCCGCCTCAGCTCCGGACCACCGCCTCCTCCCAGGCCTTCAAAAGGGACCTCAAAGTTCTCCTCCTCCAGAGACACCGCCAAAAGTAATTCACGTCCTCTTGCTATTTGGAGGAAGACTTCCCACTACTGATATTTTCTACTTTCCATGACCATGGAAGTGCCTTCCCAGTGTTTTCCTGTGGTTGGAGTGTCTGCCTTTTTGCAGTATTCTCCATATACTTGTGTTCGGTGCCCTTTTGTAACATGCACACACCACTTTGCCCTTGTAACACACGGTTGCTACCTCTCACAAGTTTTTACCTTTGATACTTGCACAAGTGCCACCTTGCCTACGTAACGCTTGTTCTTGTGCCTAGCACTTATTGCAGTATTATACCTCAAATTATACTCTGTTTTCTCTTATAACTGCACACTTGTCACTTTTCCTCTTGTGCACTTTTGACTACCTCATGTATTTTTGGTTGCTCACAATTTTTACTACCTCAAGTATTTTGTTTCCTCACAATTGTCACTATTACCTTTACTACCTCATGTATTTTTGGGTGCTCACAATTTTTACTACCTCAAGTATTTTGTTTGCTCACAATTGTCACTATTACCTTTACTACCTCATGTATTTTTGGTTGCTCACAATTTTTACTACCTCATGTATTTTGTTTGCTCACAATTGTCACTATTACCTTATGTAAGTAACGTATGCTTTTGTAATCTGTTCTTTTGTAATGTTTCTCATTATGTTTAATTTCTGTTCCTAATGTGAAGCGCTCTGACGCCTTCGGGTAAAGTCCGCGCTATATAAAAATGCATAAATAAATAAATAAATAGGATGGCTGGGAGATCTTTTTTCCGTCCGCCACTTTTCTGCCGCGGTCACCTTCCGACCGCGGCGGAAAAGCTCTAACATGGCTGGCGGTGTCTATCAGACACCGCCAGCCATATTAGGATGGCGTCGGTCCTATACCTTTCCACAGCGGCATTTCCGCCGTGGAAAGGCATACAGACTTTTCTTTGGGGGCCCATTGTGGGCCCCCGGGGGTGAAGGGTGGGAGGGGGTGGGGGGTGCACAAGGGGGGTACCTATGATACCCCCCTGCCTTTGCGTGCACGTAGCGGCAGGCACCACCCGGTGCCTGCAGCTTCGTGCACGCAAAGGAAAACATGGTTTATTTAACATTGCGGCTTGTGCTGCTTCAAGCAGCACCCGCCACAATGTTAAATATACAGGATGTGACCGCCAGGGTGACGGTCACATCCTAATCCGAATCTGCACGGAGGGACCGCCGCTGCCCCTGCGGACGGTCCCTCCTACTCTGTCCGTCCGCCATCCTAATGAGGCCCTTATTTCCTATACAGGATCAGCTGGTCCAGTGACAGGCAACTCCTATCCATCGTCTGCACCTCGTACTTCTTGTGGACCGGATCCGACACAGATGGACAATAAAATACAAAAGATGACTACCAGTCCTTAAATAATGGCACAGGATGGAAGATGCAATACTACTCCAAATATGCCATACCTAATATTCCATGTATTCCACAAATATACTCTATAAATTAGCTGGTAAATAGAACATGAGTACTGGAAATAATGTTATGAATAACTTTATCGGCCTCATGATGTCCTCGCCAAGTGTTGTCCTGGTAATAAGGAATTGCAATCGCCCATAAAATACACTGTGAAAAAGAGCATAACATTAGAATGAGGCTCTCTATCAATAAGATCAAAATTATTCATCTTTTGTATTTTATTCCCTTTAGCTGTTCCAACGCCAAGAAAGGAACATATCATTTTCTCTCTCCTTGCAGTAGTGCCCATAGGGGTGTAGGTTGTTGTGTTAGTTCTCTATCTATGTATTGGTGAGATGTTTGACCTGGTATTTCTTTATAGTGCAATTATAGCTTGGTGGGGCCACATATTTGGTCTATGTCACACTAAGGTTCACCTAACAAGGTAAATGGGTGTTGGTGCAGGTATGATATATTTATTGATGAATGGCATTACTATTACACACAGGGTAATTTCTCCTTCCGAGTAAACAAGTAATGCCCAACAAAGGTTTATTATTTTTTTATTTAGTGGTTATGAGCCTTAATATGTTTATTTACACATATTTTACAGGTGTTTCATTCTCCAGGGCTACTATCCCCTTCCCTTTCTCCCCCTTTGACCCTGAAAGACATCTGAGTGCCCTGAGGTAGGAGCATAACCACATTTTGGTCTAGCACCGAAACACGTGTTGGCGTCAACACACTGAGGACTTAAAGGTTGTTTCAAGTTTGGAACATATATAAACAAGATGAAATGACCCTATATATTTGGGTATGAATAAAAGTTATACCTATCGTATGTTATAAACTGAAAAGGCATGATATATCAATGTACAGAGTGCATACAGGAGATATTAGATAGCAGAGTGCATCAAAGCACAACCATTTACATGTATATTTGATTGATTTTTCCCAAGAAAAGTGTATATACCTATACATGATGTTGAAATCTCTCATTCTGTTCCTCTACTGTTTTTAATGTGGTTTGATGTTGGTCACAACTGAGGTATGTCTGATGAATGCCCGGTTACTCACCGGTAATAACCATTACTCCGATTCCTGGTCTCCCCGTCCCATTCCTGATGAAGTGAGCAGCTAGTCTGCTCTACAGAACCCCTACCTAGCTGAGCTGTTGGCACTTCCCCCTAGGATGACGTCACCATCACGTGACTACAAAAGGGGGAAGTGCCGGAAGAAACATCCTGAAAATACCAAAGACAACAGAATGAAACACATACAATCACCCACAGACACCCCAAATCAGGGAGGGAGGGAAGGGCTCAGGAATGGGACGGGGAGACCAGGACTCGGAGTAATGGGTATTACCGGTGAGTAACCGGGCATTACCTCCTCGTCCTGTCTCCCCGTCCCATTCCTGATGAAGTGAGCCCATACCCAAGCACACGGTGATTGTAAGAAAAAAACAGACCAGAATAATGCCAAAAAACAGGTCCATTTTAATTCACAAAAAGAAGTACAAATCATAAATCATGTACAGCAGACAGGACAGAAGCCCCAAAGGCAGCAGAGGCCGCCATCCCCAACTCCAAACGATAATGGGCAACAAAAGTGTGGGGAGAAGCCCATGTGGCAGCATTGCAAATGTCCCTCAATGAGGCCCCTTTGAACATGGCCCAGGAGGAAGAAACACTCCGAGTCGACCGACCTTGAACAGAAGAAGGCAGGGGACAGTGGGCAGAATCGTAAGCAGAAACCACAGCGCCCCTGACCCAACGAGACAAGGTGGACAGAGAAGGGCGAAGCCCCTGACCCGACAGGCCATAGGTGACGAACAGGGAATCCACTTTACGAAAACCGTCCGTACGCTCCAAGTAGACGCTGAGAGCCCTCAGCACATCCAGCGAATGGAGGAGCACCTCCTCAGGAGAAGAAGGAACCGGAAAAAACACAGGGAGAACAATATCCTCCTGACAGTGAAAGGAAGAAACCACCTTGGGAAGAAAGAACTGACTCGGACGGAGAATGACCTTGTCAGTGCAGAAGCGTAAGAAGGGGGGAGAAGCCATCAGCGCACCAATCTCACCAACCCTCCGCCCAGAAGTAATGGCCACCAGGAAAATAACCTTCGCAGAAAGGAACTTCAGGGCCACGGAGTCCAAAGGCTCGAAAGGAGGACCCGTCAAAGCCCGCAGAACCAAGGGAAGATCCCAAGGAGGCACAGGTGAACGGGAAACAGGACGCTGAAGCAAGAAACTCCGCAGAAGGCGAGACACCAACGGGGAGACAGAGGAGACAGAGGAACCCCGAAAGGCAAGAATGGCAGCCCACTGCGCCCGCAGGGAAGAAACCGCAAGTCCCAGGACTAAACCATCCCGCAAGAAGTCAAGCACCCTCAGGGCCACACAGGAGGCAGAAGACAGACCCTTCCCCAGACACCAAGTGGAAAAACTCTTCCAGTGGCGGGCATAAGACTTCAAGGTGGAAGGACGCCTGGAAAGCTGAAGACATTGGGCAACCTCCATCGAGCAACCCAAATCCAGCAAACTCAACCTCTCAAGTGCCAAACCCCCAGCCGGAGGCGACGCAGGGAGGCAAGACTGAGAAGAGGAGCCCGCAGGGGGGAGGGAGACTGGGGAAACCTCCAATGAGGGCAAACGGCAAAAGTCAGCAGAAGGGGAAACCAAGACTGCCGAGACCACTCTGGAACCACCAGGAGAACCTCCGCCCGATCCAAACGAATCTTCCAGAGGACCCTCGGAATTAACGCAAACGGAGGGAAGGCAAACAGCAGACCCCCGACCAAGGAATCAAGAAAGCATCGGTCGCCCAAGCCAATGGAGACGGAATGATGCTGCAAAACAGAGGAAGAAGGGCGGAATCCTCCGAGGCAAAAAGATCCAGCCAAGGAAGGCGGAACCGGAGGACAATCTGCCCGAACAGAACCGGGGACAGGCAGAGGGACACCGAGGAGGGGAACACCCTGCTCAAAGTATCCGCAGGCCCATTCTCCTTCCCCGGAAGATAGACCGCCGTCAGAGACAACAGATTCGACTCGGCCCAAAGGCCGATCTCCCGGGACAGGAGAAAGAGAGAATGACACATGCCCCCCAGGTGATTCACATAGGATCGAACCACCTGATTGTCGGTCTGCACAGAGACCGCCCGACCCCGAAGGAGAGGAGCGAACCAAAGGAGAGCAAGCCAGACCGCCCTCAACTCCTTCCAGTTCGAGGACTGGAGGGACTCGAACCGGGACCACCAACCCTGACCCTTGGAAGGACCCAGAACAGCCCCCCATCCCAACGCACTCGCATCCGTGGACAACACGACCACAGACTGAGGGGGAAGGAGATCGAATCCCCCGGAAAGGGAGAGAGGAGCCAACCACCACTGGAGATCCGCCCGAATCCCCGGAGTGACAGGTATCAGAGTCTCGTAGTCCAAGGAGGCGGGATCCCAGTGAGACAGAACATGATGCAACAGGGGGTACAGATGCAGTCTGGCCCAAGGAAGGAGATGTAGAGTGGACTTCAATCAAAAAACGAGGGAGGAGGATAGTCGGTCCATTCAGTTCCCCTGATCAGATCCACAATTAATCAAAAAAAGATTTGGAATGGACACTAGTATCTATAGAACCATTGGTTCGAAATTGACAACCCTCATAGGCAGCCTGATTTTACGATGCGGTATATCTGTTTTTCCGCCCCATCAGGTGTCATGGCATATTCATAGGGTAGTCAAAAAGTGTGGTATGCCTGCCTCACCCGAGGCCACCTCTGGTCCAAATAGAAGTATCCAGAAATAATGAGGAGGGTGTAGAAAGTATAAAAGCAGTGTTTCTCCAAAAATATTTTAATGGAAAGGGAGATAGCACTGTTGATTAAAAATAGGGCGATATAGATGTAATCGAGTAACTAGATTACCATATATCTATATATATATGGATGCGTCGTCAACATGTTTCAGCTCTCTGGGCCCAGCCGGGTCTGTAGAGCTTTCGTCAGGACAATAAAACAAACAGAAAACATACATAAGGTACTCACACTATTAGTGTAGCTTCCTTTCGCTATTTATAGCGTTTCTTTTTTTGCCACCTGAAATATAGGAGCACAAACAGGTACAATCCCAAGCATTGTGGTCTTGTGATTCTGGTAATTAGGCATCGTGATTCAAAGAACCACACACACACAAACTAGAATTACTAGTGAATTTATGCGCATTACTTATAGACACATAAACGTTTTTTTGCGAGAAAAAGTAGTGTGGAGAACAAGTGTGAATGTATTACAGGAAACATGTTATACACAACTGATTGGTGCTGCGTGCAGTGATTTCATACACAGATCGAGTAAGACATGTCTATGGCCAAGAGACTTAAAACACTGTATACTGCTGCTTGAACATTTTTAGTCATATGCAGATCGTTCATAGATAGAGGCAGTATATTTGTATTATCTATAAGCAAGTGCAGTAAGGGCGTGTTAGCGCGCTGCTGTTGGGTCGGATTATGGTGCAGGAAAACATCGCGCACACTGTTTTTTGAAAAAATTACCGCGTTCATTTCTTCATGCGCAATAAACCATCGCGCGCACTGTTTTAAACACCGCGTTCATTTATTCGCAATGACTCATACCTTTTTTGGCTGTTTTTTCGTGCTTCAACAAGGGTGCAGGAGTAGCTTTGCGGGGTCTCTGCTGGAGAGATAGTGTTGGGAGTTAAGAGGTCGTAAGGACCAGACTTACCCGTCTTTCTCCGTCTCTTCGTTTTTGCACTCATTCTTACCCTCGTGGACCGCGTTATGGGCCCTGTGCTGACTCTGCCCTTGGTTGCAGGCGGGGCACAGTGGCTGGGTTTTTCTTCAGTGCGGCAATGACACAAAGATAGGACTATACACTCTACTCAATATGGCCACTCGTGTGTTTTTTTTCAACCTCAATATAGTTTTACACCAGTACTATACAATATTGTGAGTGTTATTGATACACTGGGGGGATTGATTTCCAGATAGATCCCGATATCAATACTCAATTAATTTAATTTAAATTGCATTGTCGTCCCAATTAGATGTATATATCTGGGGATGTGAAGGGTTAATATTGTTCACATTGGCATTCTAATGGAGTTAATTAAACTGACTCCATGGAATATTATCGTTCATTCCAGAGATATGGGTGCCAAGGCGGTCCACCCATCTTTGCTCTTTTTCAAAGAGAATTCGTTCTGCATTGTTATTTTTGTCTTGCAGGGTCTCAAGGACTGTCCAGATTAAGTCGTCACAAGTGTGGCCAGCTTCCACAAAGTGTGTACACAATTTTGTGTTGTTTTTCTTCAGTCGTACATTACTCCTATGTTCCCCGATTCGCAACTTCACTCTTCTACACGTCATGCCTATATATTGGCGTTTGCAAGGACATGTGATCATGTAGATAAGGTGAGAGGAATTGCAATTCGTGTGGTTTCTTTGGGTCCATTTTAGGGTGCTCGTGAGTTGCAAAGTTTTTGTTGGCCTGGTGAACTTGCACACCCCACAGGTGCCACATGGGTAATGTCCCGAGACAGGTTGCATTCTGGCATCTCTTGTAATTGTGAGTACCGGTTTTATTTTAGGTCGCGTATGGACCAGGACATCCTTAATATTCTTGGTTCTCCGATTCGCAAAGCGTGGTTTTGTCCAGTGCCTATCGAAATACAAACCTTCGAACAGGCCCTCATGAAAGGCATTGACAACTTAGGACCAAAAAAGACATTCCAAAATCTCAATAAAAAGGAACGCCTAGCCCTAAAGGACCTGAAGGAGAATAACGAAATCGTTATAAAACCAGCAGACAAGGGGGGAGGGATAGTGATCCTGTCAAAAGAAGGATATAACCAACAATGCCTATCCCTCCTCTCCAATGAAACTTTCTACAAGAAGATTGAGGAAGACCCTACAGACAGACTGACCAATACTATCGCCATCATGGTCCATGAAGCAGAGGTGAGCAACTGGATATCCAAAAAAGAAGCTGAGTTCCTAACACCTAAGAGCCCCAAAACGCCGTTCTTTTACTCTCTGCCGAAAACTCATAAGAACAGGTCGCCGCCACCAGGACGTCCCATAGTTTCGGGCATTGGTTCCCTGCTAGAGCCCCTATCAAAATTTGTAGATGAGTACTTCAAAAAGATGGTTCAACGAACCCCTACTTATCTAAAAGATACCAGAGACCTTTTGACACAAATCACAGATTTCAAATACAACCCGAATACAATGACATTAGTGGGCCTCGATGTCGAGGCACTTTATACAAGCCTGCCTCAGGAAGACACGCTACAAATGCTTGAAGACCTACTGTTCAATCAAGACTGGCCATACAGAACCCCACGCCATTTTATTATGGAATGCTGTCGTCTGGTTTTAAAAGAAAACTACTTTGAGTATGACGGACAACTCTTCCTCCAAAGCCATGGGACCTCCATGGGGAGTGCCTGTGCTCCTTCGGTGGCGGGTCTATATGTGAGCCAATTGGAAGAAAATAAGGTACTCAACACAAGCAACCCTTTCGTTTCCAGTATTTTATACTGGAAACGGTACATCGATGATGTGCTTTTAATATGGGACACAAAAGAAGATCTGCATAAATTCATCGAATGGCTAAATGCGAGAGACCAATGGCTCAATTTCACTTTTACTGAAAATAAGGAAAGTATAGCTTTCTTAGATCTAACAATCTTCCATGAGAACGGGAAACTTGAAACCAAGACTTTCACGAAGCCTACAGCAAAAAACAGCCTGCTGTCATACTACAGTTACCATCCTCGGCCATTGCGGGATAACCTCCCCTTTAGTCAGTATCTACGGCACAAGAGAAACTGTAGTAAAGACAGCGATTACAAGAAACAGGCGATGGAACTGAGTCAAAAATTGCAACAAAGGGACTACACACCAGCAGTGATTAATAAGTGCATGAAAAGGGCGAAACATCAGCCACGCGAATGCCTTTTGCAGACAAATGTGAAGGAACCGGTAAAAGATCTGGTAACATGTGTCACTACTTTCTGTCCCTCCACTTATGGGGTACAAAAGCTAATCAGAAAGAACTGGCAAATAATCAACTCTGGACAATTTGACTGGCCAAAACCACGCTTTGCGAATCGGAGAACCAAGAATATTAAGGATGTCCTGGTCCATACGCGACCTAAAATAAAACCGGTACTCACAATTACAAGAGATGCCAGAATGCAACCTGTCTCGGGACATTACCCATGTGGCACCTGTGGGGTGTGCAAGTTCACCAGGCCAACAAAAACTTTGCAACTCACGAGCACCCTAAAATGGACCCAAAGAAACCACACGAATTGCAATTCCTCTCACCTTATCTACATGATCACATGTCCTTGCAAACGCCAATATATAGGCATGACGTGTAGAAGAGTGAAGTTGCGAATCGGGGAACATAGGAGTAATGTACGACTGAAGAAAAACAACACAAAATTGTGTACACACTTTGTGGAAGCTGGCCACACTTGTGACGACTTAATCTGGACAGTCCTTGAGACCCTGCAAGACAAAAATAACAATGCAGAACGAATTCTCTTTGAAAAAGAGCAAAGATGGGTGGACCGCCTTGGCACCCATATCTCTGGAATGAACGATAATATTCCATGGAGTCAGTTTAATTAACTCCATTAGAATGCCAATGTGAACAATATTAACCCTTCACATCCCCAGATATATACATCTAATTGGGATGACAATGCAATTTAAATTAAATTAATTGAGTATTGATATCGGGATCTATCTGGAAATCAATCCCCCCAGTGTATCAATAACGCTCACAATATTGTATAGTACTGGTGTAAAACTATATTGAGGTTGAAAAAAAACTCACGAGTGGCCATATTGAGTAGAGTGTATAGTCCTATCTTTGTGTCATTGCCGCACTGAAGAAAAACCCAGCCACTGTGCCCCGCCTGCAACCAAGGGCAGAGTCAGCACAGGGCCCATAACGCGGTCCACGAGGGTAAGAATGAGTGCAAAAACGAAGAGACGGAGAAAGACGGGTAAGTCTGGTCCTTACGACCTCTTAACTCCCAACACTATCTCTCCAGTAGAGACCCCGCAAAGCTACTCCTGCACCCTTGTTGAAGCACGAAAAAACAGCCAAAAAAGGTATGAGTCATTGCGAATAAATGAACGCGGTGTTTAAAACAGTGCGCGCTATGGTTTATTGCGCATGAAGAAATGAACGCTGTAATTTTTAAAAAAACAGTGTGCGCGATGTTTTCCTGCACCATAATCCGACCCAACAGCAGCGCGCTAACACGCCCTTACTGCACTTGCTTATAGATAATACAAATATACTGCCTCTATCTATGAACGATCTGCATATGACTAAAAATGTTCAAGCAGCAGTATACAGTGTTTTAAGTCTCTTGGCCATAGACATGTCTTACTCGATCTGTGTATGAAATCACTGCACGCAGCACCAATCAGTTGTGTATAACATGTTTCCTGTAATACATTCACACTTGTTCTCCACACTACTTTTTCTCGCAAAAAAACGTTTATGTGTCTATAAGTAATGCGCATAAATTCACTAGTAATTCTAGTTTGTGTGTGTGTGGTTCTTTGAATCACGATGCCTAATTACCAGAATCACAAGACCACAATGCTTGGGATTGTACCTGTTTGTGCTCCTATATTTCAGGTGGCAAAAAAAGAAACGCTATAAATAGCGAAAGGAAGCTACACTAATAGTGTGAGTACCTTATGTATGTTTTCTGTTTGTTTTATTGTCCTGACGAAAGCTCTACAGAGTCGGCTGGGCCCAGAGAGCTGAAACATGTTGACGACGCATCCATATATATATAGATATATGGTAATCTAGTTACTCGATTACATCTATATCGCCCTATTTTTAATCAACAGTGCTATCTCCCTTTCCATTAAAATATTTTTGGAGAAACACTGCTTTTATTCTTTCTACACCCTCCTCATTATTTCTGGATACTTCTATTTGGACCAGAGGTGGCCTCGGGTGAGGCAGGCATACCACACTTTTTGACTACCCTATGAATATGCCATGACACCTGATGGGGCGGAAAAACAGATATACCGCATCGTAAAATCAGGCTGCCTATGAGGGTTGTCAATTTCGAACCAATGGTTCTATAGATACTAGTGTCCATTCCAAATCTTTTTTTGATTAATTGTGGATGTAGAGTGGACGCCATCTCCCCCTGACTCCGCAACCAGAGACGGGCAGACACCTGCGACTGGGAAAGAAGCCATGAAAGGTGGCGAAACAAAGTCAACTGGTGCTCCTGGGAGAGGAACACCATGCCCAGGTCCATCCGGAAGAAAGCCCCCAGGAACTTCAGGGACTGAGAGGGCACCAGGGAGGACTTCCGGTGGTTGATAAGGAACCCAAAGGAACCCAGCAGATGACACACCTGGGCCACATCCGACAGAGCCTGCGAAAAAGAGGGAGAGACAATCAACCAGTCATCCAGATATGAAAACACCAGCAGCCCCCTGGAATGAAGAATACCCACCAGAGGGGCCAGGAGCTTGGTGAACACCCTGGGCGCAGAGGACAGGCCGAAAGGCAGCACCCGGAACTGGTAGTGATGGGTCCCCACAGCAAAGCGCAGAAAATGCTGATCGGCAGGATGGACAGGAACATGCAGGTGTGCATCCATCAAATCCAGGGACACCAGGAAGCCACCCGGAAGGACCAGAGGCAGGATGGACTGGAGGGTCACCATCTTGAAAGGGCGATGAACGACAAAGCGGTTGACACGCTTCAGATCCAGAACAGGACGAAGATCTGAAGTGTCCTTCTTGGAAACCAGAAAGAGGATTGAGTAGCAACCCTCGCCCCTTTCCAGGGGTGGAACCTCCACAATAGCCTTCTTCTCCAACAGGAGTTGAACACCCGCCAACAAAGCCACTCTTCGCATAGGAAGACGGGGCAGGGGAGTCTGAACAAAACCCGGAGGAGGAGGAGAGGAAAACTCTATCCGGCAACCTTCCGAAACAGTCTGAACCGCCCAGGCATCCGGAACCGACAACCACTGGGCGCGGAAGCACTGGAGTCGACCACCAACGGGCAAAGGCAGACAGTCATTGTGAAGAGGAGGAAGCGGGAGTGGCAACACTGGCAGCGGCCCGGGGCTTGGCACTTCCAGGGGCCCCCCGGCCACGACCCCTGCCTCAAAAGGGCTGAGAAGCGCCACGAGCAGGAGGCCCAAAAGCGCGACGATAACCAAATCCACGCCCCCGAGTAGGAGGACGGATCGGAGCCACCAGCTTGCGATTCTCCGCGGACTGCTTGACCATACCCTCCAGCTGAGGACCGAACACCTTAGAACCTTCAAAAGGCAACTTAAGGATGACCGACTTCTGTGAAGAGTCCGCCTTCCAGGAACGCATCCAAATATGACGCCGGGCAGCAATGGAAGCACCAGAAGCGGCGGCCGCCGCCCCCAAATTGTCGAAGGAAATGTCCGACAGGTAACGCACCTGCATCTCCATCAAAGACAGAAGAGGAGAGGCATCCTCGCCGTCGTTCAGCAGAACAGACAGAGACTGGAAGTCTTTAAGGAGCGACTGAACCATATAGTTGGAATATGCAGTCGCCCGGACAGAGAAATTAGAAGCAGCATAGGAACGCTTCACCGCCCCCTCAATGCGCTTATCCACAGCGTCCGCAGGAAAGGCGTACTCAGAAACGACCAAACCCTGAGAGGAAAGGCCAGCCATCAAATTGTCCACTTTCACAGCCTGAGGGAATTCATCAGCAAAACCCTCAAGAGGGCAACGTCTGGACAGGAAACGAGGAAAAGAAGATTTGTCCACCTCCTTCCATTCGTGAGACAGCACATTACGCACAGCACCATGCAAAGGCAAAGAATCTGGAGCAGGCTGGACATACTGCGTAAAAAAGTCATCCTCAACAACAGCATCCGCAGGAGGAGAAAAACCCAAGTTGGACCTCACATGGGCAAACAGTTCAGTGAGCTCAGCACCCTGAACAAAACGACCACGGACACCCTCACCCTCACCAGGATCAACGTCATCCTCAGGAGCATCTTGTGGATCTAAAGACACACGAGGCACCTTGGGAGGAGGCCCAGCCGCGTCCCTAGCCAGGAAAGCAGCAGCCACAGCCTCATTAATAATGAGGCGCAGGGCATCCAGAGGGGCCGCAGAAGAAGAAGCATCTGAATCCATTGCAGAAGCACAAGACCAAACAACACTCCCAACAGGCAAAAACAAGGACAAAAACATCCCAAAAAGGACCCCAGATATAGGCGAGGACCCGAACACCTGTGGGAGGAGAAAGAAACCAGGCCGGTATAAAAAGCCCAACCAGCCGCCAAATTCGCCCCCTAAAAGATGCAGAACACCATACTCCACAGAAAAGCCCCTGCCCGCTAGAGCAGGGCGAAAAACGGACCGGAGAAAGCCCAGGAACGGCCGCTGGAGCAGGCCAACCTAAGCCAGGTGAGCACCATGAAGCACAAACAACAAAAACGGCTGCTAACGCGAGCCGTGTGTAAAGTGGTGCCCCCAAACAGAGCCGGCAGCTAATGCGAGCCGCGTGAAACAAATAAGCCCCAAAACGGAGCCAGCGCGGGGGAAACGGCAGCGCATCAAGCACAGGCGGCCGCTAGAGCAGGCCGCCGCAAAAACAAAAGAAAACAGCAAGGAGACTTACCAGGACACAGGAAGCCTCCAAACAGCACAGCCAGGGACACGGTCGTAGACTGCAGAAAAGAAAAAACAGGATGTTTCTTCCGGCACTTCCCCCTTTTGTAGTCACGTGATGGTGACGTCATCCTAGGGGGAAGTGCCAACAGCTCAGCTAGGTAGGGGTTCTGTAGAGCAGACTAGCTGCTCACTTCATCAGGAATGGGACGGGGAGACAGGACGAGGAGGTAATGCTTGGTGATA
This sequence comes from Lissotriton vulgaris, assembly GCF_964263255.1. NCBI lineage: Eukaryota > Metazoa > Chordata > Amphibia > Caudata > Salamandridae > Lissotriton > Lissotriton vulgaris. The sequence continues at coordinate 229,675 of NW_028244590.1, forward strand.
TGAGTGAATGCAGTATGATTCTACAATTTTAGTGCAATACTGTTTGGTGGATGATGTGAAGAAGGGCATGTGTAGCCTTGTTGGTAAAACATTGACAATTTTCTCAAAAAGTGTTTTGTTCAATCATGTCCATCAAAACAGGAAAATCATATTTTGAATAAGAAGATAACACGTTTTGAAAAAATAAATAAAAAAGTAAAATGAAATTAATTATGTGTATGCACATTGAATGCTGGGCTCAACAAATATGTATTGAAAGGTTATTGAAGTCTTGACTAATACAACCTTTAAATTGATTAGGTACACGGTTTTTATTTGCATTTCTGATCTATATTCTTCTGGGCCTGCCCCTTAGTATATATTTTGTTCAGAGGCCTTCTTTTTCTCTTCTTTTATTAATACAAACTTGCACGTGGCAAAATTCTAAAGTTAATATCTTCACAGGTTTATTCAAAAATAGTATAATTACAGAAAGTAAAAGTAATTTGTTAATAAATCAAGTGAATTACCAAGCAGACCGACATAAGGTCTGTCTCCAGAAAAATTACTTCTCACTGTTCTGTAGCTAACCATACCATGAACAAAAAGTAGGCTATTCCCAAGAAAGCACCTTTTATAATGTTTGAGGAACAGAAGGCACACTCATTCATAGCTTGACATTACATAGAATAGTTGGTTTAAAAGGATTCATTCATGACAAGGAATACATCTATTGGTAGAACAATACTAGAAACCTTTACTTCCTAAAGCATCTTAGTGATTAAAACTGCACATATTTAATTAAGGAATTAAATCATACATTATGCAGCACTGGAATTCAACAGCATGTTCAACTGTCAGAAGAGCTCGGCTAAATGGCCATAAACCTGTAATAGAAACATCCTTCCTGGTTTGTGCACATACATTTTATACACAGAGACCTTGGCTGACACTATATTTCCCATTGATTTTCTGACAAAGGGAAAGATACATGCATGTGGAAAGCATGTAAACATGAAATAAACGTGCACTTTTCTGCAGCATTTCATGAATGATTGTCAATGCAGTCTGGCGCAGCCTAGTTATGCTAACTGAAGCTTGCATAAATTAATAATTATTTTGTGGCAAATTAAAATTCACTAGTTTATCAACATGAGCTCAGGCATAATGGCTGAGTTAAGTTTTTGTTAGTAACAGTAATTCATAATTGCTTGTGAGTGCAGGAAAATGAGTATTTACAGAGGAAATGGAGAGCAATAGACAGACGCGGTCAAGAAACCGAAGTGCAGACAAGCAGTTCAGGTATGCATCTGCTTGAAATGATTGACTTTTATACATGGCACTATTCTCTGACATCAAGCACAGGGTCTTGAACTCTCTCCAAAATCAATATTCTGATTTTTTACACGGTCAAGCCAAATTACTGACAAAGAAAAGCCTTGTTGAAGTATGATTGAATGGAATTTGGGGGCAGATTTACGTTAACTGGCGCATCCCTGTGGATGCGCCAGTTAATGTGCGTCACAGTGCGCCACAGCTCCGCCACCCATGGTGCGCCGCATTTACAATGCGGCGCACCATGGTGCAAGGCAGGGAAGATGCGTGATGCATCTTTCGGCGTGCGGGCGGCGCATTGCTGGGGTCATGTCGCAAGTGCGACATGACTACTGCAATGCACAGGGGCCACCCCTACATTGCTCTCTCACCTGTTCAAGCTGGTCTGACCGCAAGTATCCTCCGCTGCTCCTGCACATTGAGGATTTGCTTCGGGCTCTAACCTCCTGGATACATACTGACCTGAGCAAGCCCCCAGCAGGTCAACCGAGCAACAGATCGTTCCACAGAGGCACCGCGAGGAGCAGGCAGTGTCAGACGCTGAGGGGAGGCTCCACTTACCTGCAGTGTAACAAATTGAACTGTGGTAGCCTCATGAAGGACAAGCAGTTTCGGGAAAGGAGAAGGTCCGTACAAGTTACTATCCACATCTCCGAGCTAGAAGAAGATATGTCTGTAATGGAAGCCACGCTGTTAAGCCTAAAAATAACACTGGTAGCGCGATCACCAGCGCAAAGCTCGGATCGGCTCCCGCCCTTTCCCGACAGAAGAAGCAGGATGTGCTCAAACAGGACGCACTGAGGCTAGACCCGCAGATAGTTAAAAGCAAGTGTGGCGATAAAACAACAATTAAAAAGGACTTCACGGTAAAGCCCGCTGGCGAAACTATCCACGCAGGCACCAGCATCACTAAAAAAGTCCCGGGGCGCCTCGAGAAAGAGTCTGACGGCTGTCAGCCATTGATTACAGCCAGCTTTTGGGCCCTGAATGGAGAAGGAGCTCCGACTCCACAGATCAAACCAACAAGGGGGGATACAATTAGTACTGTGCCAACTACAGCAGACTCGTTACCTGAGGCTCCCGCGAAACTGAGCCTGCCGGTATTACCCTTGGCTCTCCCACCCTCTATCGGCCTTGATAAAAATACTACCGGCTCGCTTCACCCTCCTCTTCCACGTTACTCCTTAGGGGCTGAAGGATTGGACCCTGCACAAGAACTGTATACCTCCGACAAAGCACAACAGGAGGATGTACCTAGCACTCCGGACAACTTGGATCTATACTATTCTCTCACAGACGAGTCAGTGATGTCGGATGTGAGTATCTCCCTATCTAGCGAGGAGGAGGGAGGCAACTAGTATAATAGTTCTAACTCGGATCTACAGAAGCAGCAGCTTCTTTCTAAAAAACTGCAAAAAAAGAAAGATAGAGACCGAATCAGGAAAGAACATGACTTGTTGGATAAAGAAATCATCCCTGAGCTGAAATGTGACTATAACGGAACACCTCCATTTATGATCCGCTCCAACTCTACGGATGTCTCTGGGGGGAATCAAACAATTATAAGTGCAAGTGTGGAGTCGAAGGATCCGCCGGGCGAGAAGGGCAAGGAACCCGCTCTTGGTGATATCCTCCACTCTATCAAAAGCTTTCAAGCCGAGGCCAAATCTGACAGCCAAAGATCCCGCCTGGCGGCAAAAAAACGTCAAGGTGCAGTCAGGAAAGTGGGTAAGACCTGTGCCGAGATCGGTTGACCGAATGACGAAAGTCGAAGAAAGAACGGAGCAACTTGAGAAAGATGTTACCTCCCTCCAAACCAAATCCGAAAATTGCCAGCGACATAATAATCTCCGCTTCTTAGGAATACCCGAAGGCATTGAAAAAGACGATCCAAGGAAATTTATGATTACACTTCTTCAAAATGCTTTTCCTGAACTACAATCCTGGGATTGGGATAAAGAGGTTCAAAGAGCCCACAGATTCCCTTTGATGGTCAGGAACCATAATACAGCACCACAACCTCCTCGTGCTATGCTAGTGTTCTTTGGGGACTTTTTACTCCGACAGGCCCTTTACGATTTAGCCCTACCCACCACCAAAAGATCCCTTGATGGTGTAACCTTTTTTACTAGGCCAGACTTTGCGCATGCCACGGTGGAGCGGAGATGGCGACTGAGGCAACTCTTTGACCCCTTCCAGAAATTAGGTGCATCGGTCTTCCTTCAAAACCCTGCTAGACTAAAAATTGTCTATAAAGGGCGGATCCGCAGTTTCATCACCGAGATACAGGCCAAAAACAATCTAGAAGAGATTTTGGGACAAAAGTAATGCTCCATCAAAAGCAAATGTAAAACGTTTTCTTTCCTTCTTTTCCTTTTCTGTTTATTCTATTTCCTTTTCAATTGTGTCTAACAGGATACCAGTTCGCTACAGGGGGGCACTCACTGGGCTCACTAGGTCCTGAACGGCGGATGTCACACCCCTGGCCCGGCCAGGGTCAGGTAACCTCCATAGGTGGTGGTTGGTGGGGGGGGGGGGGTGGGGGGAAGGTCAGGTCAGGCAGGTCTCTTAGTCTTCTTAGAGAGAAGGGAGATTCTAATAACCTAGCTGCTTTTTTGGTGATGGTGGTAGTGGAATTTAATGTACTTAAAGCACAAAACAAACTAATGAAAGAATATGTAAGGACACATGGACTATTAAGATGGGGATGTTAAAAATGTTATCACTAAACATCTGTGAATTAAATACACTAAAAAGAGACAGATGGTCTTAGTAGGGTTACAAACCATGGGTGCTAACTTAGTTTGCCTGCAGGAAACCCACATTGAGGGATCACAATCGCATCTGCTAAAACCACTGGGGTATAATTTGATCGGTGCCACTACGCAGGGAGCTCGGATAAGAGGGGTGGCAATTCTAGCTAAAGGTGTAGGGAACAGCTTTACTTGGACGAAAACGGATAAACACAGTAGATGGGCGATCACAGACTATCAGGCGGGACAATCTCAGTCAATGACCATCTGTTCAATCTATGGGAGCAATAGTGACGACCCCTCTGTAATTAATCAGATCTCTAATGAACTTACCCATTGGCCATTACCATTACTTATTTGTGATGATTTTAATATAAATCTTCCTCCCGACTTGTCAATGGGAGACGATTGGCAGTATCACGGTCGGAAACCTAAGGTCTTTAGGGCTATAAAGCAGTTATGCCTCACGCATGGGCTTGTTGATGGATGGCAAATGTCCAACCCCAATGATCCAGGTTACACTTTTTATTCAAATCCGCATCATACACATGTTAGGCTGGACTATTTTTTGATGTCTAATTCATTAAGATCCATATCAGAAGTAAAAAAGCTACCCCCGTGTTCTTTCAGACCATAACCCTTTGTTATGCAGGGTAGGTTTGATCTAAATGAATCAGACACAAAGAATATGGACATTTGAGAAATCCCTGCTCCTTGAAAATGATTACTGCAATCATATGAGAGGCTGGATTGCCAACTTTTTAAAAGACAATAACAGGAGTACCTCGGTAAACTATGTGTGGGATGCCCTAAAAACAGGGATTAGGGGAGAAACAATGAAATACTCACTAAGGGCTAATAAACTAGCAAGAGAGTCTCTCAGAGATTTACTGGAGGGAGATTTTGAAGGGGGCTGAGGAAAATCTCATAAGGGCAACACGAGACTCCTTAACTACAGAAGAAATCACTAACATTCAGTACCAGCTGGCAATTGCCAAAGCTGCTATCACTAACATCTTTACTACCAAAGCGGTTAAAAAAGCTGCTATTCACAGTGAAAAAGTATATGAGGTTAGTGAATTAGTTGGTCATCAGCTGGCTATTCGTATGAGACAACAAGCATCACAGAATATCATACGTGAGATTCAAGATCCAGTAATAGGCCTGGTATCTGACCCAGGAAAGATCAGAGAGGCATTCTGGCGCTTTTAAAGCACTCTATATACAGAAGAGGGGGAAGCAGATCTAGAGAAGATTAATGAATACCTTGATAAAGAAACATTTGACAAGCTTAATGAGGAAGATCAGGGAAACTTAGAGGGGGTCCCGAACATAGATGAAATACTAAAAACAGTGAAGGATCTTCCCCGAGGGAAAGCAACCGGACTGGACACTATTCCTTTGGAATTTTATGAAGCTTTCCTGGACCAGCTTAAAGATATATTATTAGACCTATGTGTGCATATATTTAGAGGGGGGCAGCCCCCAAACTCTTGGTCTAGGGCTAAAATAGTTATCTTCCAGAAAAAGCACAAACCCCCGAATCAGATAGGTTCTTACCGCCCTATCACTTTGATAAATGTTGACTCAAAAATATAAGAGTCATGCAATAAAAAAATGTGGGGGGTGGAGGGGGTGGGAGGGGGAGGGGGGTACTGCAAAAAAAACCACTTTCCTAAAGCCAGCTATAGCTCCTCTGTAGCTATGGTCGGGTCAGAGTTCCCATTAAAAAGGCAATATTTATTTTGTTGCAACTTTGGCGCTGTATGATGAATCTGCTCTAAATTTTCCACAAAAAGAAGTTTATGCTTTGGCATGGCAAGTTTCCTATAGATCAATAATTTCAGGGGCTCAGAGGGACAAAAACAGGGTGTCAAAAGAGTGCCTCTTCCCATTAAACCCCTTGCGTGCTGCGCAGCGCTGATTCCGTGCCTGCGCTGAGAGTTCAATTAAGCGGGCGGGGCCGTGACGGAACCATTCCGTCACAAGCACAGTGCCACCGCGGCTTGTGACGGAGTGGTTCCGTCAAGAGCATGGTGGTGCCGCGCGGCCCCCCCTGCCCCTTAGCGCCGTGGCGGAATTACCGCCGCGGCCAAGGGGTTAAACTCCCATAGGACGTTTTGCAAAAAAAACTGAACGGGACTTGGCATGAAAGTTTACTGAAGGAAGTACCTTTGCTTGGTTTCCTGTAAATCCCTTCAATAATTTTATAGACATTGTGCTTAAAAATATTTAAGTATGTGCTAGAAGCGGTTAAATAATTAGAGATAGCTAGGCCATTATTCCACAGAAGTCCATGACCCCGAGTTCATGGACAGCCCACGGACCCAAATTAAAAAAACTTAGCAAGTCTAATTGGATGAGGAAGCTTTTCCTCTCATCATTTATTTCAGATTTTTTTAAACTATGTATCAGTCTCAAATGTTCCTAGACTCGTACCTTACCCAAACAGTATCTTTCAAATAAGACCACATTTCTCCAAATATGACATATTTCCGAATTAACTATAAGTCTCAAACTATCAACATCAAAAGATCCAACATATGTACAAAGTTGCCCCAACAATAAATAAATATCTATTTGTATAATTAAACAGTAATTGCCACACATTTTAGCAATGTAAGGCAATGGTTTTAAATTGCTCCCAGAATGTCAGCATGACCTATTCCACGGCCAACATGAGCTACTCGTAAATATCAGAATCACATATTCTTCAATTCTCCCAACATATGTGCATTAAACATTCTCAAGTGGTCTTAAATGTAAGCATTACATGTCCACATGGCAGTCTGAATAGTTTATCCACATCATTTCCCTTTTCACCTCATACGCACCACCATCCTCTCCTCATAAATTCTTGCCCATAACTGGAACATAATGCAACCTCTTTATTATCCCACTTCTCGGATGGAGTTTACGAGAAGGAAGTAGCTCCCTTACTTCCTTTTGCCACTACAGCAGCAAAGAGGGAGATAGTTTTGCAATTAGCCTACAGAGGGTACACCAACAACACTGTACATGCCACATAATATGTATGTCGTCGGTCTCTCTGTGCTCCACACATCAGGCAGTTTATGGCATGATCTACAAAAAATCTTCTCATTTGCTTTGACGCATTATAACGTCTATGCAAACAAAAGAAGTAATGGGTAGTTGGTTGACAATAGTGCAGCTCGGTAAAGACAGCTATCACTAAACCCTGAGAATGTTTCATTGATGCACTTTCTCTCATTGGTATTAATCTGGGTTCATACTGTTCTCCTTTTCTTCTCATGCATCTTTCTTCAATCGATTTCATATTTAGATCATTTAACTCCTATATTGGTTCTTCTTGAAAACAATTTAAAGATCTAGGAAAATATTGAAATCTACCCCAAAAACAATCTGTAAGTTTCAGCAACATGTAAAACTTTTCTATTTTACAAATAGAGTCTTTACATTGATGACACGGCCATGGTACATGCTATGTCATTGTTGTTTTGCACAGTTACAGAGAGGTGGGTCCTTGTATGTCAGACCAACTTGGGAAACAATACAATTTCTAAACTGGTTTTGAGGGTGGACCCAAGTCAGAGCCAAGTCACTAGAATATCTGGTGTGGAGATTTTAACATAAATCTTTGAGTGAACCCTCTGTAAAATGTTGTTCATTGACAGCTAATGGAAAATGTACTAAATCTATTTTTAAAATCTTAGTCATTCATCTCATTCCCCTGTGTTTAACTTTAGGATGACTAGGAAAATGTGGCATCTGTACTCCTGCACTGTCCACAGGGCCAGTGAGAGCCCGCTGCTGGAGTTCAGGCAGCTGGACCAAGAGGAGTGCCACGTTACAGCTTATGATGGTTCAAAGAAGCTGCTGTCCTGTACTGATGAGTACCCACTGACCGCTTACCTGGCATAGCACTGCCTGCCTGCTCTCCTGCCCTAGCGCCTCGTGAGTGCTACACCTGGGCTCTGACTGCTCCCTAGCGCCTGGAAGAGAGGAGCACCGTTGACTGTGCCCAGAAGGAGGTGAGGAGTGCTACCTGTTGTCCCTGAAGCCCCAGGGGGGACTGAACACATTGCAAGTGCTATATTCAGGGTGCCAGGGGAAGAGGAGCGGAGGTCTACAGCGATGTTCTGACTAATTGCTATATTGGGAGAACTGGGCCACCCCCTGCGCTGTGCTACTGAAGCGCTGTGTAGCCTCTAATCGCTGCCTGCCCAGGACTGGGAAGAATTGCTGCCTGCTAAGCGCTCTGTTGGAGAGACTGGCCCCTGTGATTCAGCACTGTGCCAGGAAGCGCGCTATCTGCAAATCACCCTGGCAGCCCGGTACCTTTTACCTCGCGCTGTGTCCTTTGAAGCGCTCATCTGCCGGATATCACTGACGCGGCCTGGGCGCCGTGAGCCCCGGAGCTCGGCCTGAGCCCTCACGCGTTTGAGCTGGTGTTGGGCGCTGCTACGGATTGCGCCTTGGGGGGAAAGTCACCGCCGCCCGGGGCAAGAAGAAGGAGAGCGAGTGCCATCCCGCGGTATTGGTGCTTGTGACTTTATTAGAAACTGAGCAGGTGCCTACCCCGCACGCCAAACTTGCCCAGAGTCACCGCCGTGGCACGGGGAACCGTCTACTTTTAAACTGAACGGGTGCCCACCCCGCATGTTGCGGCGCTGGAGGAAGCCTACCCCTCGTCGGTGCCAGAAGGAATTCCCCAATATCACTACGATGAAGCCGGGTGATAGCAGGAAGCTAGACGGCCTGCCTGGAGGTGGGCGGGGCTGCAAGACAGAAGTGGACGGGGGCTCCCCGTGACCGCAGGAGAGCCCCCAGAAGACGCAGGATCTTCATTGAAGCCCCAGGTCACAGGAGGGGGTCCGGATGAAGACTGAGGAAGCCCCGTGTGTGGAGAGAGGTGGGCAGGGACTGCGGAGGCACATTGTCGGTGCCTTCCCTGCCCGCGAAGACATCAGGTGCAGCAACCGAGGAGCCGGTTGCAGCCAGAGGCCCCGGACTGCTGGTGAGTGGGCCTGGACGGCTAGTGCTGCGAGGGCCGATTTGGGAGAACAGGAGGGAGGCCGCCTTCCACGTGTTGTGCGCCAGTGCCCCCTTCACTGTTACAACTTTGGGCATACTGAAGCGAGTCCCGGAGTGGGGCTCAGTCACATCGCGGTTGGGGGGCATGTTGGGGCATATGGTGGGTGCCTGCCCCCTGTGCCAGTAGTCTGTTAGGGGCCCCTGTTGACGCCTTGCTGGGACCAGTGCTGACTGAACTTTACTCAGTGCCCCGCCGGACAGGGAGTTTTGCGACGTTGTGGACAAAGCCTAAGTGGGGAGCCCCAGGGTGGTAGTGTTATATGCATAGGGTACTTACACTGATAATGAAGCCTTGGGGCCTGTAGGTTTAGGTACAGGGCGACTCCTGCTCAAGTGATTGTGGACCCTGATGATGGTTTTATGCCTGATGTTATAGGCCTTATGGGTTTTATGCAGGATGTGATTCATGCCAAGGAGGTATGTTAATGTACTGATGTGATTTATGCTCGCATGTTTATGCCTATGCCTAATAAGGTTCTGAGGCCAGTAATGTTGCCTAAATCTTGATGCATGTGCTAAATTGTGTGTTATGCCCCTGTTGATGACTAGCGCATAGGTGTGTGGCCACTGTGTTTTCACGCCCTAGGAGGTGCGGTGACCCTGACTAATGTCACACTAGGATAATCTCAGGTAGTTCATGCCGGACCTAAGGTGTTTAGGCCCTAGACTAAAGTGAGTTATGCAAAGGGGTTTATTCCCCTAGTGACAATGCCAGAGGGTATACCTAATGTATTGATGCCTGGTTCCACTTTATTGCCTCACGCTAATGTGACTGGGCCTATGCCTAACCTGATGTTTCGGTTTATACCTAACGTCACGCCTAGTGTGGTGCCCATGCTCTTATGCTAATGAGGTTGTGGCCCCTACTCATGGTTTTTCACCTAATGTTATAGGTCTGATGGGTTTGGATGCCTAAGGAGTTTTCATGCCTAGTGGGATGCCCTGATGTTTTCATGACAGGTGTTCCGGCATAGGGCTCTATGTTCATGCTACTCTTTTTACCCTAAGGCTGACTGCTGAGGGGGTTGTACTTAATATTAATACTGCTTTTTCCTCAAGGCCTGATGACGTCTTTATGCCGGAAGTGAGGCCTCCTGGCCTGCAAGTGTGCTTTCCTTCCAGGTCTGACGCAGATGTGTTCTAAAACGGACGGACTTTGCATTTGTTCCTTACCTTTATCCTTTGTACTCTTGCGATGGCTCTGGCAGTGGCCCGATTGGCCCTGCCATGTAAATAATCCCCCTGTAAATATTGCCTTGGAGCCAGTTGGCGCAGTATAGCGATTATTGTGATTACTATTGTATGGTTGACACAAAACAAAAGTTATTCTTTTAACCTAATCTGGTGTGGTCTCGTTTTGTGGTGCACCTTGTGTGTCCCCTGTGTGTACTGCGTGGACGCTTTGCACATGTCCTCTGGAGTTTGGCCCAACAGGTCTGCACCATGCTACCCCATTTCTAAGAGCAACTGACCCGCTTCATGCAGTTGTTGCATCTTTGACATCACAGACCAATGACTTGTCGTTGACAGCCATCTTCCAAGGCATTTGTCCGGTAACATGCCACTTCCTGTGGATTTTCATGTGTGGCTTTCCTCAGCAATTCATTTCTGATGTCACAAATGTGTATTTTGGCACTAAGGTGTTGCTTAGGGTGAATGGTAAACATCACAAACATTGAGAATTCAGTGAGATGCACTTCAAGGATATTGTCTCTGCCCTCTTTGTCCTATGTCAGGAATCACACTTATTCTATCCGCGTAACCATCTTGACTTAGCCACATTTTTAAGTAGAGGGACCAGGCATCAGTTTGCAATCTTTGTGGATGATATCGTTATTTTCAAGAGACAGCTACAGCGACCATTCATACCTTGGCCTCACAGTTTCAAAAGGAGAAAGGCAAACATTTAAATGAAGATAAACACAGATGTGGTGCCTTTTTAATTGTGTTTATCAGTTCTCATTTCTTAAGAAAAGTGTCTCTCACTTTGGAATATGCAATGATGTACCATCCAGCAAACAATTCACTCTTAATTATAAATCATTCCTGCAGGAAGTGAATGGTAGGCTATTGAAATGGGCTAATTTGCCATTCTTTCAGTGGGCGTATTAGTGGAATCAAAATGCACATATTGCTCATTTCCTATGACTCAGCACATCAGCAAAGTCATGTTCAAAAACATTTGATGGTATTCATTTCATTTTTGAGGGGGTCTCTCTCTGCCAGCTATTCAGTATTATTACTGGGCTGCAATGCAGATGTGTTTTCCAATAGCAATGAATACTTAGTTCCCCCCGTAAAATCTGTTTATTGATTACTTTTAAAGGAACATTATGGTGCTGTTAAAATTCCATTATCTGCAACACCTGCTGCTCTCCAACCATGTATGTCTGAGCACTGAAATGTATTTGTTGTGACATTGCTAACAGTTTTAGGGCAAGATGTGTCAAGCATATTTCTGGTCGCAAATGGCCCGATTCATAGAATCAGAAAATTTGCTACCAGAAAAATGCATTTTGGTATGTATCATTCCCAAATTGTCATTTGGCAACATGTTACCGAATTGCAATTTGGAAATGCGAATACATACCAATTCAGTATTAGGAAGGGGCGTGTGTGTATAGGGCGTCCCTTCCTAATTCCGAATCACTGTGATATATAAGAATGTTTAGCGACCAAAATGCTGTTGCTAAACATTCGCATTTACCATTTACTTCAAGAAGGTGTTAACTCATTTGCAAACATTTAGGGCCTGATTCTGATGCGGGTTGGAAAGCTTTCCCACCTAGGGCCTGATTCTGATGCGGTTAGGAAGGCCTCCTAATGGCATTTGCTCCTTCCAAATCAGATCAGGAACAAGCCAGGGGCCAATTATGATGCGGTTAGGAACATATGCTCCCTTTGAAGTCAATGGGAGTCCAACCAAATCGTCCGGATGCATTGTACTCCGTCGGTCGGACTGTCCCGATCCGAGTCGGTTGGAAACCATTTCCAACCCGATTCAGTCGGGAAGCATTTCCAACCCGCATCAGAATCAGCCCCCAAGTAGTAAATGTGGGACGGAAAAGAGAAGTGGTGGGAAAAAGGCGAATCAATACTACAAAATGGGTGCATGTAATGAACTGAAGTAGGAGTTTAGGGAGTGACATGTTAATACATACAACTTATCCACATAAGAGCACAGCAACTACAATTCACAAATTACACATTTAAATCTATTGCAGTAATACTGCTGACAAAGCAGACTCAAATGTACTCCAGTCCAGTCTTGGAGTAAGTAACACAGCACACATGGCCACACCACTCGTATTGCAACACAGTCTCTTACAAATCAATTGATGAAGGTAACAACACTAACACACAAGGAAACATATAACAAAATTACATTGAATAACATTTTAAATTAAAGGTTATTTAAAATATTTAGATGTTAAAATATATAACTATTTTTTTTATTTTTTAATACACAGCAAAACATTTCAATAGCATACATTGTAATTGAAACTTTTTTTGTTTAATGTCAATCTTAAATAAAATGATTGGTAACTTCCATCAAAGACTGTAAGACAGTAAGCATAAAGGACCCTGTAAAGGATGAGGGAGGGCAAGTTAACATTTAATTACATGTAATCTAATTTCATTAAAAAAATATTTTAAATAGAAATGTAAAAAACTTAAGGTTGAATATTACATTTCAGTGCAGGTGCTTTGTCCGTTGTTAATTCTGTATTCCTAGATAAATCGGAGTTAGAGAAATGTGTTCAATATTTTTATTTTAAAAATAAATCATTAAAAAAATGTTCTTAACTTAAAACAATTTTCGTAAAATTCCATGGAGATCCCCACGAATAGGCAGAAATGTACTAATGTCCAAAATCTCATTTACTTCTAGGTGAAAATGTTCAAATTGAAATGGTGACATATGCAAGGAATGCTTTGTGTTCCCTCCCAACTATATCGTTTTGGATTATAATGCCAATATTCTAGCATATTCAATCTTTCACTTTTTTCCTGTAGTAGTGACCAGACTTAATCTGGCAAGGGTTTGGGTCATCCACATTCCTCCCTCTTGCTCTATTTGCTACAATTATTGGAATAGAATGCCACTGGAATAAAACGTCATTGAACAATCATTGTCAACATGTCACTATAGTAGTCACAGAATCAATGTGTTATCGAAACCACTGTCAGCTGGTTTTATTTTTTTCTCTATGCATTAACTGTGCTCCTCTCGCTCCCATTATGCATGACTATCATTCACTTTCCTTTTTAATATTGTGATGTTGCATTGCTCTATAGTGAAATAAATAGTAACGTTTAATTTAAAAAACAGATATTCGGGATATCCAATCAGTGTCTAACCTCCCTCTATATTATAGAAAAGGCTGACAATAATTAGGAATTCATTTTCTTATGAGACTATAGGCTTAGATATTTATACAAAAACCTACTATGCCTATTCTGTTCCTGTCATTGTTGGAAGTATTCAGTATTTTGCCTCATATAATCCTCATTGAAAAGGCATCTCCATCATGTCAACTGGATCACCATGAAGTGTCAGCAAATACCAGTGTGACCCTTTTCATTTGTTTATGTAGCTCCTAATTGATTCTTCCTTGTTAGGAGGTTAATATAAACTCAAATCTCATTCCCTTCTATTTATCAAGCAAACATTTGGGAACTGTAACTGGGCAACATTAATGCAGAAAATATAAGTTAGGTTGCCTGATACTTCTACACAACTTAACCATCCACATGAAACTATTTCTTAAACACATTTTGATTGTATTTGCTTGTATCCTTCAGTTGAGGTATGATCTGTAGTCCTGAAAAGCTATATTTTGCATTCTTTCATGGTACATTGAGGTTCCAGCCCTCATAACCTGGATTATATGTTAATATCCTCCCACCACAATGGTATCAGATGTATGGCTTTTGGCAAAGAAGTGGAGAAGTCAGATATAGTTATCACCATCTCATCCACATACAGTGACACTGTGATTTGCTACTTAATGGGAACAAATGTGTGCGCTGTGCCTTTGGAAGAATGTGGGCCAACAACTCAATGGATAATTGCAGAACATCGAGTACAAAGGACATTCTAGCCTTATTCTACGCAGATTAACAAACTAACCAGTCATTTCCTAGTTTACCATCACTGTACCGCGAGAGTTGCATAAGAGCCTTTTATCATCCAAAGATATGAAAGGCCTATCAATGCTCTGATCACTTTTATCCATACACAACAATATTTAGCATCAGTGAGACCCTGATCAGAAGGGACTGACTATACGGTACAGGGTATGATATGCATGATAAGACCTAGAAGGCAAGCTGCCTACCAATCTTCCACACAACAAGGCTATGGAGAGCTTTAGAGAAAGCCAAGAACCATTCCCCAACATCCAGGAAGGAAGTTGAGGGTGACTTTATCCAACAGACACTAACGCACCCAAAGCAGGAAAATAAGGTTTTCCCAGATTTTAATACAAGCAGGGCAGAACTGGAAATAGGAAATGCCAGCGAACTAAACAAGCATTTACAATGCAATAGGTCTCGCATTATTAAAGTTTGAGCTATTGGTGTTGCATTATTTAGCAATGCCAAACACAGTTGTGAGAGTTAGAGCTATTGGCATTGTAAATGGCAATGTCTTTTATTTACTTGTTGGTTTTTAAAACCTAAATAAAAGGCATTGCAATGCCAATAGCTTCTGTTTGTGTTGGTTCTGTGAATGTTATACCAGTGGCCCCTGTTTATTATTACACTGCACTTCAAATTTCAAAGTTTTAAAAATATATTGGTAAGTTTTTTTTAAACTAATATGTTTCTGCTTTTCTCGAAATATCACTTGCCTAATGTGGCGTTTCTGTGCAACCTTGCGTTAACTTTTTCACGCTCTTAACAGTATCGTTGTCTTCCAAATGTTTGCCACACACACCACATAATTAGTGCAAACCGTGTGGGAATATTTTGATTTCTCATTTTTTGTCCTTGTTCTTCTGTTTGAGCCACTGACACATGTTGTTCCAGGAAAGATGTCTCTGAACATGCAGCAAATGTAAACACTCCCACCCTTTCTTTTAAGCAGCCCTCCCTTCCTCGGACACTAATCTATGCCATTTTTTTCTGCTTTTGGAACAAATACTTAAGCTGGCTGCGATACCGCCGCGGTGGTGTGTGGCGGTGGACATCTATCTGTTGAATTGGCCGTGTCACACGGTAGCAGTCTCTCTTGTCAGGCCCGATTGCATTTTAGGCAAACACTGAGGCGCTCATAAAGGCAGGGGTCAAGTACAGCTTGGTTCCACTCTATGCCGATTCACCTACCAGACCGGCGGGGCAAAGGGAGGTTCAATGCTCGAGGCGGCAGAGTGGGGGCGCCACGGCTGCCGGTAGCCTGTCCGACCAAGGGACAAAGGTCACCTCGTGCCTGGGCGGGAAACCCTGTGAAGCCTCCATCGTATCACATACCCGACAATTTCATTGGAGACATAGAAAAAGTGTGTGTGTGTGTTTCAAACCTCATTCTTCATTGTGTCTCTGTGTGTGTGTGTGCCTGTGTGTTTTTGTGTGATGTGTATTTGTGTGTGTGTTACAAACCTCATTATTCATTGTGTGTGTTTGTGTGTGTGGGGGCGCGTGTGTGATGTATGTGCTTCAAACCTTATTATTCATTGTGTGTGCGTGCGTGTGTGTGTGTAAACCGCAGAGTGTATGTCTGTGTGTGTGTGTAAACCTCAGTGTGTGTGTGCCTAAACCTCAGTGTGTGTGTTTTCAAACCTCACCTCATTCACATAATAAGTGTTGGGGAAAACTGGTTCTGAAGTGTGGCTCCATATCTCCCACTTCAATGAGATAACCCCCCATGAACCATGCTTTACATATTTGACAATAAATTACGCACAATACCCCCCCCCCCCGACCATTGACACAGGAGCAACTAAAAACAAAACATCCTTTATTAAAAAAATCTATAACTACTAATAGTTATGGCTTTATTCATGTTCGTACCGCTTTAGATGCCAGGTCAAGCTTCCAAAGGGCTGTTAAAGTTGAGCATTTCTTTGAATGTGCACTGATTGGAGATGTCCGAAGACGCATGCAGAACAGCATGAGCGTGATATATTTGATAATACTGTGCAAACACAATTTTCAACACTCCCCTATGGTATTTCAAAACACAACAGTGTCACAGCTATTACAATAAATATGATTTGAGGAAGGAGTCAGCGGTTAGGATATGCGTGTCTGCTTTACTCTTGCACGTCCCATATTCCGCCTTGAGGGCTTTTTCCTTGAATCAAGTCGTTTTGTGCTAGCCAATGGCTTGCTTTCATGAGGTCGAGGACGTGGAGCTATTGACTTGTGGACAGCTAATTGAGTTTGAGGTTTTACGTACATTGCAGTCTTACCTGGGGTCCACCTAAGAAGGACGCAGACCAATTACAGGGCACGACTGTCAAGCGTGTGTGTTGTGTGTGTATACCCGAGTGTGTTGTGTGTGTCTGTGGGAATGTATCTGAGTCTGCATGTGTGCCTTTATCTGAATATGTGTATGTGTGCATGTATTTAAGTGTGTGTGCGTGTATGCACGTGTGTGTTGTGTGTGTATTCGTGTATCTGAGCCTGTGTTTGTGCTTGTGCTTGTGTGTATCTGTGTACATGTATCTGAGTCTGTGTCCATTTATCTAAGTCTGTGTGTGTGTGCATGTATTTGAATGTGTGTGTGTGTGTGGTTGTGTGCATATATGTGAGCCTTTATAGGTCTCGGTGCATATATACACTTTAGGTTTGTGTGCGCGCTTGGGTGCCAACGTTTGTGTGTGTGCACGTGTGTCTGTTTTAGGTGCATATGTTAAGGCGCACTTAGGTGTGTGCTAATATGCACATTTAACTGTGGGTGAATCCGAGTATGTGCACATAACTATATGGGAACATATCTGTGCATACCTGTGCATCCGCAACTTTGTTCGTGTCTGCGCACGTGTGTCTTCTACTGTATATCTCATGTGTTTGTAAGATAGAATGCCCGTCTGTGTTTGTCCATGTGAGTGTAGTTGTTTGAGTGCGATTTGTGTGCTCACATGCACACACAACCCTCCAGATATGTAGATTTCTACATAGAACGCGGTATGGTTCTACTGACACATGGAACATGCTTCATGTCTCGCAGTCTGTGGAGAAACATGCATGTTTCCGCACTGAAGCCGGTATTAAAAGGAGAGTAAACGTAACCCCGTTTGCTGTCTTGCGTGTAGCTGGCCCGGCTGTCTTTGTTTGAGACGAACAGACTTTTAGGGTGAAACGCTCTCTCCTCCTGCGGCTGCTTTGAACAGCAAAGGAGCCAGGCTTTACCGACTCACCAGGCACAAGCGGCGGCCAGACTGCGGCATGTCCGCGCACTCTGGACACCATGTGTTAAGAAAGTAAATCCTATCTTTTATTTGGGAAAATATTGGCATACTCTCAAACTTCATCAGGGTGGCTGTCAGCAAATATACAGGCCCCCACCGTTGATTATGCTCGTAGAAAAAATAGTGCCTCACCATCTGTTATCTCGTCTTCTCGTCTGGACAGAGGCTGGGTCCTGCGTCCCACTACCTTACATCACAGGGCACTGTGAGCGGCCACTAATACAGCTATTCAGAATGTCACTGCCAAAGGCATGAAGCACTATAACAAAAACAAAGTATTGGTAATATGCAGAACTAAAATGTATCTGTTTCTGGATCAATGGTGTGCCCAGTTTAGCACTGTCCCCGACACCCCCATGAAGCCCACCTTACTGCCTGAATCACAGGAATGAATGGGTGGCACACCCTCAGAGCCCAAAGAAAGCAGCTGCCTTGTGCGTATTCTGTCGGCTGCCTTCAAACCAAGCGCTAAAGACAAGCCCGACATCCACTGGCATTTCCACCAGAGCCGTGGGCCCGAAATAGGAACAATCAGGTCTACTGCAGGGACTCGGAGTCGCAAAAGGCCAATAGCAGGCGGAAATGGAAAACCACACGCACCAGCGTGAGGAATTTCCAGGTCCATTTTTAAACCCCCCTTCAAAAGGGATCTTTGCTTCGCAAGCCCTAAAAAGTGACTAAATTACAGCAAAAAAGCATAGCTGTCAGGTAAGATTCCCCTGTTTGCATTATCTTCTTGTGCATCTGCTGTGTTTGTGACCCAAACATGGCTACAGGAACTGGAATGGTTTTCCCACGTTAGCAAGCTCCCACAAACTATAACGCTCACTGTATCATGACACCTCCTGAGGAACTATTTCCACCTATGTCAATGTTTTCAGTGGAGCCAACCCTCTCATTGAGTGGCTCCATCTTAAGGTGAGATGACTGCCTCTGTGGTCCGCATCCAACACAGTCGGGCCTTGAGAGCCCCAAATTGCCTCACAATGAATAACTTACCATCCTGTGCATTGATGCTGTGTGTTTCTGTGTCCATCCAAAATACAAAAGCTTCGTCAATACTTATTTTCAAAACATATTCCTGTGCTTTGAGAAACCTAATCAGATTATTTGACATGACCTTTTATCCCTGTGTATGAAGATGGTAATTAAAATATACTTCAAGGCAGAAATCTTCTTCATTTATCATCTGTCTATTCGCCATCCAAAATGTGCAGGTAGCTAGCTTTTAATTCTTAACCACTGTAAAGCAGTATTTCTCCATTTTGGGACCTATCTACTAACTAGTCTTCAAAATTGCTAGGGAGTGTACTTTACATTTTTACATTTTTTTATTGTATTAGTCTCATGGAGATCACAAAGCATTTTGAACATAAGCAGCCAAATTCATAACACTTGCAACAATAAAACATAAGGCAGAAAAATTACTAATAGTATATAAATTTGCCTAAACCAGATAGTACCTATCCTAAGAGGACCTGATCAGACCCAATGAAGCCTTGTCCAGTTTTTATCAAATTTCTTAAGTGCGTAAGGAGCACGAGCGCTAGCAACTGCTTGTTCACGTTCAAATATTCACCATAATAATGCCCACCACTCACTGACCTTAGGCGGAAAGCGATCAATTCAGGCCCTCGCAATGCATAGTCCGGCACTAACAATTGCAGTTGCTATTAATGAGCCAGGATATCTATACAATCCCCCTGTACACCCCAAAAGAAGATCTTTTATTCACAATCAAAGTTTGCACCCAAGCCGGTCTGTTAACAGTTGGTTCACACCTCCCAAGTACATAATGATCGACGGGTATTCCACAAACATATGAAATAAATCGGCAGCATAGTGGTTACACTTCGAGTGACTTCTCCAAGGCATGGGACCGCGCCCCTGAGAGATACGGCTAGGTGTATAATGCAACATATAAATAATTTTGAATTGCTGTAGTTTAAGATTAACAGATAGCACTGATTACTCTAATACAGTAAGAGCCTCCTGAATCTCTGTACCCGAAACTTCATTTGCTAGAAGTTGAGTACATTTTGAAGCTATCTTCAAACTGTCATCTGGGGCATATGAGAGTAACTTCATATAAGATGAACATATAGTTAATGCTCTGGTTGTCGAGTATAAGCAGATGAGGATTTCCAGTGGTTCATGATCAATATTCGATTTACAGTCACACAATATGAAATCCCTTACTTGCAAATACTTGGAAAAAAAAAATATGTGGAAGCCTGCACTCTTCCGGCAGCGAGGTAAAGGTCCGAAGCCCTTGAGTATCGTATATATACCCAAGATTATATACCACCTTTAGTTGCCATGCCTTTCCGGCCTTATCATGAACAATATCTGAGAATATAGGATTATCCCCCAAGGGGATTTATGTATGTAAAACAGGCACCAAGTACCTGAAACTAATTTCCTCCAGATTCGGACTATGGGCCATATGTATCAAGCCAAATTGACTTCGCAAACGCCGAAATTCGCAGAATTTCAGCGTTTGCGAATGCAATTTGGACAAATGGTATGTATGAAGGAAATGTGCTTTAAAAATAAGGAATTGCAAAATGTGCAATTCCTTATTTTGCAATTGCATTTAAGGAATCGCAAATTTTGCGATTCCTTAAATGCAATGTAAGAAGCCAAAAAAATTCGCAAATTGGCCTTAAGGAATCGCAAATTACCACCAACTTCTAGTTGGTGGTAAGTTGTGAATTCCTTTCAAAATGCATATTTTTTCATTTTTCAAAGTGCCATGTGACGTACATACATGCCCTTAGGGCATGTATGTGCGCCACATGTGCACCCATGCAGATTTCAAGGGTGCAACAGGGTGTCCTTTGGACACCCCTGCACCCTTGAAAATATTCTCAATTTGCGATTAGCAAATTGCAAATTGCAAATTTCCCCTTCCTGGCCCATAGAAAGGAACGGGAAAGTATTCCTTAATTGCGATTAGCAATTTGCTCATAGCAATTAAGGAATTTTAAGGAATCGCTAAAAAGAAGCGAATATCTACATAGATACCATTTTGCGATTTCTAAATAGCGATTCCTTAAAAATCGCTATTTAGAAATCGCAAAACGGAATGTTGATACATGTGGCCCTTTGTCTCTAACTACCTTGAATCTAACCCTTTTAAAGTAGTTAGGATCTATAAGTTTGTGGAGTATAAACCTGATATTGGGAATTAGCGCTAACTGATATCCTAGCATGGTTATACCTTCCTCGATCCTTGTCAAAAGCCTCTGTATTCATCCAGCAAATGCAGCCCAATAATATAACTTAAAATCTGGTAACTTAAAGCCCCCCCTGTCTATACTGAAGCTTAAGAAATTTAATAGCATGCCTTGTTCTCTCATGCCCCCATTTAAAGCTGCCAATGATCCCTTCTAAGCATTTAAACATTGATTCCCGGACCCAGAGAGGTATGGCACGAAATAGGTAGAGAAATGTAGATAATTTATTCATTTTAAGAATATTGCAACGCCCCAGAATACTGAGAGGTAGTTGATGCCACATCCGTAATTTCGCTTCTATAGTTTTCAACAGAGGCTCATAGTTAAGTGAGATAATCTCTTTCGAGCCAATCAGCCAAACGCCCAACTCTGTGGCCTGCTAAACCCCTGCCAATATCGAGATTTGAGGATGAAAGTTCAAGATAATCTGAGGTGTAGACAGATTAAGTTTATAGCCAGAAAAACAACTGAATGATTCTGCTTCCTTTGATATAATCGGCAAAGACACCAGTGGATTGGTAGCAAATATTGCAATGTCACTGTCATATGCAGTGATTTTCAACTATACTCCATTCAGCTTAAATGGCTGTATGCTTTTATTCCGTAAGAGATGCCTTATATATGGCCCGCTATATAGAGCAAACAGTAGAGGGGAAAGAGGGTACCTCTGTGTATAAAAAATTGAGAAGAGGAGATACCACCCCCCCCCCCCCATAACCTTTGCAGCAGGATTTCTCTATAGCTTCTGGATCATTGCAATATACTGGGTTCCGAGTCCGAATATTGCCATTACTTTCCAGAGTGCTTCCCAGGTGAACTGATCAAAAGGTTTTTTCAGCGTCAAACATAATCATGCCGATCTGTTCCTTCATTTTCCTCACCACGTCAAATGCTTCTATTGCAGTATTAATGTGCTGACAGTGTCCCTGCCCAAATACATGATATTGTGCGGATACCAAATTCTTCAAAATGGGCACTAAGTGCGTCGCCAGAAGTTTTTAAAGTAAACCTTAGCAACGGCATTTATCAATGATACAGGTAGGTATGAGCCTCTTTCCTCCGGTGCTTTATCTTTTTTAAGAAATACTACCAGATTTGCCAGTCCCCAAGAAACTGGGACATCATTTCCATTCATCATATACATAAATAAATTATTACATTTTGGTATTAAAATATCTTTAAACGTGTCTAGTTGTATTGCATCTTCCCCAAGCGGCTTTTCCAGCTTACAAGCTACTAATGGGAACTTCAATCTCATCAGGAGTATCTCCTTGAAGTGTAGATTCCTGCAGGGTGTCTAGCCAAGGCAGGGGGCTCCCTGAAAGATACTCAATCATAGTGGGATAATCGAAGTCAGATGATTTACCGTAAACCTATTGATAAAAAAGCCTAAATTGTTCCGCTATGGAATGAGGATCTGCAAAAGACATATCATTGTTACCCCTAATACACCTAATATTATTCCGAGCCCTTTTGTCAGAGATTTGATGTGCGTGAAGTCGGCCAACCTTGACGCTATATTCGTATTGATATATTCTGTTCTTCTGATAGCTGGCGGCTAATTTCTCAGTCAGCCCCCGATCGACCGCTAGCCATCTTTCTATCAATCTAAGATAGACCTCCTGTCCATTAGAGCTCTGAGTTAGGATTGACTGAGCATGCAATATCTCAAGTTCTAGGCATTCTGTCCGACACTGCATTGTTTGCTGATGTGTAGGTATTTCTCTTTATGTTAAACTGAACAGTTACCCCTCTGACATTCGCCTTCATACAATCCCAAATGGCAGCTAGAGGCAATCCCTTTATTAATTCGTAAGAATTCTCTTAATGACTATAAGATAGGATTGGTACTCCTTATTAGCTAACAGATGCCACAGTAATGTAAATTGATGAAAGTTTGTACCACACTCTGAAGTGCCAAGGAGTCTCAGCATGATAGGGTTGTGATCAGAGGTAATCTTGGGCCCTACCTCAATATGAGCATCCCTCAGTAACTGTTGCCGAGCAAACATCATGTTGATACAGGAATAATGCATATGAGCGGAAGAATAGTAAGTATAGCTCAGTGCCGTAGGATACAATGTTCTCCATATGTCCACGTATAGGTTCCAAGATAGATGCCTGGGTTTTTACCATTCTAACATGTGCTCGTTGTTTGTGGTATTGATGTTATAGTCCATTATACAGTTAAAATCCTCCATTACTATTAACTGACCTGTATAATCCAGTAGCTAAAGACTCTCCTCTTTAAAATTGTATTTGACCGCTAAGTTCAGATCCAACTGACTCCTATCTTCCATTGACCAACAGCTTATAATCACCATGCTTTGATCCTTGTATTCCACCCATCCCAACCTCCCACGCTCCTAGAGAAGGAATCAACCCCCCTTCGACTTTCCATGGTATGACAGCCCCGATGGGAGTGCACCCAGGAACCCCCTGCCACCAGC
This sequence comes from Lissotriton vulgaris, assembly GCF_964263255.1. Classification (NCBI taxonomy): domain Eukaryota; kingdom Metazoa; phylum Chordata; class Amphibia; order Caudata; family Salamandridae; genus Lissotriton; species Lissotriton vulgaris. The sequence goes on from NW_028244590.1 coordinate 252,924, forward strand.
TCCCTCCTACAAAAAGAAAAACAAAGTATGAAAAAGGACAGAAAGCAGACTAGAAAGAGAAGAGAAGAAACAGAAGTGAACAGGAAGACATTGTCAACACCCCGAGATACTTGAAGACATTCACAAAGAAGAATTTAGATGCCCAACTTCAAACGAGCCAAAGATAAGTACAAGTTTACTAAGAGGCAGATTTCCACTGGTTTAAAGCAGGCATAGCCTCCTGCTCTGTCTGATAGAACTGAGATCGACCACCTTTAATAACTTTAAGATGTGCAGGTTCCTGTAAGAAGACCAGTGCTCTAACAGCCTTCAATGGGTTCATTAATTGACAGTGTCTCCATCGCCTATCTATAGTAATTTTACACACATCAGACCGTACAAAATAGACAAATATCCAACTGCAACAGGTGCTACAGGACAGGCTTTCAAAAACATAGGAAATTGCCTATGAATAGGAGAATGGGCCGTGGCTGCGAAGGCTTTGACTGAGCAGGTTGTTGAATGAAAAGAGGTAATCTACGGACCCATTAAATTTGTGAGTCCCAATCCCAGTCAGCCAGATCTGGAAAAGCCTGTTGGAATAGATTTACAATGAAAGCCCTGGGATCATCTCCCTCCTTTCCTTCTGGTACACCAAAGACCCTTACATTGTTAAGCCGCCGCCTATTCTTCGAATCTTCAACTTTGCTTTGGATCAACGCCAATTGTCCCTCCTATGTCCTGATTGACTTTATAGAGGCTGAACAACCTTCCTCAGTCCTGGCTACCTGCTGTTGAAGTTCCATCATTCCTGAAGAAAGTGCTGCAACTTTACTTGATACTTTTGTTAATGTTTGCTGTAGTTCCATAATGTATGCTTTGACTTGTGCGTAGTGTTCCTGAGCCTCCGTACGTTGCACCTGCAGGAATTGGAGAATAATAGAAAGTGAGGGTTCTTTCCCCTCAGATGAGTCTGCCAGTCCAGAATGTTGGTACCAGAAACTGCCCCAGTAGGCTTGACCCCCAAAGAGACATTCCCCGAAAAAACAGACTTTTCATATGGTTTTGCGATATCAGCCAGGCCAAGTCTATATTAGAGTTTGAGGACTGTTCAGCACTGAGGACAAATGTATTGGGCTGTGCTTCAGAGCCAAAACTAGACAGCCAAGAGACTACAGCCTTGACTTTGCCCTTAGCTGTAGCCCATTTCCACAGTGGGCTATCCTTAGAGCGCCCTTTGAAATTAGTTGCTACTGGATAGCTTCCTTGGGTGCTGTCATACCCCTCAATCTTTTTTCTGTTACCTCCTTGAGTTCTCTGTACCTGTGCCTTATTCTGCTTTTTTCCTGTGTCCTCCCCTACTTTATCCACAAGTTGCAGTATTGGCTCGGGCAGCACCCGTATTTGCCCTTGCTCTCGGCCCAACTCGGTGTCTAGTCCCAGATCCAGTATAGCAATAGAATCCAACTTTGTGCAGGAGTGCAAAACCACTGTCTTCATTGAGGCTTCTAAATCTCCTTCCTGGCCTCTGCTACTTATGACACCTTCTAGCAGTGCTGGAGTAGGTACTTTAGCACTTACTTGCCCTCCACCAAGAGCCTCAGTCAAAATACAGGTCACCCCATCATATTCAACAGTATCGCTTTGCCCCTTTTCCACCACAAAGTCTTGTTCAACAGGGGTAACACTGTTGCTTACATAGGTAAAATAACTTAAATGGATGACTTATCCTTGCTGAGGGAGGAGATCCACTTCTAAACGAGGACACTGCTCATTTATCTTTTCGCTTGCTTCAGAAAACTCTTTGTCACCCAAAGTACCAATCAGAGTACCAGAAGCAGCCTCAGAATCAGCTGCTCTGCCGCCCGGAGTTTCCACTGCAGTCTGGTGTCCATTGACCATTGCTGCAATGTCGAGACGCTCCTTCCTAGGTACGCAAAGGAGATCCACCGCCGTCCCAGAGTGGAGAAGCCTCAGGATTGGTATCCCAACCCGGGAGCTAGACCCGGTCGTCTTCCCTCCAGTCACAGATTGCCCCCGTGAGCTGCACAGAGAGCCGCTGTGGAAACATCATCGTTTGGTGCTGTGGATTGAAGCACTTCTGCAGTAGCCCGACCGGTGATTCCTCCACGTTGTGCTAGGGCTCTAGGAGGAGTCATTGCAGAGAGGGCAGAGAGGGGTTTTGGCCGGCCGAGCACTATACTGCAGCAGAAGAAGCAGCGTGGACCAATCATCCACGTAGCCGCTCGGAGTTGCAGCAGATGGCTCATACCACTCGGCATACACCGGCACCACATCAGGTAGGCTGCCCGCTGTTTGATAGTTATCTCTGCTCTAGTCTGTCATAAGCCGAAAGAAGCTGTGTCCTCCTAGACATTACAGGCAGGTTGGAGTTTTGGTGCAGAAGTAATCCTGGGAGAGCTCCCTGCAGCAGAGTCATCCTGCCATCTTCCTTCCATCACTCCTGCTCTAGGAGGAGTGTACTTGAACACAAAACTGTTCCTCCTTCCATAGATTGCTCGTGTGGTTAAGACAGACGTCTTCCATCTTAAATCTACTAAGAGACTTACACCTTACCTGGTCTATTTTATCAGATTAGTTTAGTTATGAAAATTGCTGCTACTTCAAAGCGGTTATACTGTTTTTTTTATATTATTGACTAGAGAGTTTCGATTTTTATAGTGGCTTTTCATGCCTGACTGATGGTTTTCTCTGTTAATATGAGTGGAAAACCAGTAGACTTATGGACTACGGGACTTTCTTGTTAATTGTCGGAGCTAGAATTAGGATGCTATTTTGAATTTAGGTAGGCTGGAATATATTTACTAGCTGGTGTTTATTATTTGGTTCAGAATATGTTCGCTGCTGCTGCTATGATTGCTGACAACTAACATGAAGGTTATATAAAAGAAAAATTACTGCACGTTTGGATAATTAGTGGTAAGTGCATGTTCTTTATATTGATCATGTTACATGTGTTGTGTGGTCTGAAATATTCTATATGATGGATTAAACTTGAAATAATATCCTATGTTTTGTTGGTCAGACTTCTAGGACCTCATTAATTTTTGGGGACACCTTCAATTTTGAAGCCCGAACGGGATATAGGTCTTTCCATGCATATTGGCCCTTCATTGGATTTTTTAGTCTTTGGTGAGCTTTTATCTTTGTGATCTCGGTACCATTGATTCTAATATATAGGACCTTGGGTTTACTTTCCTTATGAATCTTCTTTCTATTAAATCTTAAATAACAGCTCTGATGATTTTAATTCTAATTAAGTTGCGCACTGGTGTTGTGGTTTCACCTCACCCCCCCTCCTCCGTTCCCTTGAAACATTGTTCTTTGCTCTGATCTTTCATCATAATTATGCACTCAAGAGTCGACATTTGTCTTCTCTTTCGTTCGTATGGTATTTGCCTCTCTCTAATCACAGTATTTTCTCAGTGGTGATGGTTCATGCTTATGGCATTTATGCCTATTAGTAATTTGTGCTTTTGTCTGTTGTAGCCCTGATGTAGTCTAAGGTGATGTGCCTAGACGAAACACGTGTTGGCTCAACTTGTGGCTACTTGTTAAACTGATGGAGTGAAGTACATTGAACCCATATATGAAACTTGAATAAATCACCAAAAAAATGGACTAAGAAAACTACTAATTGAATTTTCATAATTTTTTCTGTGAATGTGGCTTAGGAGTTTGTTTATTGTTTTTACTTCAATGCAGTGCTCCAGGACAGGCTTAAGGCATTAAATAATGTGCACAAACTCCCTATCAGATTCAGCCAATGCTGTTTAACTTTAAGTTGATATTACATGCTCCTGCATTGTTGATTCTCACTTGCTGTGCAGATGCAACCTCAATGATTTTGAAAAACGTCACCTACGTGGATGGGGTCACAAAGCCACACTATATCGTTTGAGGCCCATTATGTAAACAACCAAGTTGAGCTTAAAGAAAACAAATCAATGGTACGTGTATATTAATGATCCAACATGGTCAACTTTTCTGTTTCTAAGCCTAGTCTTATAGGCAGCATCAAGAGATTATAGTTTTGTTGAAAAATGAGACAATTTCCAACACCATCCAATAAAACTTCTTTATTGATGTATTTTTTAGAAAGCTGTCTAACTGTATGTGAGGAAAGTGGTGTATTAAATGGTGTGGTTGTGAGACCTCACCGTTAATACTCTCACGATACCTACGTGGGTCCAGTCACGCTTGTATGTAAACCTTTAAGCTCAATTCTGGGTAACTGTGGCTTCATGCAGCAAGGTTTAAACAAAGGAACAAGTGTACAGCATTTAGAAGTATAAAAACAACAAAATAAGAAAGTCACACAACACGAAAGAAATCCCAAACCCGTTTATATAAGTAGATCTTATTTTTTTATTTTTTACTTTATTTTTGAGTTTCATAATATGCAAACACTCTTATTTTTTTATTTTTTACTTTATTTTTGAGTTTCATAATATGCAAACACAACATACAATGAATCGGGCCGTTCTTTGAGGATAAGTATCACATAATGGGAAAGTCATGAGATACAATCAGGTGATGCACGTAAATAATGATGTCTTCGAAGGCAGTGACAGGTCGTAGGCAAAGGCATTTTTCCAACTCTATGTACATAAGCATATTAGATGTGAACGTTTAGCATCATTACACCATCCCACCGCATAATATATAGGTAGTCATTATTCTCAATCCCAATAACATTCAGGCTCATAGTGTTATTCAAGCAGATCTCCGTCCTTGTTAGACAGTCACAACTCTGAGTCTGCATTCTGGGATCTACTCATCACACCCTGCTTAGGACTTCTAGCCTCCGAGGTTAACAGATATGCCTGCAGGGGGCCCCATATGTCCTTGGGCCTGGACGCAAGTAGCTGAGTCTCAGCATAGATTGCAGTTTGATCCTGACAATGTATAATGTCTTGAAGCCACTCCTTAAATTTCGGGGCTCTCCCCCTGCGGCACGCCAGCCTTCGCTTAGCCAATAACAGAGTAATGTTGAGGAATTTTCTGTATCCTTTAGGGATAAGCGCTGTGTGACCCAGTAGCATGATCAGAGGATCTCTATCAAACTTGGTATCTAACATGACCTCAAAGGCAGCATGGACCTGCGACCAGTATTGCCACACTGCAGGACATTTCCAGGCCAGGTGGAAGAGCCAGCGCCAGGGCGCCGACACCTCTCACAACGGTCAGTATCGGAGAGCTGGAATCTGTACTTTCTCTCTGGGGTGTAATAGACCCGTTGCAGGAATTTATAGTGAATAACCTTAAGTCTGCAACTAGGTGAGATGTTGTGTGTTAACTCACAGCAGTAACCCCATTGCTCATCCGTGATTTCTATCCCCAAGTCTTTACTCCAGTGCAACCGAGCAGAACTCTCTATCCCTGTCTGTTGTGTCTTTATACTGTTATACAACCGAGATACCAGGTGTGTGCCATCTGTGGACTGCAGGAGTGTAAGTAACGGAGCCAGACTTTCAGGTTCTCGAGGGAAATCTGGCAAGATAGTTTGCATACCCTGTCGCAACCGCACATAATAGAAAATCTCCAATGGTGTGAGGGTAATCGCCTTAAAGAACTGTTCCATAGAGCTAAATATACCGTCCGAAAACAGGTCCCCCCATATAGCAACCTTGACTCGTCTACACATGATTTGAAACCCAGTCTCCTGTAGGAGTGTTAAGTTAGAGTGGTATGTAAGTGGCATGCGCGGAGCATACAACAGCGGAGCCTGCAAAACGTGCGTGATCCGCTGCCAGGCATCAATCGTGCATGACACAGTTGAAGGCGGCAACTCCAATATGCTAGTAGGCCCGTGCACGATACCGCTCAGAGGGTATGGTCTAGCAATCCAATCTTCCACAGCGAGCTGAGGCATAAATGGTGTAGGCGCCATCCAGTGATAAACATAGTGCGCCCACACACTCATATAGTAAATCGCAAAATCAGGGACGTCAAATCCCCCTTTGTCATAGGGCTGCGTCAGGACCTCCCATCTTAACTGCGGCTGCCTCCCGCCACACACCAAGCGAATCAACTCTGATCGCCACGTTTTTTAAAAAAAAGCCCCCGGATAATAAGGAATATTAAGTCAAAGATAAAAGAAGTGAGGTAAAATCACCATTTTGATGAGTGAAGCTCTGCCAGCCATAGAAAGGGGTAAGGATATCCAATGGGTGACGGTCGCCGTCAGTTTCGTAATAGCTGTACCATAATTCAATCTCAGTGTTTCCTCCCGATCTCTGGATACCTGGATGCCCAAGTACGCAAATCTGACTGCCACCACTCTAATGGGAAATCTAGCGGAAACTCTGTAACCGCAGGGGTGAGTGTAAAGGAATGAGACTTTCCCCAAATAATGTGAATACCAGACAGCCAACCAAAAACCAATAGGGAATTCGGATTTCATTGTGGGTCTTTAACATATAATGTTACGTCATCGGCATAGAAGGAGAGAGAGATTTGACGTTGGAAGCACTGGAAAGCACTCTCTTGGTGGAGCTGGCACAGTCTACAAGCCAGCGGCTCTATCGCGATCGCAAAAAGAAGTGGGGATAAAGGACATCCCTGATGGGTGCCGCGCGTTATGGATATTGAAGAGGAAAGGTAGCCATTTATCAGTACTTTAGCAGTGGGCTTGTTATAGAGCAGTTTTAGCCAAGGAAGATAAGCGCTGGGAAACCCCATTTTTTGCAATACAGTGAATAGGAAGCTCCATTCTACTGAATCAAACGCCTTAGAGGCGTCAAGGAACACGGCCGCTATCGGGAGCTCCGGAGCCACCGTCTGAATAAGGGAGAAAAGTGTCCGCAAGCTGTGGGTGGAGGCCCTACCCGGAACAAAGCCCGACTGATCAAGAAGAGCTATTTATGTCATCAACAACGACAGCCGATTTGCCAACACTTTGGACAGGATTTTCACATCACAATTCATCAGGGATAAAGGGCGGTATGAGTCACAGACCTCAGGGGCTTTGCCTGGTTTCAACAATGAGGTGATCAGAACTTTGCGCATGGATGGGGGCAGTATCTCAACCTCTAAAGATTCTTCAAACACCTCGCGTAGCCCCGGTGCCATAATGTCTATGTAGCATTTGTAAAATTCCGCCGGTAGCCCATCGAGCCCTGGCGCCTTATCATTTTTACGGGACATGAACGCCTCACGAATCTCATCAAGCTCCAAGGGTGCGCTCAAAAAGGACCCATGAACATCGCTCAACCAGCAGAGAGCAATCTCCCCCAGAAAACCTTCCAAATCTATATCCCCAGAGCCACACGTCGTGTAAAGACGTGTATAATGTGTGGTGAAAACATCTAAGATACGGGCATTATCTCGGCATATCTCTCCCTCTGGACTGCCGATTTCCAATACATTGGTGTTACCGCATATGTTTCGTGTGACCCCAGAGAGAGCCTTCCCAGGCCTTTCGCCTTCACCATACTTACGAGCTACCCAATAGCGCCCACGGAATTTGGTTTCCCGTGCAGCGTCCGCCTCAAACTCGGATAATTTGACCCTGAAGTCTCTCTGCGCGTGCCCCGCATCCCCGCGTTGCATACTTCTTTCCAACTCCTTCAAATCCTTTTCCAATTTACGCAAGGACCGTTGTATATCCCTCAACACCCCGCCACTCTTAGCTATACAGCAGCCTCGTATTGTGACCTTAAAGGCCTCCCAGACAACCTCAACAGTATCCGCTGACCCTTTATTGCGTAGGAAAAAGTCCCTGATCTCCTGCTCAAGCTTGTCCCTACGAGCAGTAGGCTGAAGGCGCCAAGCCAGCCAAGGTCTATCATATTCAGGGATCTGCAGGTTGACCACCACAGGGCAATGATCAGATTATGTTCTGGCCAGATGTGTCACCCCAACCAGCCGAGGAACCAACCCTCTAGACAGTAGACAGTAATCTAACCGTGCCCAAGTGCCCGTGTAAGATGTAAAGTGGGTGCCTTCCTGCTGCGTAGGATGTATGTGCCTCCAGCTGTCCACAAGACCCCCTTCCGCCATGATATCCTGCAACACCTCCCTTGCCTTCCTATTGTAATGAGCTCCGCTATCCGCTCTAGCCAAAGCAGGGTGCAATGCCACATTAAAATCCCCTCCACAAATAACATGTGAGGACCCAATATCCACAATCTTGCCCCACAATACCATGAAAAATTCTGCCACATCCACATTCGGACCGTAGCAATTGACTATAGTGACAGTTTCATGACCCAGCCTCCCCCACAGGATGACATACCTCCCAGAGGTATCCAGTTGCTGACCTAGGAGTGTAAAGGGTACATTCTTTTTAATCAGTACTGCAGTCCCCCTGGCATATGACGAGAATGAGGAAAATGCCCTGATAGTCGCCCACCTGCTGGCAAAGGCGCTACTAGATTGCGGGTGTATATGCGTTTCCTGTAAGAGTAGAATCTGTATCTGATGCCTATCCACATATGCCAGTATTTGTCTGCATTTCCTAGCATCCTTAAGCCCTCTGACATTCCAAAACAGTATCCTAAGAGTCGAATCAGACTCATTCCCTGCTTAATCAAATAGGATCCCTGTGTAACGCTGCTGCATCATAATAGACATTTCCCTCCACGTTCCTCATGTGAACTCTCATTGTCATCTCACAACATGTACCCCCACATTTCTTACATTACTCAGCCCCCAAACCCCCCCACCCCCATCCACTGAAGCATTCCAAACATGCCAGCAAAATTCCTTCCCACCACCCTCCCTTCCAGAACTCAAACGGTATACAACTTGACAGGGGTAATCCCATTGGGGCAGTACTTTCCAGGTGGCACATGTAAACCTTGCCCTTAATTAGGAAGCCAACTATAGACGTCAGTCTCCAGTCAGAGGCAAGGGTGTCCGGCATGTACCAGTTATGTGTTACTCAGAGTCGCATATGAACTGGTGAATAGATATGCAGTACTCTGCGTCTCAGTCCGGAACAGCATCTGCAGGTACGACCCTACAGTCCATCAATATAAGAGCAGGAAAAGCTAATCACTGCCAGTTAGGCATATCCCCCTGTTTGAACACAGCATGACACGCCAGGATGTATCATATCATTCCACATCGGAGAGTGGCACCTCCTCGGCATCCTCCTGTGCCTTAGCCTGTGCATTGCGCCGTCGTATTGTTCTAAGAAATTTTTCAACAGATTGAGGTGAGGTGTGGATTGTCTGTTTCCCCTGGTGGGTCATTCGAAGTCGTGCAGGATATACCAACGCGTAATCCATCTGCTCCTGCCTGAGCTTTTGCTTAACACCGTTGAATTTCCGCCTTACCTTTTGCACCCGCATAGTGAAATCGGGGAAGACAGTGAATGTAACTCCCTCGTAGGTGAGCTGCTTCCTCTCCCTGGCCACTTTCAAGACCACATCCCTATCTCGATAGTTCAGGAGGCGGGCGATAATGGGCCGGGGGTTGGCCCCAGGAGGTGTCTCGGACCCAGGGACCTATGCGCCCTCTCCACTATAAATTGGGGAGAGAGCATCCCCTCGTCGGTGATCGCCATTAACATCCTCTCGACATAGTGCTCCATCCAGCCTGTGTTGGTACTCTCCGGCACACCCAGTATTCGCACATTATTCCGTCTACTACGGGCTTCAATGTCCTCATTCTTGGCATCTATGATGGGCATGAGTTTATCCGTTTGCGTCACAGCGGTTTTAAGTCGTTCCGCAACATCTTCCATATCGGATATTCTTTGTTCCGCTTCTTTAAGCCGGGTGTTGTGGGTATCCAGCCTACAAGCGATGGTATCAATGCGACTGGAGAGAGTGTCCACTTTGTCAACGATTGTGGCAAAACCCTGACGCATTTCTGTGAGGATAGTGTGCATGTCAGTGTCCGGTCTATGGTTACTACCCTCCGCCGTACCCACCTCTCCTCTCTCCGCCTCCGCAGGCCCTTGCTGAGTGCCCTTCTTATTATTAACAAATTATTATTAACGGATTTTGTACCGCGCACGGTTACCCAGGGGCATCCCAGCGCTTATAGAGACCTAGAGCTTCTTAGGCTCAACATGAGCCGCGGCTGACGAGTGTCCGTCTTGCCCATGATGTACTACACTGTACCACAGGGTATGCCCCAGAGTCCTGCACTACGTCGAGTTTATGAGCGCCCCACAGTCTGAAGCACCTCGGCAAATCCTATTGTTAATGCGCCGCGTGACCAAAACAGCACACCAGAGCCCCTGGACACTGCCACCAGTCAGTATGTCAGGATTATGACGCTCAAATGCTGACCAAGCTGCCAATACGTTCCTGTCAGTGATGTGGGACCCTACAGCACCCCTCGTTTGCAGGAGCTGACAGAGGAGCAGCCAGGAGGTGCAAGCAGCGTGGCGCACAAGTCTCTCACAGTCAGTGTGCAGTCGCTGCTGTTCGCCTTGCCGGTGTAGAATCGAGGAGGAAGGGCAGCAAGCAGCACCTCAAGAGGGCACAATACCCTTTTTAGGGAAAAATCAGGCAATGTCACAATCCGTGGGAGGCCACCCAGTAACTCCACATCCACACCTCACGCCAGGGAAGCTACAGGCAGCGCAGGTAACGATCAAAGTCCAGGGGGTCCAGGTCACAACATGGCCACCGCCATCTTGTGCATAGGACCGGAGGGAGCAAGCAAAGTTGCACCGTACCTGACAGGCCGCACGTTGGTAGGATAATCACCAAACCTCCACTCAAGCAGGCGAGCTGTCTGCAGAGCGCCGTCAGATATTACTGCAGCACACGGTGCATGCGAGTCCCCAGCAGCGCCTGCTCGATCCGCAGCGCAGCCCGGTGACCACATGGGAGCCGCGGGTCTAGCGTGAGCTGAGCAGCCGTCCATAGGATCCACGCCGCCAGACAGCTCACCCCGCAGGATCCCGCCGGCCGCCAGACGAGTCGCAACTTGAGCGGGAGGGGAGATGGGTCCGCACCGCTCATGTCAGTGACCGCTCAGCTATCGGCTGCAGCGGTTGAGAGCAGTTTTAAAGGCAGAGAACACAGGACTAATGAAGAATAGTACTCCGGACTGCGGGAGCCTCACAGAGTTGCGGCCATTCAGCAAGTGCACAACCTAGCGCCTCTCCAAATAGATCTTATTTTTATGAACTTTTAGACACCAAAAAGAACAAGTCCACCAGAGGGTTCTGATGGGAAACCTATTTAAGTAAAACGAAAATCAATGCTTTTAGCTCAAAATTTCAACAAGCATTGGTAACTACTGCGGTTAGCAAAATTTTGGGAACGTTGTAAAACTTTTATAAAGTTGTGTTTGGCTACTCTTGCCCACTTTGGGTGACAACGTAAGGCAGGGAGGAGGTGAAGGTGGCCAATAAGGATATGTAAGGCAGTTACCTTAAGCAGTCTCAAGTTCACTTCCAGGCTCTTTGGGCAAACCTCAACTTCAATGGAATGGTCCTAATGCAAGGGACACAGAATGCTTAAGATGCTGTAAGATGCAGAGGATGCTGAATAGTAGATGCAGACTCTCCTGGGGCTACTCCTCGGTCCACGGTCTTGGTGGGGCGACTTTGGCCATGGGGTGATACCTCTAATAGTCCTCTTGGATCCAGCAAACCTCCAGGTGCCACTGGATTACTGGTCTGCGGTCAAAGCGAAACCAGCGGTTCCATTTGGTGAAGGCTAGTGTCCGTCTTGGGTGACCAAACTGCCCTCCGATGACTCTCCCAGTTCCAGCAGACTCTGGTGCAACTTTTAAGTGTTGTATCCTTGTCTTGCAGGCTGTAAATTGGCAGTGGTGATCAAGCGATTGTGGCTACTGACTAGCCAGGACGGGAATCATCAGATTTTGTGGCCCGGAAGCAATAATAGGCAGTCAGCCAATTGACTCTTGAAGTTCATGTCTTCTATTTGGGGCTCGGGAGCAACTTTTCCTTGAGCAAGGAACCACAGGCACAGTCCTCTCTTTGCTAGCCTAAGGATCAGCAGGTGCAGGCCACCGGTTGGTGCAGCCTCTTTTGCCAAGTCCATTGAGTAGCACAGCAGTCCTTCTTCATTCCTCTCTCCAGTCCAGATGTGACCCACATGTATGCCCAGAGAGTGCCTTCAGGGGATGTGGCAGTTACTAATCAATAGCCTACTAGGTCTCTTCCCACCTGATGATGACTTCCTGCAATGTGTGGCATCTAGCTATCCCAGAGTGCATTATTCAATCAATCAATCAATCAGGAATTTGTATAGCACGCTACTCACCCAGAGGGTCTCAAGGCCCTTGGGGAGGGGGGTCCGCTACTGCTCGAATAGCCAAGTCTTGAGTTGCTTCTTGAAGGAGAGGTGATCTTGGGTCAGGCGGAGGTGGATGGGGAGGGAGTTCCAAGTCTTGGCCGGCAGGTAGGAGAAGGATCTTCCTCCCATGGTGGATCTTCGAATGCGTGGCACGGCGGCGAGGGCGTGGCTGGTCAATCGTAGCTGGCGGGTGGGCATGTAGAAGGTCAGGCGGTTGTTGAGGAATCTGGGGCCCAGGTCGTGGAGGGCCTTGTGTGCGTGGGTGAGGAGTCGGAATGTGATTCTCTTGCTGACGGGGAGCCAGTGGAGGTCTCTCAGGTGTCCGGAGATGTGGCTATATCGGGGGATGTTCAAGATGAGTCGTGCAGAGGCGTTCTGGATGCGTTGGAGTCTTTCTGGAGTTTGGCTGTGGTTTCGGTGTAGAGGGTGTTTCCGTAGTCCAGTCGGCTGGTGACGAGTGCCTGTGTGACCGTCTTCCTGGTTTCGGTGGGGAGCCATCGGAAGATCTTTCGGAGCATGCGTAGGATGTTGAAGCATGACGATGAGACAGAGTTGACTTGTCTGGACATCGAGAGGGAAGAGTCCAGGATGAAGCTCAAGTTGCGTGTGTGGTCCGTTGGTTTGGGTGCGCTGCCCAGGGCGGGGGGCCACCAGGAGTCGTCGCAGACAGAAGGTGATGATCCAAGGATGAGGACTTCCGTCTTGTCTGAGTTCAGTTTCAGGCGGCTGTTCATCATCCACTCGGCTACTTCTTTCATCCCTTCGTGTAGGTTGGTTCTGGCGGTGGCTGGGTCGTTGGTGAGGGAGTGGATCAGCTGGGTGTTGTCGGTGTAGGAGATGATGTTGAGGTTGTGTTGGCATGCGATGGCTGCGAGGGGGCTCATGTAGATGTTGAAGAGGGTGGGGCTGAGTGATGAACCTTGTGGTACGCCGCAGATGACTTCGGTGGCCTTGGATCTGTACGGGGGAGGCAGACTCTCTGGGTTTTTCCGGTGATGAACGAGATGATCCACTCCAGTGCCTTCTCTTGGATTCCGATGTTTCTGAGGTGCTGCACTAGGGTGCGGTGGCAGACCGTATCGAACGCTGCGGAGAGGTCCAGGAGGATGAGGGCCGCTGTTTCCCCGTTGCCGAGCAGGGCTCTGATGTCGTCAGTGGCTGCGATGAGGGCAGTCTCGGTGCTGTGGTTGGCGCGGAAGCTGGACTGCGAGTGGTCGAGGGATCTGTTCGTCTCGAGGAAGGCGCCAAGCTGTCTGTTGACGGACTTCTCGATGACTTTGGCAGGGAAGGGGAGGAGCGAGATGGGGTGGTAGTTCTTGAGGTCGGCGGGGTCCGCTGATGGTTTCTTCAGGAGGGCGCTGAGTTCGGCATGCTTCCAGCTCTCTGGGAAGGAGGCCGTGTTGAAGGAGCAGTTGATGATGTCCCGGAGTTGGGGTGCGATGACGGAGTCGGCCCTGTTGAAGATGTGGTGGGGGCATGGGTCGGTTGGAGATCCGGAGTGGATGGTGTTCATCGTGTGGATGGTGTCTTCGGTGCTGACCGGGGTCCAGTCGTGGAGGGTGGTCGTGGGGGGTGTCGGTTCGGTGGTTGGGTGCGGGGTCTGTGCCCCGAAGCTGTTGTGTATGTCGGCGATCTTGCTGTGGAAGAACGAGGCGAGTGAGTCGCAGAGGTCTTGCGAGGGAGTGATGTCGTTGTTTCCAGCGCTGGGGTTGGAGAGCTCTTTGACGATGCTGAAGAGTTCCTGGCTGTTGTGTGCGTTGTTGTCGAGTCGTTCCTTGAATGCTGTCTTCTTGGTGGTGCGGATCAGCTGGTGGTGTTTGCGGGTGGCGTGCTTGAGGGCGGTCAGGTTGTCTGTAGTCAGGTTTTTTCGCCAGGCTTTCTCGAGGGTACGGCAGTCCTTCTTGGAGTTTTTGAGGTCGTTGTTGAACCAAGAGGCTATCTTGCTGCCGGGCCTGCTGGGGTGGTTTTTCAGAGGTGCGAGGTTGTCAGCGCAGTTGGAGATCCACTGAGTGAAGTTGCTGGCTGCTTGGTTGGGGTCCGTTGAGCTGGCGGGAGGGTTCTGGCTCAGTGAAGTGGTGAGCTGGTCGGTGGTGATCTTGTTCCAGCTTCTGCGGGAGACCTGTTGAGGGTGGTGGTGAGTCGTAGTTTTTCTGAAGCTGAAGTGGACGCAGCTGTGGTCTGTCCAGTGGAGTCCGGTGACGTGGCTGAAGGAGATGTACTTGCTGGAGGAGAAGATTGGGTCAAGCTTGTCTCCGGCGTAGTGGGTGGGGGTGTTCACCAGTTGCTTGAGTCCGAGGTTGGCGAGGTTGTCCAGCAGGGTGGTGGTGTTGTTGTCATTGTTGTTCTCCAGGTGGAAGTTGAGGTCCCCTAGGAGGATGTAGACAGCGGAGGCGAGGGCGTGCGGGCTGATGAAGTCTGCGATGTCTTCGCTGATTTGAGTGCGAGGTCCTGGGGGTCTGTAGATGAGGGTGACTCTGAGTGTGGTCTTGGGGTCGGTGTGTATCTGGAAGTGGAGATGTTCGGCGGCTGTGAGGGTGTCGTCGGAGTTGGTCGTGATGCGGATGGTGTTCTTGTGGACGATGGCGATGCCTCCTCCTGTCTGGTTGGCGCGGTCCTTCCGGGTGATCTTGTATCCGTCCTGGATGGCGATGGCGATGTCGGGCGCTGAGGAGGCGTTCATCCATGTCTCTGTGAGGAATGCGACGTCTGGGGATGTGGTGTCGAGCAGGTTCCAGAGTTCCATGGCGTGTTTGTGGATGGAGCGGGTGTTAAGCAGGATGCACTTCAGGTGGTTGCTGTTGGAGCTCGGCCTGGCTGGTGCGGTGCGGGTCCGGGCGCAGGAGAAATTGCAGGATTGGCAGGTGAAGGGTCCGTGGGTGCGTCTCGGTGTGGCTCGGCAGCAGCCGGAGGTCCGGCCGGTGTTGAGGGAGATGAGGGTGGCGGCGTCGTAGGTCTGTCGGGCAGGCTGGCAGCTGTGGGGGCCAGGGGGTCTGGCGCTGGGCGCAGTCCAGGCACGGACGGGCGCAGACGGGCTTGCCTTTGGCGCACAATCGGCTCGCGCGCTGCGCGTACGCGTGAACTCTGCCATAAATGGAGAGTGGAGGGGTTGGAGTGAGGGAGGAGCAGCTGGGAGGTGGGAGCGGGGTGGCGAATGGGAGGGCCGAGATGTCGAGGGGGCGGGCCGAGGCAGAGCAGCGGCAGGAAGCGGGGTGGGGGCTGGGGGCTAAGGTACAACCAAGGCAGGGGGCAAAATGGCGGACAATCCGGGGCACAGAGTCAGGGGGGCAGCGGGGAAACACACACACAACACGGACACGCTACGGACGCAGACAGGGCACAGCGGAGGCAAGCACACACAACGCAGTCAGGGGCACAGCGGAGGCAGGTGGCAGAAGCTCACACATGCAGTCAGGGGCACAGCGGAGGCAAGGCAGCGAGCAGGTGGTGGCGGCAGGGGGACCGGGTGACCTCGGGAGGAGCCACGCGGCGGGTTGATCGACCAGCACTGACGAGGTCAGGCTGGTCACAGCTCCCCGTCGCCTGGCTGAGTCCTTAAGTGCCCAGTGGGAGGGAGGAGCAGCTGGGCGGTGGGAGCGGGGTGGCGAATGGGAGGGCCGAGATGTCGAGGGGGCGGGCCGTGGGGGAGCAGCGGCAGGGAGCGGGGTGGGGGCTGGGGGCTAAGGTACAACCAAGGCAGGGGGCAAAACGGCAGACAATCCAGGGCACAGAGTCAGGGGGGCAGCGGGGAAACACACACACAACACGGACACGCTACGGACGCAGACAGGGCACAGCGGAGGCAAGCACACACAAAGCAGTCAGGGGCACAGCGAAGGCAGGCGGCAGAAGCTCACACACGCAGTCAGGGGCACAGCGGAGGCAAGGCAACAAGCAGGTGGTGGCGGCAGGGGGACCGGGTGACCTCGGGAGGAGCCACGCGGCGGGTTGATCGACCAGCACTGACGAGGTCAGGCTGGTCACAGCTCCCCGTCGCCTGGCTGAGTCCTTAAGTGCCCAGTGGGAGGGAGGAGCAGCTGGGCGGTGGGAGCGGGGTGGCGAATGGGAGGGCCGAGATGTCGAGGTGGCGGGCCGTGGGGGAGCAGCGGCAGGGAGCGGGGTGGGGGCTGGGGGCTAAGGTACAACCAAGGCAGGGGGCAAAACGGCAGACAATCCAGGGCACAGAGTCAGGGGGGCAGCGGGGAAACACACACACAACACGGACACGCTACGGACGCAGACAGGGCACAGCGGAGGCAAGCACACACAAAGCAGTCAGTGGCACAGCGAAGGCAGGCGGCAGAAGCTCACACAAGCAGTCAGGGGCACAGCGGAGGCAAGGCAACAAGCAGGTGGTGGCGGCAGGGGGACCGGGTGACCTCGGGAGGAGCCACGCGGCAGGTTGAGCGACCGGCACTGACGAGATCAGGCTGCCCACTCACAATATGACTGAACCCCTCTCTAGGTTTGCAGAGCTTCATTGCCTTAAAAAGCAGCTTCCACTTTGAGGCTTCTTTTCGCTCACACCCTGTCGCGCTTCATGTCTGGGAGAGTGTGAGAAAGTGCCATCTTTCTTGCATTGGTATGCCCCCACTTTTTTCTGACTGCTGATGTGCTTTGACTGAGTGTGCCCTGGGCTCCTGCCAACCAGGTACCCAGGGCATGTGTTCCTTCCCTAAAACCGTGTTACAACTAAAACCCAATTGGCATCTCTGGCTACCTGTCAGCCCCTAGTAAATGGTACCCTAGGTACCCAGGGCATGGTGACCAGAGAAGACCCCTGAGGGCTGCAGCACTTATTGTGCCACCCTCAGGGGCCCTGTACCCTGACACCCACACACAGCCTTTGCAGGCTGAGTGTCTAAGTACAGAACCAAACAAAGGGTTGACATGGCACACATCCCTGTGTGTCATGCCTACATAACCCACTGCCCTGGCATACTTCAGTCACCCCTCTAGCTGGGTGCCCTATGCCAGAGGTGTGGGCACAGGTGCATGAGCCCTGTGCCCCTACAGTCCACAGGGCCATTCTTGGGCACTGTAAGTGCAGTGCTGCCATTAAGAGTATATGGTGCTGGGAGGTTGTCATTACGAACTCCACAGCACCATAATGGCTACACTGAAGGCTGACAAGTTTGATACCTAACTTCTCAGCACATTAAACCCACACTGATGCCAGTATGGGATTTAATGTAAATTGCACCAGAGGGCATCTTAGAGATGCCCCCTGATAACCTAAGCTACATTCCACGTCTGGGCTAAGTGGCTGCAGAGGCTGCCACACAGCAGACATGTTGCTGGACCCCTGGGTAGGAGAGCCCCCGCTCTCCTGGGCCTGCCACATTGCACATCCTGGGCGAGGTGCTAGGTCTCCTCCCCCAGGATGGGTAGGGGGAAGCTTTAAAGGCATGCCGCCTCTGTGAGCTTCTCCAGACCATTTGCTGTACCCAGCAACCAGCCCCCACCAGTCCTGACCCCCACTCAGGTGGGTGAGACGAGGTGAAGCCCGACCCCAGGCTCCGGCCATCTTGAAGATGAGGATCCCTGCCCAATCACAGCCAGGCTCCTTCCCCCTCCCACAGGAGAGGATCAGGCTAGGGGGTGTACCCACCCCAGGACAGGGACCTATTGGTCCCTGTCCTTGTCCTACCCGTAACGTCCCTAAATTCAGTATTTAGGGGCTCCCTGAACCCTCCTTCCTCAGATCGTGATAAGAAAAGAAGAAAGAAGATCAAGAAGAAGATGGCCCGCCGTGCAGCTGCTAACAACAGGACGACAACAACTGACTTGGCCCCAGTCCTACCGACCTGTCGATCCTGGAACTTGCTCCTGCCTAATCCCGGCGACTCCTGCGGACAGCAACCTTGGGACACCCAGAGGACCTGCCTGCCTTGACCCTCCTAAAGATTGGGACTCCCATCAGCAGAGGCTCTGCTGCAACAACCCCCCTGGTGCCAGCCAGGAAGCTCCGGACCAGCCCACTCTGCACCCGCCGAGCCCAGCCCGTGTCCAAATGAACCAAGACCACAAGGACGTCCCCCCAGCAACTGGGACCCGAAGTCCAGTGCCCAAAGACCCTCCCCGATGTACCAGATGACGCCTGCAGACTCAGAACCAGGGGCCACCCCAACTGCAACCAGCTGAGGGTACGCTTTTCCGACACCCAAAGACACCCCTGCACCCAGCGCCCTGTGCCTCCCTTTGGGGTATCTACCTGTGCTCCAAGATCCCAACTTACCTCTCGGAGTGCTGGTCGCCCCTGGAGAGTCTCCGTCCCCCATCCTGCAACCTTTGTTCCCTTTTGACCCTTCCCGTTGGATAACATTGAGCGCCCGACGGCTCAAAAGCAACATGCACCCAGCCGCCTGAGTGCCGCTGGCTGTGCCACCTTTGTCCTATCCTACTTCCCCCATTGCCTTTAGCAAGTGACCAGGAACCCAGCTCCCACAGCCGCGTGGCCTGCTAGCCAGCAGCCACCAACCGGAGGCCCCCTTTCCCTCATTGGGTAACATTGGGCCTAACTACCTCGCCCCTGTGCCGCTGAGGGTGAACCAATTGTACTTACCTGACACTGGGGACCCCTGAGTCTATGCCCAGAACCCTGACTTCACCAGCCAAGTACTCACTTGGAAACCGGTAACTCACTTACCTGCCATTGGATAACATTGACTGGTTTGACTCGAAAATTCTTCCAAGTGTGAAGTTTTGGAAACTAGAAATATTCATATAAAATCACCTGATTTCCGAATTCCGAATTCCGAAGTACTCACCTGTAATCAGGGGAGAATCCAGTACTGTACCTTGTAGCCCAGTACCGAATCGCTTACCGGGTTTACTAGTAATCTGTATTTTCTCCGTAGGAATCCATTGTCTGCTTTTCTAGGAAATGTCTTCTGTCTACTTTTGAAAACTTTAAATATTCTGTAAAACTCATACAAAATACTGAAACACAATTACTTACCTGTTTTAAGTTGAGACCCCAGTGCTGGCCCTAGGAGCCCAGTACTGGATTACAAAAGTAACAAGATCATACTTTACCTGCAACCTGAATTTTCTCCCATTAGATTACATTGCCAGATTTACATTGAAAAGTTTCCAAGTGTGAACTTTTAAAACAGCTTTATATTCCTGAAAATTCACTACAGTAACTAAAACGTTTTTACTAAATTGGTTTCAGCTTAGACCCCAGGACTGAATCTAGGATCTAGTCCTGGAACTACTAAAGCAATCTACAAAGTAATCAACTGTACTTATATGATGAAAACCCATTGAATTCAATGCTATAGTTTGTTTAGAATTGTGTTGCCTACTGCAACCCCTGTATCTATTGTGTTGACAATGTTTTATTGCCGCTTTGCAAAGTAATTACATGAGGGTACTCATATCGAGAAAAGTATAATTTTATGCCTGTTGGTTCTAAAAATAAAACAACTATGGGCCCGATGTAGGTAAATCTGATTTACCAATTCATAAATACCGAATTTTACCGATTCGGTATTTATGAATCTGTAAATGAGATGTAGGTAAAAATTCGGTATTTTTTACCGAATCGGTAAGATTCGGTATTTACCGATTCGGTAAATACCGAATCGGTATTTGCTATTGAATCCTATGGGCCTTGAAGCCCATAGGATTCAATAGCAAATACCGATTTGGTATTTACCGAATCGGTAAAAATACCGAATTGCTAAGGGGGACAGGGTGTCACTTTGACACCCTGTTGCACCCCTGTAACTGGCTTTTGCACCATGTGGCACACATACATGCCCTTAGGGCATGTCTGTGTGCCACATGGCACAGGTGTACATGCACAGATGTGCATGTACACAGGAATTCGTAATTTACCATGCAATTGTATTGCATGGTAAATACCGACTTCTAAAGGCCCTGTAGCACTATTAGAAGTGCTACCTACATCACAAAATACATTTTCTGTATTTTTACCGAATGGTAAATTTACTGAATCGGAAAAATGTACAGAATCGGTAAATTTACCGATTCTGTAATTTTACAGATTCGGTAAAATTACCGATTCGGTAAAATTACCGAAAATGTAAGTTTTTTAGCCCCTACATCTCCATAGCCCTTTACCGGTCGGAAACGGCCGAAAATCGGTATTTTCGGCCGTTTCCGACCGGTAAAGGGCTACCTACATCTGGCCCTATATCTTTTGATATGACACCTTGACAAACCTGCCTTGCTGTTTGGATTGCCCGTGGACTCCTTGCATCCCCACCAACGCCTCGCGGAACCCGCTGCGCGGGTCCCGCTTTGCAGAGGGGCGCTCTCCTTTGTGGGCTGTTAGCTGCTGCTGGGGTAAAACAGGGGCTGAGGGCTGCGAGCAAGAGGGCTGGGACTACATTTCCCAGGAGTCCCAGTAACCCCGCCCGTTCCACCTGGGCTGCTCTCCCTCCCCGCCCCGCCCCCAATGACCGGGTGATCAAATACTGGCCTGCCCTGCACTTCGTGGGACACCTTGACAAACCTGCATTGCTGTTTGGATTGCCCGTGGACTCCTTGCATCCCCACCAACACCTCGCGGAACCCGCTGCGCGGGTCCCGCTTCGCAGCGGGGCGCTCTCCTTTGTGGGCTGTTAGCTGCTGCTGGGGTAAAACAGGGGCTGAGGGCTGCGAGCAAGAGGGCTGGGACTACATTTCCCAGGAGTCCCAGTAACCCCGCCCGTTCCACCTGGGCTGCTCTCCCTCCCCGCCCCGCCCCCAACGACCGGGTGATCAAATACTGGCCTGCCCTGCACTTCGTGGGACACCTTGACAAACCTGCCTTGCTGTTTGGATTGCCCGTGGACTCCTTGCATCCCCACCAACGCCTCGCGGAACCCGCTGCGCGGGTCCCGCTTCGCAGAGGGGCGCTCTCCTTTGTGGGCTGTTAGCTGCTGCTGGGGTAAAACAGGGGCTGAGGGCTGCGAGCAAGAGGGCTGGGACTACATTTCCCAGGAGTCCCAGTAACCCCGCCCGTTCCACCTGGGCTGCTCTCCCTCCCCGCCCCGCCCCCAACGACCGGGTGATCAAATACTGGCCTGCCCTGCACTTCGTGGGACACCTTGACAAACCTGCCTTGCTGTTTGGATTGCCCGTGGACTCCTTGCATCCCCACCAACGCCTCGCGGAACCCGCTGCGTGGGTCCCGCTTCGCAGAGGGGCGCTCTCCTTTGTGGGCTGTTAGCTGCTGCTGGGGTAAAACAGGGGCTGAGGGCTGCGAGCAAGAGGGCTGGGACTACATTTCCCAGGAATCCCAGTAACCCCGCCCGTTCCACCTGGGCTGCTCTCCCTCCCCGCCCCGCCCCCAATGACCGGGTGATCAAATACTGGCCTGCCCTGCACTTCGTGGGACACCTTGACAAACCTGCCTTGCTGTTTGGATTGCCCGTGGACTCCTTGCATCCCCACCAACGCCTCGCGGAACCCGCTGCGCGGGTCCCGCTTCGCAGCGGGGCGCTCTCCTTTGTGGGCTGTTAGCTGCTGCTGGGGTAAAACAGGGGCTGAGGGCTGCGAGCAAGAGGGCTCGGACTACATTTCCCAGGAGTCCCAGTAACCCCGCCCGTTCCACCTGGGCTGCTCTCCCTCCCCGCCCCGCCCCCAACGACCGGGTGATCAAATACTGGCCTGCCCTGCACTTCGTGGGACACCTTGACAAACCTGCCTTGCTGTTTGGATTGCCCGTGGACTCCTTGCATCCCCACCAACGCCTCGCGGAACCCGCTGCGCGGGTCCCGCTTCGCAGAGGGGCGCTCTCCTTTGTGGGCTGTTAGCTGCTGCTGGGGTAAAACAGGGGCTGAGGGCTGCGAGCAAGAGGGCTGGGACTACATTTCCCAGGAGTCCCAGTAACCCCGCCCGTTCCACCTGGGCTGCTCTCCCTCCCCGCCCCGCCCCCAACGACCGGGTGATCAAATACTGGCCTGCCCTGCACTTCGTGGGACACCTTGACAAACCTGCCTTGCTGTTTGGATTGCCCGTGGACTCCTTGCATCCCCACCAACGCCTCGCGGAGGGGCGCTCTCCTTTGTGGGCTGTTAGCTGCTGCTGGGGTAAAACAGGGGCTAAGGGCTGCGAGCAAGAGGGCTGGGACTACATTTCCCAGGAGTCCCAGTAACCCCGCCCGTTCCACCTGGGCTGCTCTCCCTCCCCGCCCCGCCCCCAACGACCGGGTGATCAAATACTGGCCTGCCCTGCACTTCGTGGGACACCTTGACAAACCTGCCTTGCTGTTTGGATTGCCCGTGGACTCCTTGCATCCCCACCAACGCCTCGCGGAACCCGCTGCGTGGGTCCCGCTTCGCAGAGGGGCGCTCTCCTTTGTGGGCTGTTAGCTGCTGCTGGGGTAAAACAGGGGCTGAGGGCTGCGAGCAAGAGGGCTGGGACTACATTTCCCAGGAATCCCAGTAACCCCGCCCGTTCCACCTGGGCTGCTCTCCCTCCCCGCCCCGCCCCCAATGACCGGGTGATCAAATACTGGCCTGCCCTGCACTTCGTGGGACACCTTGACAAACCTGCCTTGCTGTTTGGATTGCCCGTGGACTCCTTGCATCCCCACCAACGCCTCGCGGAACCCGCTGCGCGGGTCCCGCTTCGCAGCGGGGCGCTCTCCTTTGTGGGCTGTTAGCTGCTGCTGGGGTAAAACAGGGGCTGAGGGCTGCGAGCAAGAGGGCTCGGACTACATTTCCCAGGAGTCCCAGTAACCCCGCCCGTTCCACCTGGGCTGCTCTCCCTCCCCGCCCCGCCCCCAACGACCGGGTGATCAAATACTGGCCTGCCCTGCACTTCGTGGGACACCTTGACAAACCTGCCTTGCTGTTTGGATTGCCCGTGGACTCCTTGCATCCCCACCAACGCCTCGCGGAGGGGCGCTCTCCTTTGTGGGCTGTTAGCTGCTGCTGGGGTAAAACAGGGGCTGAGGGCTGCGAGCAAGAGGGCTGGGACTACATTTCCCAGGAGTCCCAGTAACCCCGCCCGTTCCACCTGGGCTGCTCTCCCTCCCCACCCCGCCCCCAACGACCGGGTGATCAAATACTGGCCTGCCCTGCACTTCGTGGGACACCTTGACAAACCTGCCTTGCTGTTTGGATTGCCCGTGGACTCCTTGCATCCCCACCAACGCCTGGCAGGGACCCGCTGCGCGGGTCCCGCTTCGCAGAGGGGCGCTCTCCTTTATGGGCTGTTAGCTACTGCTGGGGTAAAACAGGGGCTGAGGGCTGCGAGCAAGAGGGCTGGGACTACATTTCCCAGGAGTCCCAGTAACCCCGCCCGTTCCACCTGGGCTGCTCTCCCTCCCCGCCCCGCCCCGACAACCCGTCCATCACCATAACAGCCATAAAATAACGTGTGAATACCGCTGCGCGGGAGCTCGCCGGGAGAAGCCCGGGACAAGGGCGGGCCCTCTGAGGCCCTCGTAGGCCAGAGGAGGCCGGGCTGGGCCACCTCCCTAACATCTGCTGCCCAGTGGCCCCTGACCTGCTTCGTCGGATATGACGACAGAGGAGGATACCCCTGGAAAAAAAGGTAGATTACGCAATGGGTCATTGGAGAACTATTTTCAGAAGAAGAGTGAGGGCGAAAAGGACTCTATTCTAGCAGAGCGTAGGGCAGAGCGCCGTCGCTCTGTTGAGAGCATGAAGCATAGACCCCTCACGGATAGCTCCTTGCTTGTTATGACCCGGGAAGGAGGTTCAGTAGACTTGAGTGAGGACAATGCTAGTCTAGAAGGCGTCCCACTATTGTTCCGTGATTTTGTATCCACACCTTGTCTGCCTGTGGATAATATCACAATAGTTTCTCCTACCCCTAGTCCCAGTCGCATTAGGGCCACACCTAAACCTAGGAAACAGAAACTTAAGCCTCTACCCGCGGCTCAGATTCATCGCCCACCATCTAGTAAAAAAAGGAGAAAACTTAGGGAGGCCCCAGGTAAAGCAAAAACCCTGCATACTGAGTTTGGGAAAAGGGCAAAAACCCCCATTGCAATTGAGATTACCCCAGCAGAGGTTCGGGATTCTACACCAGCAGTAGTACCATCATTGATTTGTACTTTACCTGAAGTAGCCATGCAGGTGGTGGCTTCTGACAGTAATATTAGAGATACAGCAGCTGATGCTTTACCTCCCCCCACATTGATAGGAAACTTGGAGTTTTTGTTGAGATCTCTCCTTGTACCAATCAATGAGTCTATCAAAAAGGTGGAAATCAGACTTACCATATTGGAAGCAGCTATAACTAGTATGGCCACTCTGTCAAAAACCCAGGGGAGTGGGGTGGTGCATACTACACCCCCGATAAGGCCCCCCCCCCTACCTCTGTCCAAAAGAACCCACCTGCCCCAGCTCAGTCGGCCAAGCAAACTATTCAGCCCCAGGGTAGAGCTGACCTTCCCTCCGAAAACCCACTGCCTCCTAAACATGTAAAGACACCAGTAGTTGAATCGGGTGGCGCCTCAAATAAATCTATTCCTAAGGTCCCGGCAAGCAACAACCAGGATGTACAAGGGGAAACTAGTAATAATAGAATACCACGCAAAAAGGTGCCACAAGTGGAGATTCCCCCTGAAGCAGTGCCCTTTGTGGTGGTCCTAACAGGGGTCCCTCAGCTAGCAGCAAAATAAGAAGGAGGGATATGTTGACCTTAAGAATAAAATTATTCATTGGTTAAGGACGTATAGGCCGATAGCGCCCAACATAGATGGAGATATAGTCCATGTTAGACGGATTAACTGGCTGGGGAGTAGAACTAAAAATATGGATGGGGATCTAGTGGTGGTCAATTTTAGAGACCCTCGGGCCGTTGATTATATCCTAAATTGGCCACCAGGAAACGGGGGAACTTGCATCATTCCTCGGGCCCTAACATACTTCTATCCTAGGCCAGAGGACACCCCATTTAGATATCCAAATAAACCTCATTCTTATAGACCACCCCTTACTTTGCCCTACAATAACAATTATACCCATTTTGGGCAACACTTTTCCTTGGTACCTGAACAGATCTCTGCCTGGTCTACTGTCCCTTATAGACATACGATGAACCATGGCACCAGGATGAATCATTTGAGGCCTTTTACCCCACTGGACACTTACAATCGGTTTTCCCAGCTTTCTGGGCTGGAAGATTGCGATTGAAGTTCAGCGCCTGGGGGGAGGCAAGTGAACTTCTGGGTGGGGGGCCCCAACAAGACCATGTGGTAGCATAGGTATAGGGGAAGGTAGTTCTTTTCCAGCTCAAACTGTTAGTATTAATAACATTACAGAGGTTCCTTCCTTTGACGGGCCTATGACTAGCATGGTTGGTTGCCTCGTAACACCTATTCACCCGGCACAGGAGGGGGGGAGATGTAAGACCAGGGTGGATAAGGAGGGTGCGAATGGGGGGGGTCCACCATAGTGCCTAATGGACGGCGGGTAATACATTTCCTTTCTTGGAACATTGCGGGGCTAAAAAGGAAGTTAGACATTCCAGAGTGGCATACGTTCATTGAGGGGTTCGATGTTTGCCTATTTCAGGAAACTTGGAGCCTATCACCATTACACAAATCAGGGTATACAACCAATTTTCTGTCAGCAGTAAGTAAGGGAAAGGGTAGACCAGCGGGTGGTCTCATGGTCTGGATTAAAGTAGAACTGGATTGGGTGGTCACACGCCACAATTTGGAGTGTAATGATATACTCCATCTCTCCTCCAGAGGAAAGTTAGAGGGTAGTAGGCTTGACATTTTCAATGTCTATGCTAGAGGGACACCTGGGGACTCTACCTCTCTGACTTTAACAGCCCTGGACTCCGCCTTAGCTAATTGCCCTTCAACAGCAAAAATTATTGTGGGGGGTGATTTTAATTGCACGTTTGAACCCCTCCTCAGAGATGACCCCTTGGGCATTGAAGAGGAGGATTCAAAATGGTCCATCCCAAGTTTATCCTTGCCCCCCATTAGGAGGTGGTCGGCTAGGGCTATTCAAATCAATACATTGACCAGGGTTCACAAGTTAAGAGCCCTCAATGGCAGGACTATATCCGACCAGGCAGGGGCATTGACCTTTAAAAAGGCTTACTGGGCCATCCCGAATTGACTATATCCTAATGGATATTAATTTTTGGGCAGAGCTTATTGACATGGAAGTCCTCCCAAGCCAGGATAGCGATCACAATCCTTTGTGCTGCAAGTTTTATTGGGGCACCCTTAAAGATAGGAGGATGAATGTCACCTTAAAAACATCTAAAGAGATTATCCCCTATAATAACAACCGTAGATTAAAATGGGATAAGGCTAAACTCAAGGAGGAAGATTTAGGGGTGATAAAATTATTGGTTGAGGGCTTGTCTTCTGATCTGGAAGATTGGGTGGGTGAAAATCAGACCAGCAGGGTCCCATACCCCTCCCTTGACTCAGCCTATAAAGCTACAATTGATCATGTTGGCAAATTTTTCATCTCGAAAGGGAAAAGCAATAGGGATACTGTCAATCCCCCCTCTTCTAATAAACCTTGGTATACAGTCCTGTGTAAGGGCAAAAGGAAAAATCTGACAAAAGCCCTGATTTCTGGGGATCCTTTGCTGGTTAGAGCGGCCAGGAAGGAATACCTAAATGTATTATTATTGGCCAAGCGGGAGTGGGAGGAACAGCATTGGCAGGACTTATCCAATGCTGTAAGTAGTAGGAACCCGAACCTTTTCTGGGACCTGATCAATAGAACTAGGCAGAGGAAATCGCAACCATTGGCTGCACATATAACCAGCCAGCAATGGTTTGATCATTTCTCATCCCTTTATGGAGGTAATGAGGAAACAACTAGCCCTGGGGCAGATAGTTTGAGAGATGGAGTTTTCTCTGGGGTGGAAGATCCTCCATTTACGACCATGGAAGTAGTGATGGCGATCAGGCACCTAACCCCAAAGAAAGCAGCTGGACAGGACGGGATTCCTGGAGACCTGTTGATAGCGGAGCCACAGGCTTGGGCTAAATTAATCGCTACTATAATGAATTTGATCACCAGGGGTCACCAGGTGCCAGACTCCTGGAAAGGGGCAGAGGTAGTAACCGTGTTCAAGAAGGGGGTAAGAGACGACCCTGCGAACTACAGACCTATTAGTCTGATAGACATAATTCAGAAAGTGGTCGGCAGGGTCATCATCTCAAGAGTAGGAGATTGGATGGAGGAGGCCAGTATTCTCTCTCACCTACAGGCGGGGTTCAGAAGAAAGGTAGGCACGATGGACCAGGTCTTTCGTTTTTTTGTTATCTATTGGAAGGCAGTTACCATCAAGAAAGGCAGTTTATATATGGCCTTCATAGATCTCAAGATGGCTTTTGACCTGGTCCCCCGGGCAAAATTATGGGAGATTCTAGGAGAGATGGGTTTCCCAAGTGGTCTCCTGAACCTTATCGTAAAGCTCCACAAGGGGAATTACGCAAAGGTTAGATGGGGACCCCAGGGACAATTGACAGAGAGGATCCCTGTGCGGAGAGGAGTACGTCAGGGATGTGTTATGGCTCCGACCCTCTTCTCCCTATTCGTGAATGGAGTGGTGGACCATCTGAAGGGGGAGGAGACGGATGCCCCAACCCTGGCGGGGGAAAGAATCCCCACTTTACTCTTCGCCGATGACACCATATTAATCTCCAAATCCCCAGTGGGTCTACAAAAACTCTTGAACCGGTTTAGCTCCTTCTGTACCGCCCGAGGCTTAACCATCAATACCTCAAAAACTAAATTGATGGCACTCTCCCCCTCTAAAAGATTCAAAAATAATTTCCTGCTTAATGGTGTCCCTTTGGAGCTGGTTGAGTCTTTTGACTACCTTGGTGTCCGGATAAACAGCCGAATGACCTGGAAGGATCACTTGGCCAAAATGTTACTCAGTCATCAAAGAGTATCGGGGGTGATTCTGAGGGAAGTCCGTGAATCATGTAGTAAACCTGTCTCCCCGGCCATGGCCATATACGAGGGTCAGATTCTCCCAGCTGCATTATATGGCTCTGAACTTTGGGGGTTCGAAAATGTATCAGATCTATCGACAGCGGAAAATAATTTTCTAAGGAAGGTGGTGGCTCTTCCTGCTTCCACTCCACTAATTCCCCTGAGATTAGATCTGGGCAGAAGAGCATTTAAGGACTTGGTAAGGCTACGCCCGTTGCTCTTTTGGACCCGTTTAAGAAGAACGGAAGAGCTTGCAAAATATGCTGAAGGGCTGGACGATCTTCTTTTACTGGACACGGGGAAAAAAATTGGATGGTTGAATAAATTGAAAGACTTGGTTCTTAAGTTAGGGCTAAAAGATGCTTGGGAGTCACAATCGCCGCCACCAAAGGATGTGATCAAAAAGTTATACTGGGACTGGGTTCAGAGTAATGTGTTGAGGGCCACGGATGGGGGCTCACTCACGGACCAATTTTTGTTATTTAAATGTGTGAGGAAATTGGAGCCCTTCCTCGACCTGATAACTAAACCCTTTGATCGCGCACTATACCTAAAACTGCGATATGGGACGCTTCCGGTGCATGACTTTATGGTGAGGTGGTCAAACTCTGGTGCCCCCCTGCGTTCATGCCCTGGCTGTGTAGCACCAACAGAGTCTGTGGCCCATCTATTTTTTGCCTGCCCAGCTTATAAAGGGGCGCGGAAATTTTGGCTGAAACCTGTCTGCAGGGAACTGGGGTTGAGGTGCCATAGACAGGCTCTTCGTGTACTCTCCACGGACTCATCATCTTCCTTTATGATTTGTGGGGTAGCAAAGTTCTTGGGAAGTGCATGGATGACGCGATCCCGCTTACTGAAACTGCAGTCGGGGGGCCCAACGGTCTGAAGCCATATCTGCTGGTAGCAAATTGGTGATTGTGTTGCACCTTATTCTTTTACTGTATTTTAATATTTTATTGTGTATTGGAAATGTATTTTATATGTATTCTTTTATGGTGATCAAGTTGCCGAATAAAGATATTCAAAGTAATATAAAAGCAATTGGCCTGGAGTTCAGTCCTTGAGTGTGTGAAATCCTTTGCTGGCTGAGTGTGTACAACAAATGCTTTACACTGTCCTCTGGTACTGCCTTACTGCTCGACCAAGCTACCACTTTGGAGAGTAAGGTCAGCTCTGACTTTAACCTCTGTTATACCTCTGGGGGTTGTGGACTCTATACACACTGTACCTTATTCTAGTCCAGTATATATAGAGCAACTTTCTCACAGAGAGTTACCAACTCTTCAAACAGCAGGCCTCTATTGTTTCCTCTCCTGGGAGTCATTCACACCTATCCCCAAATGGCCAGAAAGCTGTCTTGTGGCCAACATGTGTGAATGGCCACTGAAAAACCTGGGCAACAGAGTGATAACTTTCTAAAATTAGCATTTAAATAAAAGTTACAATAAATTCGACTGGGGCGTCAAGTCCCATTTAAAATTTAGCACAGCTGAGTTGTCAGCGTGTAACCCTGTAATCGCTAGCCAATGGGACTACTAGCCTTTCTACAGTAAAAACAACAATTTGGAGTTTTTACTTTTATGATTCATAAGAAAATACAAAATACATGCCATTCTTTTTAATAAACACCACCCAACCTTAGGACTTGATAGGCCTGCTGTAGAAGTGACTTATATATACTAAAAAGGGAGGTTTATGGGCTTTGCCATTAGCTAATATGGCAAAGTCGATTTAGCAGTTAAAAAATGCTCTACCTGCAGTGGGAGGCTGGGTGGCTTGTTGTCATGGCTGCACATTCAGGGTGACACAATAAGTGCTGCCGCCCTGGTGGGACACTTTAGCTTACAGGCCCTGTGTACTTCTGGTACCATATACTAAGGACTTACAAGTAGATAAAGTCATACCAACTGGGTATAAGTCAATCAAACATTCACTTTTAAGGGTCAGAGTATCGAAGTCTGGTCGGCAGGTTTGGGTGTGTATTGCTATTGCGTATCCTTACTCATATTCGCTAATAAGTAGTACGCCTGCTCGAGTAATGGAGGGTAGGTGTTACTCTGAGATCGGTACACCCTGGTGGACAAAGAGGATGCCTCGTGGTATGCACCCCTTATAACATACGTTGCCAGTGGGGTAACGAAACTTGAGCCCCCCCACCAGGGCTCGAGTCGGGATTCCACGAGGGTGGACGGCATCCGTCCCCCCTCTTATTTTACCTGGGGGACGCCATCCCCCCTGCCAAACAGCTGGACTTAACTCTTTGGCCTCTCTGGGACGAGGAGCTCGGCACCTTTCCTGACGCCACTTCCTGTCGTGACGTCACTTCCGGTGACAGCGTCCCCCCCCACTTCTTTTTTCAGGACTTGTGCCCTGCTCCCCACCCCTGCACAGTACATGAAGGGGTCCGCCGTCCGTGCACAGTGCTGGAAGGGGACCATTGGAGCTTCCACCCCCCCTCCCTTCCCTCCCACTGCAGGGGGTAATGTTACGCCACTGCAAGCCACGTCGCTATGACAACTACCGGGCCCTTTTCCAGCTCCCTGGCCGGCCGGGCGTTTTCAGTGCACTTGGCTTGGAGTAACGGCCCTGCCCCAGCCTTAAACACGAGGCCGGGCACCTGCCTGCCACCGGTGGAGCGGCCAATGGCGCCCTTTCTCTAAATGAGATGTGATTGCTCCATGAAAAGATTTTTGAGTGGAATTGCCGCGTGAATTGCTTTTAAAAACGACCATCAAGACATCCACGTGCACTTATTTGCCCTTTGAAAATCATTTGTATCACTTTATTTTCTCCTTAATTTTTTACTGGTGTGTGCTGTGGTCGAATTAATCAGTAAGCTGGCATGTTTATGTACAGTGTGGTATTTGGTTTCGCGTGATTTAAACAGAGTTGATGATTAACTCATTTGTCCGAATGTGAAGAATAACTTGGACAGGATGAGGTTGCGTCAGAGTATCGGTTCCCACACAGCTGAAGAAACAGAGTCATAAAAACGGCAAAGTTACATTCAGGCAGCCAATTGGATGCAAGAGAAGGGGCAAATCAAAGGTGTTGAATTACACATGTAAAGGAGAAAAAAAATACTGAACCCAGCCCTCAGAACTCCTTTGATTAAAAGAAGCATTTTCAGGGCTTGCATAGTGAAAACGTTTCGTTAAGGTTCAGTAAGATACAAACAAGCAGGTGCTACAGGACGGAAGCAGTGCAAGCTTCCCTCGTGCAAAAAACAAGCAAAACACAGAGAAGAGTGTGTTGTGGGGAACAGCAGAAACTGCTTCCAACATGGCTAAAGTGTTGGTTTGTGCTGATGGCCAATAGGTGAGGATGTTGAGGGGCCAAATTAGAAAAGATAACAGTTTGCACTTGGTCTATGAGAATTAGAGGGCGCATGGCACACATTTTTATTCATTTTTAACGGAGTTTTATATAGCGCGAACTTGCCCCGAAAGTATCGGGCGCTTTACACGAGCACCAGTTGCGTTACATGAGGACACGTTAATTTTTGTTAGGCACGAGTAGATTGAGGGCCAGATGTAGGTAATTCTAATTTACCTATTCTTAAATACCAAATTTTACCGATTCGGTATTTAAGAATAGGTAAATGGGATGTGGATACATTTTCGGTAAAAATTACCGAATCTGTAAGATTCGGTAATTAAGAATCGGTATTTACCGATTCGGTAATTCCCATTCATTCCTATGGGCCTGAAGGCCCAAAGGAATGACTGGGAAGCCATTGAATATTACTGATTCGGTAAATACCGAATCGATAATAGGGGGAACTCATGCAAGGGTGGCAGGGTGTCACATTGACACCTTGTTGCACCCCTGAATAGTGCATGGGTGCACAGGTGGCAAACATACATGTCTGCCACATGGCACAGTAAAAAAAGCACAAAATTGCATTTTTTTTAAGGTTTTCAAACTTTACCACCAACCTTTATTTGGAGGTAAATACCGAATCCTTAACTGTGCAATGCGCTCATTTGAGTGCTCCCTACATTTCAGATTCGGTAATTTACCGATTCGGTATTTTAAGGAATCAGTAATTTACCTATTCCTTAAATGACCGATTCGGGAAATTACTGAATCTGAAATGTAGCCACCTACATCCCAAATGTCCAATACCGGTCGGTAACAGACGAAATTCGGTAATTTCTGCCATTACCGACCGGTATTGGGCCACCCACATCTGGCCCCAGATGATTTGCCCTGAATCACAGGATGTTGTGCATCAGTGCAGAGACTTGAACCTGGTTCCCCAGCACCGAGGTCGACTGCCCTAGCCGTTAGACCAACGCCTCATTCAAGGAGGAATAATGGCCCTTGTAGAGGACATAGTCAATGAGGTGCAGAGGTGTGTGTGCCGAATGGGATAGGAGGTATAGATATATATTTTAAAAAAAAGGGAGGAGAAAGGACACTATTTACCACTCAGGATGGTGGAAGGTCCAGCAGCAGCTTAGTGTCCGTACTTAGAACTGGAGATACAAAACAAGCATTGGAAATGCAATAGGTCTCGCAGCATTAGAGTTAGTGCTTTTAGAATTGTTTATGGGTTTTTTTGTAAATCTTTAGCATTTTTGTTTCCTGTAGCCAATGCTAAAGAATTAAAAAAAAAAAGCCATAAACATTTCTAAAAGCACTAACTCAAATGCTCCGAGACCTATTGCACTGTGTGAGGGTGAGGGGTTGAGGGTGAGTGAGGGTGAGTGAGGGTGAGGGTGGGTGAGGGTGGGTGAGGGTGAGTGAGGGGTTGAGGGTGAGTGAGGGTGAGGGTGGGTGAGTGAGGGTGAGGGGTTGAGGGTGAGTGGTTGAGGGTGAGGGGTTGAGGGTGAGGGGTTGAGGGTGAGTGGTTGAGGGTGAGTGGTTGAGGGTGAGTGGTTGAGGGTGAGTGGTTGAGGGTGAGTGAGGGTGAGTGAGGGTGAGTGAGGGTGAGTGGTTGAGGGTGAGTGAGGGTGAGTGGTTGAGGGTGAGTGAGGGTGAGTGAGGGTGAGGGGTTGAGGGGTTGAGGGTGAGTGAGGGTAAGTGAGGGTGAGGTATTGAGGGTGAGTGAGGGTGAGGGATTGAGGGTGAGTGAGGGTGAGGGATTGAGGGTGAGTGAGGGTGAGTGAGGGGTTGAGGGTGAGTGAGGGGTTGAGGGTGAGTGAGGGTGAGTGAGGGTGAGGGGTTGAGGGTGAGTGAGGGTGAGGGGTTGAGGGTGAGTGAGGGTGAGGGGTTGAGGGTGAGTGAGGGTGAGGGTGAGTGAGGGTGAGGGTGAGTGAGGATGAGGGGTTGAGGGTGGGTGAGGGTGAGTGAGGTTGAGGGTGAGTGAGGTTGAGGGTGAGTGAGGGTGAGTGAGGGTGGGTGAGGGTGAGGGTGAGTGTGAGTGAGGGTGAGTGAGGGTGAGGATGAGAGGATGAGGGGTTGAGGGTGAGTGAGGGTGAGGGGTTGAGGGTGAGTGAGGGTGAGGGGTTGAGGGTGAGTGAGGGTGAGGTGTTGAGGGTGAGTGAGGGTGAGTTAGAGTGAGGGTGAGTGAGGGGGAGGGGTTGAGGGTGAGTGAGAGTGAGTGAGGGAGGGTGAGGGGTTGAGGGTGAGGGGTTGAGGGTGAGGGTGAGGGGTTGAGGGTGAGGGGTTGAGGGTGAGGGGTTGAGGGTGAGGGGTTGAGGGTGAGGGGTCGAGGGTGAGGGGTCGAGGGTGAGGGGTCGAGGGTGAGCCTGATATGAGACAACTAGGTAAAACACAGAAAGCTACTAATAAGCTGGAACAACTTAGAATAGGAGGTAACCAGATAAGATGAATTAAGGTCCAAACTACAGCAATAGAGTAGAGAAGAAAAGATAAAATATGTACCACCTAAGCTAAGAGAGACGAAATCTAAATTCATCTATGCCTTCTATCCATATATCAATATATTAGAAAACGGGCAAAAGTCAAAAGGTAAGATTTATTATATGGATAGACAGGTAAAACATAATAGAATAGAAAGAATAATGAGATAGACCGATATCTAAAACATGCCCCTAGCCTCAACTGCACAATTCAACATAGGCAGCTCGAGGGTAGAATGTAGAAATATAATATTACTGCCTGGACCTATAGAGATGTCCCCACTAAAAAAGAGAATCCCCGCAAATTAGTAAACCCTCATAGTGTAGGGGAAGTAAGAAACAAGGAAAAAAAACGACATCGAATAATGTAGGGACATATAGGGAATTTAAATAAAAAATGAAAAAGCCAGCGATGGCAATATACTGAAGCTACTCTTTTTATAAATATGTTCGGAGCCACTACTATAATATCCAGAATAAAGATAGAACCTGTATACTTCATAGTGGCTCCGAAGCTTACCCCTTCCCAAGATGGCGCGGGGGAAAAAAATGGATCGGCCAATACACACATCATGTCAGTATGCCGATACCATGCTAATATGCCGATAGGAATTACGAAATAAATAGGATTCTATCTTATAATATAAAAATAATCAATGAGCCCAATCCTTAACATATACATGACGAGAGAAATCTATAAATATGTTTGGCCAGTACTACAAAACGCATTTCGGTAGGAACTACTCCCCTCCAAGATGGCGCGTTCAAAACGCCGGGGAACACATACATAATACGAAGGCGCGGACTTGTGGCAAAGCTGATGCCAATTATCCAATTGAATCCCCTTTAAAACAATTGAATCCCCTTTAAAAACAGCGCGTCCTGCCGAAGACCTCTGAGAGAGGAAAAAGACGAGGCAGACGCGTGCAACCGGAGCTAAAAGGTAAGCTGGGAACATCAACTAGCAGTCTATGGGAGTTACGAAGGACCTACTTACCGAGAGGGTAAAGCAGGATGGGAGAGAGAGATGGGAGAGAGGGTGAGTACAAGACGGAGGGGAGGGGGAGGAGAAATGCGACACGGCGGGAGGGGGCGGAGCGGGTAAACAAACACGGACGGTATCTTCTACGCGGGCAGTGAAGGCGGGAGGCTGTCAGAGGGAGCCTGGCTGACGAGCTGGGAGAGAGGGTGAGAGAGACGGCAGGATGAGAGAGAGGGTGAGAGAGACGGGAAGATGGTAGGGGGTGAGGGAGACGGCAGGGTGGGAGGAGAAAGGGTGAGAGAGAGATACCAGGATGGGAGAGAGAGATGGGAGAGAGGGTGAGTACAAGACGGAGGGGAGGGGGAGGAGAAATGCGACACGGCGGGAGGGGGCGGAGCGGGTAAACAAACACGGACGTGCACGCGCCCGTGACTTTTAAGGTCAATGCGCATGCGCATAAGCTTAATGCGCATGCGCATTGACCTTAAAAGTCACGGGCACTGCAAGGAATCGCCACGATTCCTTGCAAGTTAGATAAAGAGTCGATGAGCCCCTATAGTCTCGCTTGCTCGATGCGCATGCGCATCGACAGGCGAGACCTAAAAAGGGGGGTTGCTGCACTGTTCCTATAGAGAGATAGGAAAGTTGGGGAAGATTTACCTGGCGTGACCAAGGGTGTTCGAATGATACCCTGGGGCATCCATTATGTTGGATGTAGTTGCCTCACACACCCAGAAGGGTGTCATGCTTCATCATAGGCGGTTGCTCCTCGTCGGGGAGGCGGTGCAACCCCCGACGGGCTCACCTCAAAGAGGGGCTCTTTGGCGGAGATCTTTTTATCCAACAGCCTTATGGTGAGGTGGGGGTGTGTGGGCAGGGTGGTGTATTCTTATGGTAGGATAATTAAAATGTAGCAAGGGGTACCGGAATTGACTTTATTCTGGGGGTCCCCTGGCTGCAGTTAAAAGGTGGGGCTAGCTTGCTAGGTGTCAACGGGTTAGGTCGAGTGACCCTAGAGGAGGCTAGAAGTGAATGTGGTCGACATGTTTCTCGCAAAGGGTTAATCACCCGCGATTCTTCAGGACCTTAAGAAAGTGAAAAATAACAACAGCATGCTAGTGTCATATGTGTTGTGTTTGTTACCTCTGTGGATTCTCCTATGCCTATACATAGAGAAAAGATAAGGAAACAAAAATTATTATATGCAGTACAAAGATGCAAGTCACAACATTGCCAGGGTTAGTGAAAATTCTGACATGCTGGTGGTAATGGGAATAATTGAGCACAACCACTGCATGCCTTGTGTATTGAGCGTGCAATGTGCAGGGTTGAGAGCACACGCAATAACTGAATCTGTGACGGGGACTGTGATTGGTGAGGGTGATGGCTAAAAACATTGTTTTAAAATTGGTTAAAAATGCAGCAGTCTAGGAGTAATAGCCTGCCCATAGTGTGTCAAGTAATGGGCAGGTCTCATATAAAGACACCAATCGATACAGTTGCTGAATGCACAAACAAACTCACACTGTGACCTGTACTATGTTATTAGAAACAAAGCATACAGTTCCCTACTCACCTACTGGTCATACACTAATGGCCACATGAGGGATCGGCGGGACAGTACATCAGGGATGAGCCCATAGAGTGTGGCTAGAGTAGGAGTAAATAAATAAATAAAGCGCGCCCCTAAGTTATTAG
This sequence comes from Lissotriton vulgaris, assembly GCF_964263255.1. NCBI lineage: Eukaryota > Metazoa > Chordata > Amphibia > Caudata > Salamandridae > Lissotriton > Lissotriton vulgaris. Next base: position 289,561 of record NW_028244590.1, read on the forward strand.
AAGTAGGCAAAACAATGTAATAGTCATGGAATGAGGGTCAAAATATCCACCTCCTGCTTAGCGCTATCGCACTCACCTCCAATCTCCTGTGTCCGCGTATGGTGACCTACCCATTACCGCCGAGCTCGAGTAGATGTGTGAGCTCGGCGGCAGGGGTTATTTAAACAAACACAAGCAGACCGGCGTGCCGAGACGCGTCGCCGCCCACTGTGTCAGGTCACGTGTGAGGGGCCGATTTCGTGGCGGCCATCTTAAGATGGTGTAGAATTGCGTAGACGCTAGTGTCTCGGGTTAATTGCGGCCGGTTTTGCTTGGCGGAGCCTCAATTGGAAGGATCCTGTGAGAGCAAAAACACGGCGGGGAAGGAGGGGAAGAGGGGGGAGTTCCATGTTTGTAGGGCGTTGTGCCTATCTAATATCTATGCGCCTATCGTGGGTGACGCCCGGCCAGATGCGTGTTTAAAATATGGCGGCCATGCTGTGAGGGGCACAAAGACTAGCTTGAATATGTAGAAAAGTTCAAATGACTGAATTAGGTTCCTGTATGCAGTTGGACCATAGTGCACATGTGGTAGGGGACCGATAGCAGTGAGTAGGTCAAGGTCAACAGGGGTAGTGGCACTGACGAGAGTGAGAGTGACATAGAGTTGGAAAGGCTTGCGGTGTATACCTATGTCAGATGTAAAGACACGGGAATGTGGGTGGCCACGGTACAAATGAAGGGACTCTGAAATTTATAGTGAGTGCCAGGGAATGTCTTCGTTGAGACCATGTTTATCAGAAGACAATCGATGCACCCATCTCTGTTCCTTGTTGAAGAGGGCTTTTTTCGGGCAGTTGGGACTAGATTCTAAAACTACCCACTTCATAGAATCTTCATCATGGTTGGAATCCACATAGTGTTTGCACATTTTTGTGTGGGTCTTCTTGCAGCGAAAATTGCTGCGGTGTTCAATGATGCAAGTCTTGACTGGACGAGTTGTCATCCCTATGTACTGTAAGCCACACGGGCACATGAGCATATATATACAGTGTGATGTGTTGCAATTAGTGTGTTGTCTGAGATCCCATTTGAAGGTCTCGGAGAGTTGTATGGTCTTGAGTGTCAAGGTATATCTGCAGACCCCACACATGCCACAAGGGTAATGGCCCGTCACGGGGGGTAGATGCCATAAGGTTAGTTGGGTCTCTTTCCTCATCTTCTTTGGTCTGGTGCTGATTAAGATATCTTTCAGATTTTGTGATCTCTTGAAGGCGAACCTTGGTTCTTCTAGGTCCATGTCCCCTGTGTTGAGTATGCCCCAGTGATGTTTGATCGTGTTCCTGATTTTATTGGACAATGGGGTAAATGTGGTCACACAGGTGATCAGTTGGTTCTCAGCCGGGACTCTTTCCTGCCGTTCAAGAAGGGCTTCTCGGTTGTTATTTCTGGCCCGTTTTCTAGCTTTGAGGACCTCACTCTTGGGGTAGCCCCTGTCTAGTAGGTTCCTAGAGAGGATTGCGGATTCCTTCTTATAATCAGACACAGCACTACAATTGCGCCTAATTCGTAAGAATTGGCCAAAGGGCAGGTTAGTTCGTAAAGCCCTCGGATGGTGACTCTTGTAGTGTAGTAGGCTGTTACGGTCTGTGGGTTTGCGGTACATGGTAGTGCTTATGGAACCTGCTTCTAGTCTGATAGTTAGATCAAGGAAGGCGATCTCATAGGGTGAGGAGGCCATGGTGAAATGTAGGTGAGGGTTAAGTGTGTTGACCCATTCCAGAAAACCTTCGTGTGAAGTCGGAGGGCCTCTCCACAGGATTAGGATGTCATCAATGAAGCGTTTCCACATTTTGATGTTATCCCGGAAGGGATTTGACTCATGGTGTATATGTGAACCCTCAAATTTAGCCATATAGAGACAGGCCACCGAGGGGGCAAAAGTACTGCCCATAGAGGTACCTTGGGTCTGGTGGTAGAACTTGCCTCTGTATTCGAAATAGTTTTCCGTCAAGGCTAGAGTAGCGCATTCCATGATGAAGGTCTGGGGAGTGTTAGAGTTCCAAGGCTCTAAACCCAGTCTTTCCTCAATTACCTCTAGAGTGGCCCTCTGGGGGATGTTCGTATAAAGGGCTTCAACATCTAGGGTAATCAAAAGGTCGACCTCTCCTATATCCTGGATCGTATCCAGTATTCGTAGAACATCCGTGGTGTCTTGAATGTATGAGGGAATGCTTTTCACAAGGGGTTGAAGGAAATGGTCACAAAATTGTGAGAGGGGCTCCAATACAGAGTCTATCCCTGAGACTATTGGTCTCCCTGGTACTGGCCTGGTGGCTTTGTGGATCTTGGGCAAGATATAAAAATATGGTACCCTAGGGTCCTTTTTTATAAGAAAGTCTGCCTCCTTTCTGGTGATCCATTGATCACACTCAGCGCTAGTGACTAGGCTTGTGATCTTGGTCTGTAGTCGTGTGGTTGGGTCATTAGCGATCGGAGTATAGTACCTCTGGTCGCTGAGTTGTCTGGTGCATTCCAACTCATAATCCACAGTATTCATCAGAACTGTAGCTCCCCCTTTGTCTGCCTGTTTGATAGTGATAAGGGGGTCATCCGCCAGTGATTTGAGTACAGCCAACTCATTCTTAGAGATGTTAGAGTGTGGTATTTGTCGGTTGAGTTTATTGATGTCTCTCAGTACTGCTTGTTCAAACGTCAACACTTCATTAGGGACCATTCCGTTGTGAGGTGTAAAGGTTGATGGATTGTGAAGTCCGGAATCTTCCGTGGGTTCACTGGGCTTCCCTTCAAAGAAGGTTTTCAACCTTATTTTCCTGAAAAATGCTTTAAGTTCCCTAGTCTGTTGGAATGGATCGATCCTGGGTGTGGGGACAAAGCCCAAACCTTTCTGCAGGACAGTTATTGCGTGTGCTCTCCACCCTGCACATTGCACGCTCAATACACAAGGCATGCAGTGGTTGTGCTCAATTATTCCCATTACCACCAGCATGTCAGAATTTTCACTAACCCTGGCAATGTTGTGACTTGCATCTTTGTACTGCATATAATAATTTTTGTTTCCTTATCTTTTCTCTATGTATAGGCATAGGAGAATCCACAGAGGTAACAAACACAACACATATGACACTAGCATGTTGTTGTTATTTTTCACTTTCTTAAGGTCCTGAAGAATCGCGGGTGATTAACCCTTTGCGAGAAACATGTCGACCACATTCACTTCTAGCCTCCTCTAGGGTCACTCGACCTAACCCGTTGACACCTAGCAAGCTAGCCCCACCTTTTAACTGCAGCCAGGGGACCCCCAGAATAAAGTCAATTCCGGTACCCCTTGCTACATTTTAATTATCCTACCACAAGAATACACCACCCTGCCCACACACCCCCACCTCACCATAAGGCTGTTGGATAAAAAGATCTCCGCCAAAGAGCCCCTCTTTGAGGTGAGCCCGTCGGGGGTTGCACCGCCTCCCCGACGAGGAGCAACCGCCTATGATGAAGCATGACACCCTTCTGGGTGTGTGAGGCAACTACATCCAACATAATGGATGCCCCAGGGTATCATAGGAGGTATAGAGGCAGGTGGTGTGCACAAAGAAGGACTTGCAGGGGCAGCCAGAAACAGAAGTATGGAAGAGTCAAGGGTACAGGTGACAGGGTGTACATTGCAAGGAAGTGCAATTGGGAATGAATGTACACAGAGTGGGACACAGTGGCAAGGGTGCTAATGAGGAACGTGAGGGCAAGGAGGGAAAGACAAGGGCAGGAGCAAGAGGGCTGAGGTCAAGAACATCAGAGAGGGGCAGTTGAGATGGTTGCAGGAAGCAGCATAGCCAACAGTGATAATTAAGGCAAAGCCGGTGTGTCCATTTATACCCCTCAACAGTGACCTATGTTGTGATATATGCAAGACAGGCATGCCTATCATTTAAAACTCAACTGGCGTTGGATCCCAGTATGCATTTACCAAAAAGGGTTTTCTAACAGACACAGTTTTAGGTAGTATTATACTAATAAATCATACCATGTAGCAAAAATACTTGTGTAAAGAGCTATTGTACAAACATGCAATGAAGTATAGACATTTTCGTGTCACGAGGAACTACGTTGACTCCCCCTGTCTCTTCTATCTTTCTGCCCCCCTTCCTTTGCCACTACCTGTTTCATAAAAAAAAATAGCCACTCAATGTGTGTTCCCATGCCCTCACCACTCTCCTTCTGCTGCTCAACTAATGTACCCTCTTGCCTGTTGGCTATCTTGGAGTTCTTTTTTACATGATATATTAAAATCCTGCCCAATATATAAAATCAGACTGCATGGGATGTCCATACCGTCTGTGAGAATGGAATAATATGAAGAAAAGAAAAAAGACCATTGAGATATTTAAAAAAAAAATGGGATGCCCATACTGCATGTGAGGGATATAGTTCCCAGGAGGCTGCTCTACCCTGGAGAGGGATCAAAGCAACACCACAACAAGTGCTATATAGCTCTGGGCTTCTCTCCGCTGTGCGGGATGCTTGTACCACATCAGAGGGACTGAAGGTCCCATGAGGCTACTCTGCCCAGGAGAGGGGGTGTAGCCACACCGCTGCATGTGTTTTATAGCTATTGACTTCTCCCCGCTGTGCGGGACGCATGCAGGCCACGCCTGGGCAAAGTTCAGGCCAAAGGCGGATCCGTCTTGCACCTGTCATCGGCAGGAAGAGGGAGGGCAAGAGCACGACCTGTTAGGCAACGACCCTCCAGACTTATTTTGCCTGACAGAGACTTGGCTGCAGGATTCTGATACGGCCGTTGTCAACTTGGCCTTCCCGCCTGAATACTCGGTATTTACTCACAACCGAGCCTCTAGAGGTGGAGGGATAGCCCTTGCAGTCAAGTCCTGTTACTCGTGCACTTGGCAGGGACAAAGCATCTCTGGCTGTGAAAGTGCAATGTTTAAGGTGGCTATTACGCCTAATTTTACCCTGTCGGGGCTACTGATCTGTCGGCCCCCAGGGAGTGAAGTGGCCTTTAGAGCGGCACTACCAGACGCCATTAGTGAGCTGGCTGAAGGGTGCTCCAACTTCTCCATCATTGGGGATTTAAATCTGCACTTCGACAATCTATCTAGCCCTACGGTGTCCAGTTTTACGGCAGATCTTGAGGCGCTCCAGCTGGCTCAGCTGGTGTCACAGCCTACCCATATAGGGGGCCACACCCTCGACCCATTTTTCACCAACGTTGCGGAAGCCAGTATTTCCAGCCTTTCACCGTTGGCACGGACTGATCATTATTTGATACAGATCCAGTACCCCACACCGGCTATACAACCTAAATCAGTGGTGTGTTCCATCCCCAGACGGCGCTGGAATAAATTAAAGCTGGACGAGTTTTTCCATCTCCTCTCGTCCGACCCACTAGACACAACTGGGTCGGCAGATCAGGGCTATGATGGCTTTTGCGACTGGGTAACCAGGGCTTTAGACACCCTCATCCCTATCGTACGATGTAAAATGGGGGCTAATAAATCCAGCCCATGGTACGATGACTTGTTACGGGCACTTAAGGTCACATGTAGGCGGGCAGAGCGGGTCTGGCGCAAAACCTATAACAACGAGAAGAAGGTTTTGTATTTGGCCACCGTGAAACTTTATCATCGGGCAGTGTGCAGAACCCGCGCCGCCTTTTATGCCTTACCATTTCGGACGAGTTCTAACCCCTCTAAGGCGATCTTCAAGGTGTTGAAAGACCTCACTGCCAACAAGCATTAGAAATGCAATAGGTCTCGCAGCATTAGAGTTAGTGCTTTTAGAATTGTTTATGGTTTTTTTTGTAAATCTTTAGCATGAGGTTGAGGGTGAGTGAGGGTGAGGGGTTGAGGGTGAGTGAGGGTGAGGCTGAGGGGTTGAGGGTGAGGGTGAGTGAGGGTGAGTGAGGGGTTGAGGGTGAAGGGTTGAGGGTGAGTGAGGGTGAGGGGTTGAGGGTGGGTGAGGGGTTGAGGGTGAGTGAGGGGTTGAGGGTGAGTGAGGGTGAGGGTGAGTGTGAGTGAGGGTGAGTGAGGGTGAGGGTGAGTGAGGGTGAGGGTGAGTGAGGGTGGGTGAGTGTGAGTGTGAGTGAGTGTGAGTGAGTGTGAGTGAGGGTGAGTGAGGGTGAGTGTGGGTGAGGGTGAGGGTGAGGGATTGAGGGATTGAGGGTGAGGGGTTGAGGGTGAGGGGTTGAGGGTGAGGGGTTGAGGGTGAGTGAGGGTGAGGGGTTGAGGGTGAGGGGTTGAGGGTGAGTGAGGGTGAGTGAGGGTGAGGGGTTGAGGGTGAGTGAGGGTGAAGGGTTGAGGGTGAGTGAGGATGAGGGGTTGAGGGTGGGTGAGGGTGAGTGAGGGTGAGTGTGAGTGAGGGTGAGTGAGGGTGAGGGTGAGGGTGAGTGAGGGTGAGGGTGAGTGAAGGTGGGTGAGGGTGAGGGGTTGAGGGTGATTGAGGGTGAGGCGTTGAGGGTGAGTGAGGGTGAGGGGTTGAGGGTGAGTGAAGGTGAGGGTGAGTGAGGGTGAGGGGTTGAGGGTGAGTGAAGGTGAGGGTGAGTGAGGGTGAGGGGTTGAGGGTGAGTGAGGGTGAGTGAGGGTGAGGGGTTGAGGTATACAATTGTGTTATTCTCTGAACTCCAAATAAAACGTACAACAGCCTTGCACTATACAACGCCAGCCAAATAGATGATCTCTCCCTGGTATTGGCAAGAGGCCAGACCTGGACCCTGTTGCAATGACCTGGATACTGAGTCAGTACGAATTTTACTCTGATCTTTCTCTGCTTTCTGGATTCACCGCGAGTCAATGAGTCAGAGGAAGGAAGAAGACCGATGCTTAAAGCCATTACATGACTGCATAAAATCAGAAGCCTTCCCTACTGGCTGCTACCACGGTGGGAGACCAGGGCTTATGTTGAAAGAGGTGAAAAGCATGCAACACCTCCCAAAGGCAGGCGAGTTGAGAGGTATGCTTAATCAACGCCACTCCCACTATACATAAGGCCTTTGAAATGTTTTTTTTTTTAAGTAGGGACAATCCTTTCAACCACATACTGCCAAGCGAATCATTTAGGGGTTAGCAAGCAGCTTTTTGTGAACCCCATGGTCTACATGTTTATATTAGTCATACTACTGCTCTCAGGGAGTATATTTTTGACCTGGCTCCAGCATAAAATTGTCTACACTTCAACAGAAGTCCATGAGGAAAATGCTGGCATTACTGACAGAAATTACTGCATAAACTTGTATGCCCGCTGATAAATAGATGTGTTCGTAACAATCACATTTTCTGCAAGTCCTCAAAGTAAGTTTCTTTAGTCATCGAAGATATTATGATGCAGTTTGGATAAGAAGCAAAGTGACCTATTTATTAACCAGATTTCCCGTGATGACATAATGGGACCAATGTCCTGTGATATAATGTACAGTGGTGCTAGCATTACCCTAATTAGCGGTCTTTAAAACTTGACCAATCCTATTGCTTTCGGGTCGGCAAATGTTGGCTCTCAAGTTACCATCCGTTGCATACTTGTCATGTGAAGGTTTTGAAGGGTTGCAGTGGCAAGCTGGCTACTGAACTTCGAAAAGATTAAAAGGAAGGATGCAGCCAGGCCCGGGGCTGGTCACGTGGGTGCCCGTTATCATAAAGGCAACAGTCACTGCAGGGAGATTTGCAGGCTTTCGTGACAAAGCGAATTTGCCATAAACACTGACATTGAGCTAATCCAATAATTGATGATTAGTGCGACATTGAGGGAAGACTGTCTGCTCTGCTTCCTTCCTCACAGGGCTGTAATGGCGGCCGCGGGAGTGGGAAATGGAGGCTAGGAAAGCCAGTCGCCTCTGCGGCGGGTCTCACGGTATCCCATGGTCAGGTCGCTCCTATCTTACATCAAAGGCAGGGCTGTTCATAGCACTTCCGTGATGGCGGCATCAAGCCCCTCTGCACAACAGCTTCTGACGGACCAATACCAGATATATGGAACCTTCCACACGGGCCTGACGGAGCTGTGCGGGCTGGTTGGGGGACGAAGGGTGACAGGTCATAAAAGCATGGAAACAAAAAAATTAAAAAAAACTCTGAAGCTGCGGTTCCAAAACCATCTTAACCCAGAACCATCGCGCTTACAGGTTCTAGTGTCCATCCAAGCAGGATAATTATCACAATATGGTTCCAGAAATACTGGAGTAGAAAAAAAATCCACGTTTCAGGAAAAAGCATCAAATAAATGTCTGCACCTAATGGGTCTGACCGATGCAAGCGCAACAGAAACAAGAACAAGAATAAGTGGAGGCAGTTTAGCGAGTGCTTCTTTTCAATTGTCATAATTTAAGTTCACAATCACTGAAATACATTTTTTTCTGCGAGTGAGAAGAGCAACAAGAGCACAACGACGGAAAAGATAGGAGTGAAGTGAAACGACGAGGCGAACATGTGTGAGAAAAACGAAAAGCGGCCGATGGGAGACGAGAACTATTAGGCAGAGAAAGAAAGGAATGGACAAGGAAACAAGACGGACGGACGGAAGAGAGGGGAGGGGGGAGGAGAAATGCGACACGGAGGGAGGGGGCGGAGCGGGTAAACATAGGCAGTTTAGCGAGTGCTTCTTTTCAATTGTCATAATTTAAGTTCACAATCACTGAAATACATTTTTTTCTGCGAGTGAGAAGAGCAACAAGAGCACAACGACGGAAAAGATAGGAGTGAAGTGAAACGACGAGGCGAACATGTGTGAGAAAAACGAAAAGCGGCCGATGGGAGACGAGAACTATTAGGCAGAGAAAGAAAGGAATGGACAAGGAAACAAGACGGACGGACGGAAGAGAGGGGAGGGGGGAGGAGAAATGCGACACGGAGGGAGGGGGCGGAGCGGGTAAACATAGGCAGTTTAGCGAGTGCTTCTTTTCAATTGTCATAATTTAAGTTCACAATCACTGAAATACATTTTTTTCTGCGAGTGAGAAGAGCAACAAGAGCACAACGACGGAAAAGATAGGAGTGAAGTGAAACGACGAGGCGAACATGTGTGAGAAAAACGAAAAGCGGCCGATGGGAGACGAGAACTATTAGGCAGAGAAAGAAAGGAATGGACAAGGAAACAAGACGGACGGACGGAAGAGAGGGGAGGGGGGAGGAGAAATGCGACACGGAGGGAGGGGGCGGAGCGGGTAAACATAGACGGACGTGCACGCGCTTTTAAGGTCAATGCGCATGCGCATAAGCTCAATGCGCATGCGCATTGACCTTAAAAGTCACGGGCACTGCAAGGAATCGCCACGATTCCTTGCAGTGCAGATAAAGAGTTGATAACTCGCAATACTCTCGCCTTGCTCGATGCGCATGCGCATCGACAGGCGAGACCTAAAAAGGTGACTGCGACCTACCAGAGCTCTGTTGAGCACTGTGAAATATTGGCAGACTTTTTTATGGAAAAGGTCAATGCTATTTATCGGGCTTTTCCGTCGGCTACTCCTTCGACCGACACACCTCTTAAGCCATTGACATCAGAGGAGCTGTACTCTTTTCCAATTCTAACACCTGAAAGCCTTGGCAAACTGGCGCACCAAGTGAAGTCGGGGTCCCCGGCGGATCCGCTTTGCCCGGCTGTGTTTAAAGACTTAGCTGTGCATGACATCTCACCGCTATGTTCTTTGATCAATACGTCGCTCACATCCGGCGTAGTTCCACTGAAGTGGAAACAGGCCATGGTTCGGCCTATTCTTAAGAAACCTAACTTGGATGCTAGTAAGCCCGAGAGTTATCGGCCAATTTCACTTCTACCGTGGCCTGCCAAGGTGACTGAGGCGCATGTCAACGCGGTCCTCTCGGAACATCTACTTCATGCTGATGTCCTCGATATGACGCAGAATGGGTTTCGGGCCGGCCATAGCACGGAGACGGCTCTACTGTATATGGTGGAGCATCTTCGCTCCGTGCTGGATGCGGGTCAAACGGCGGCGCTGGTGCTATTAGATCTGAGCGCCGCCTTTGACACCGTATCGCACCCGATCCTTCTGCATCGTCTAGAGGAGGTTGGTGTCACTGGCATCGCTCTCCAATGGTTCCGGTCCTTTTTAGCCAATCGGGCCTTTAGCGTGACCGTCCCGCCGTTTCAGTACAAATACCATCCGCTGGGCCTGGGGGTTCCCCAAGGCTCCTCGCTGAGTCCTACGCTGTTTAATCTATACGTAAGGCCGCTAGCTGAGGTTGTCAGACAATGGGGTATGACAATGGTGTCATACGCCGATGATACCCAGCTAGCGGTCACGAACAGCGGGGATGCCGACGTGGATGCCCCCAGATTCCAACAAGGACTGCGGGCGGTCGCCGGCTGGATGACGTCCAACTGTCTCCAGCTGAACGCTAGTAAGACCGAGGTCATGATTTTTGGCAAACAACCGGAACTTTGGGGAGAGAGATGGTGGCCAGGGGATTTGGGCCTTACACCCACCCCAGTCTCCGAGCTTAAAAACCTCGGGGTCTGGTTGGACCCTTCCCTTACGTTTGTCTGTCACACCAAACGTACGGCGGCCTGTTGTTTCGGCATCCTACGCGGGCTTCGTCCTGTGCTCAAGTTTTTTGATGCCTCCACTATGCAACTCGTGATCCAAGCCACTGTCATCTCCAGGCTGGATTACGCGAGCTCCTTATTAGTAGGCCTGAACCAGGCAGAGATTGGACGCCTGCAGCGGATCCAGAATGCCGCAGCAAGATCGGTGGTTGGACTACCTAGATCGTGTCCCACTTCCAGTACCCTGCGCTCGTTGCACTGGCTCCCGGTGGCTCAGCGGATCCGGTTTAAGGTCCTCTGTGTCGCCTATAAAATTCTGAAGGGGTCTCCAGCTACGATCCTCTCTAAACTCCTGGTCAATTACATCCCAGTCCGAGCTTTAAGATCTGCTGATTTAGAACTGGCTGTTGTCCCTCGCTTCAAGCGGAGTGGGGCCGGCGGACGCTCCTTTCAAGTCCGTGCGGCGGTGCTCTGGAATTCCCTTCCCCCAGTGATTCGAGCCCTCAGGGATCTGCTTTCCTTTCGCCGTGCGGTGAAAACCTTTTTATTCCCTTAGCTTAAAGTGTTCTGATTTATTGTTCGTTGTGTTGTGCTGCTACCTTGTCGGGCGCCAGGACGCTCCTTTGCTGGAGCATCTGTGCGCCTAATAAAAACGCATAACATAACATAACATAACATAACGTTCCTTGGTTTTTCCACATCGCATCACAAGAAAGGACAAACATTATGAAGATAAGATTGTGTTATAGCTGATTGTGTTGATTCCTTGGACGCCATGGCTAAAAAGAAAGCTTAATCTTTGAACGACGGTAAGGACACCATTGAAATCATCACACCAACAACCACTACCTATCTCACCTCAGTCATGAGTGTAATAAATTCACAGTTTGGCCTGATGGAGGAAAGAGTAAATGCAGCCCACTGTATTTCTAAGGGTGCTTCAGCTCTTACTGAGACAAAATCCCAATTTTAGTAACCTATCTTGATTTAGAGGGGAGAGGTCTTCGTAGTCCTAATGATGGGAGAAATAGTTCAAATTGCATTTTTGCACCTGCTAAAAATCTGTAAGTCATTCAAAGCCAACAAATTGATAACAATGAAGTGTTAACAGGCCATCAATCAGCAACAAGTCCTCCACCATCCAAAAGAAAGAGGATAAATGGGCAATTCTTTGGACAAATCTGATAGAGGGAAAAACATTCATCCACTCCTAGAGAATAAAAACGTTAGACCCTCTGTTGACTCAAATTTTATGGTCAATTCCGGGATACCAGATCTGGATACATCGAAAACTGATGTTCTTAATCATTGTTTGTCTTTTTCTCGAATTTAGAGCCAATGTTGAATGATTCATGTATTGATATACAAGGGAAGCATAAAGCATTGGATGACAAAGTCATTAATTTAATGCATCATACCAAGGCCGCTGAACAACTACCTGTGAGAAGTTGGCCTGGTATATGTATGATGTTCACTATTCTAATGAGCACCTTGCACCAGTCCAAACAACCCTTATGGTGATGGTTGTAAAGTCAACCTTATAGACCAGCTATCCTAGGGGTAGCATGGACAAAGCAGTCTTAGGCTAAACTCAAGAGGGCATGTGAAGCCAGCTGTTTTACCATATGCAATCCCTTTATTACCAAATGAAAGGACACCACATGGGATATATATTCAAAATATATATGTATTTATTTCTAAACAAACCCCTGAACTCTTTATGAGCACAGAAGCACAAGCGCAAAACAAGGAACTTAATATAACATACAAAAGTTGCACAAATATGGATAGGCCGGGGTGGCCCGTCAAACCATATATTTAAAAAGTGGTATAAGTACCACGTCACCAACAATGGTAAGGCCTAGGGCCTTGGGAATCACTGGGGCTACACTGGACTAACAATGGTTAGGGAGCAGGAGGCCCACGGGATGCGTGTGCAGTGTCTAAAGGCACACGCGTTCACACATAGAAGTCAATGGGTGCGTAAAAGTTTAAAGTTAAAGGTTTGGGAGTCTTCCGACTGGACTAGAACTTACCAACTTGAAACTAGGACACTAGGGATGTAAACCTCTACAGGAGCACCGTAGTACTTGCGTTACCTAACCCACAGGAAGCGGGTGCATAGGTCCAAAAGTGTGTCGGGTTTCGTCGTGAAGATCTATGGAGCCTTGGAGAAAAGATGCTGCAGGCGGCCATAATAGAAGAGTCTGGGTGGATCCAAGGGTGGATCGAAGATGGAGAGGACCTGAAAGCAGAGGGAACAGAGTCTGGGTCACTAGCAGTGACCAGGATGGAACCAGGTGATGTCGCATTGCAATCAGGTGCTGATGGGAAGCTTGTTTCTGCAGCCACGTGGACCAGGAGGCGTCGACGACAACCAGGATGGAGGCACAGACTGTCCCACTAAGGTTCTCGCTGTCGGCAGTGTCGGCTTCAAGATTGGGGCCAACAAGCTTTGGCAAAGGCAACCCACGCAGGAATCAATGTAGGCTTCTTACTCAGACCAGCAAGGTCTGAGGGGCTGCTTCTTTTGAAGGAAGCAAGGGCCAGTCTGGAGCAACCAGAAGAGCAGTGTAGTTTCACGGGATCATTGCCAAGATGGCCACTAGCCAACGGGCAAGTGACCGGGCAGACGCGTCGAGCAGGAAAATGCAAAAGGGCCCCACGCAGAACTCGTGGAGTGTGCAGGGCTGATCTTCAGTGCAGATGCTGCTCAGTGCTGAGGCTTTTCAATCCCCAATTCACAGCTTCGAGGAGGCCTCGGGGGCTGCACAGTTAGCAGGTCGCAGACTTTTCAAGATGGCTGGTCCCACGTCTCTACTCGCCTCCAAGGGTCTCAGCTTCGCAGGGACTGTGGATCGGGCTGTTAAATGTCTGGGAATCGGGTTCTTGTCAGGCTCTGCACTCGGGCTCCGGCGGGAGGCGGCGGCAAAGCAAGTCGTCGATCACTGGATGGTGCCTGCTTGTGCAGGGTGGTTACTCCTTGACCACAAGGGAGATTCTTCAGTCGTCTTCGTCCAAATTTGAGTGGTAAAGGCCCAGAGTTTCATTTCAAAGTTTCAGTCAGGATAATCTAAAGTCTCTAGACTCAGCTCCTACCTATATACCAATTTTAGGGGCTGGATTACCTGCTAGGTCCCTCCTATGGGTGGGACCAGGGAAGGGGGTGGTTACACCCCTTTCCCTTTGTCCAGTTTCATGCCAGAGCTGGGGCAGGGAAGCCCCGGCACCGGTTTGAACTGGACTATGCATGGGACACCTTGTGTGCCCGAGGCAGTGTCTCAATCCTTTCAGCCCTCCCTGTCTCAATACACAAAGTCCTGTCTGGGGTAGTGCTAGCACCTCCCAAGGCAGGAAACCTATTGTCCAAGCCTCCCTCGCTGGAAGGACTCCGAGCAGCAAGAGGTCAGACTTGTGTCTGTGGCAGCAGCATCCATTTTGTGATGCTGAGGCTCTGGTTAACTTTAACCGGAAATAGTAGGAACAACATGCCTTCTGCCTCTAGAAGGGTGGAATGCTACCCCCATCACCAGAACTGGCGAGGGGGTAGTATTCCAAATCGTATGACACCTTACTCGACATGTTTTGATAAAGCCAAACCATAGTTAGCATCTAACCGTGAGGATTAAAATGCACTTAAGAGAATATGGTATGGCAATATCCTAGAACAGCTAAAGGACATGGTTCCGAAAGCTGCAGACAGACTCAGCTCATGCTAGAGCACCATCTCACATAAAACCAAGCACTCTGCCTCCAGGATTTGTAAGGCCTGCCATAGCAGTGACTTATAGGTGTATATGTGTCCAGACATAAGGTTCGATATAGGTATACTATATCTAAGCAAGGGGTGATTACACCACCTTGCCCCAGCTGAGTGATCAGCCAGTTGTGTCGATTGGAATGGCCAGCCAGGGGTGGCAAAAGATATGCTGCAGCCCTGGTAGGCATTGGATACACCTATGCCCTGGGTACCTATGGTACACTGTACAGGGGCTCATAAGGTGATCCAGTATCCAATTGGTAATGCACCTAAAGTGCATTGTAGTGAATTTAGAGAGAGAACAGCTGGGCTGTGGGTCTGATTAGAAGGCCAACAGCCACATTAAGTCGAAAACCAGTGAAGCAAAAAGTGGGGTGACCATAGGAAAGCAGACCCTACTCTCCTACACTACCCATTTCTTCCTGTCATCTTAGAATAATGAGTAGTTCCTCTTTTAAAGATAGTTGGACTAGTAAGCGCCCCCATGTAGGGCTTACTACTACTCAAAATCCCTGCATTATTGGCTCAATTCATGTGAATAGGAACTTATCCATTTAGGTAAAGCGCCAAAACAATCCTATATCACCATAAAAAAACATGTCATCTTTCAGACAAAGCCTACATAGATGATACACAAGTAAACCATCTGCCCAATCTTAATCTGCCACCTGTACGCAATCCATAGGCAATTGTCTTAGAGAAAGTTCCTTCGTTATCTGCCAACAAGAAGAAGGCTTGGTGTGACCTTAAAGCCAAGATGATTCATTGGCTGAAAGAAAACTCAGGTTAGTCAGATGATTTATTTAGGGAGATACTCATAGTGAGGATAGTATCAGGGATTGGCTTGTTGCTTCTTCAGGAAACTGTGTTGTTATAAAATTTAGAAAACCTAAAGCAGTGGAAAATGTACTTGTCTGCCTGAATTATCCAGCTAGTATGAATGGAAGGATTGAGGCCAACCCTTGCGATATTTTTATAAATCCTTGAATAAATTCACCCTGAAGGCCCCACGTTTGGAGCAGGGGCAGGTCGAGAAAAGTGCAATAATCCCCCTTTCATCTTGTGAAGTGCATAACCTCTTCTCTCTCCTCGCTGAGCTTCAGGACATCAATTGACCCTTTTTTAATGCTATCCCGGAGGTGTTGTATACTTTTCTCTGATGGCTGCGTTGCTGACTTGGGGGCTGAGCCCCAATCGCCTGGAAAGATGGAGAGCCAGACAATGACAACTGCAAATATAAAAATGCAGATGGGCTCTGGAGGGAATAAATTTTTACTGTGGAACACTGCAGGAGTACAATCTAAATTGACAAATGCAGATTGTTTAAGGTTCTTAAACCAATTTGACATAATTTGCCTTCAGGAGACATGCATGTTGGATGTTTTTCGTATAGATGGTTTCCATTCCTATTGTTATTCAGCAATTCCCTCTGTAGCTGTCAGGGCTAAGGGAGGCCTGGCAGCTTTGATTTCTGTTACAACTGCTGGTACTAAGGTGAAAGCTTTTTGCCTCACAGCTTGTTATCAACTATTAATTGTCTCCTTTCCTGGGACTTTGATGTTTTGCTTATCCATTTCTATTACAACATATTCGACCAGGAGTCCACTGAAGTACTGGATAGGCTGGATGATTTCATCTCACATTTCAATCCGGTAACTGGTCATCCCTTCTGTAAGGTAAGGCTGGGGACTTTAATACACGTGTATGTACATACCGTGGCTACCCAGTCTGAGGTCTAGAAGTCTGAGGGTGTAGAAGCCACCCATTTTCATCATACCCTTTATGGGGATGTGCTAAACAGCAGTATCATCAAAAATAACATGCTTTTTGCCAGAAAAAAATGGCTCTAACACATAGGCCTGTGATTTGAACATATACAGGTATGGACTATTCTGGCACAATCGATTTTATTATATTATCAAAATACCTTTTTGGCTGATTTTAAAGTTAAGGCAAATTGCATTAGTGATCATAATCTCCTGACATTGTTTATAAACTTAAACAGGGAGCCCAGAATCTTTACAAAGGATAGTGGAGCACTTTAACATTCTTCAAATAGGGGCATAAGAACAAAAATGGGACTTCGTTAACCCAACCATATTAAAAAACAAGGAAGTTACTGCGGATTTGTTGTCCGTAGATATCCGTGCAAGCTCCAAAATGAATAGTTCTCGTGTTTTTTTGTCATTCCGTTTCCCAATCTGTTATTGCTAAACCTAGAGACAGCCAGGAACATCCTTGTCGACGGTTAAACTCTTCCTGTTCTGCAACCAGGGGTGGCCTTAGGCATGTGTAAGCTGTGCACCTGCACAGGGCCACCAAACCCCAGGGGCCACCACGCCAATATATATCCTTAATATAATAATCATTTGAGGATGATACATATTTGTGTGGTGGCCCCTGGCAGGGATTTGGTGGCCTCCGGCTCTGTTCCACTTCCAAATACCCTGACCCCCCACTCTTCACTGGCCTCCGTGCTCAGCCCCGCCCGGACCCCTCTACCGGGGCCCCCTACCTACTCTCCCTGCCCAGGGCCGCCATGAGCCTAGAGCCGCCCCTGCTGCAACACATAAACACCTTAAGTTCTTAACAGTGGCCAGAAAATAGGGGGATTATTATACTAGCGCGTAAAACTTATAAGGCCTGGAAAAGGGGAAATTAGAAGATCAGCCTGGGACAACTTAGATGATGCAGGGATTGCTAGAAATAGTAGAATTTTGGGAAACAGTGAATCACCCTTTGTTCCTGAATATCTCCACTTCAAAAGCTGAGTGTGTAATTTTTGCCGACACTTGGGTTTCAAATTTTTCTAAGGTATTTGAATCGAATCTCAACTCCTTGCCGGAGCATGGAGAAGCGGGAAATGTAATTATCGATCTTGAGGGCGCCCAGGATTTAAGTATTTCCATTAGTGTAAAGGAAATTACAGCAATCATAAAAAAAAGCTCACAGTGGCATTCCAGTGGATATTTTTAAAGAAAACACCGAGTTTGGGGCTCCCTTACTGGACAAATGTGATTCAAGCAGCGATAATTGCCCATTAATCCCAACCTGCAAGGTGTAATAATTGTCCCAATTTTTGAAAAAGCGGATAGGAATCTATTGTGATGTTACAGCCCTATATCCTTATTGGACGCCACACTAAGGGCCCAATTAGGATATCGGGCAGGTCGCCACCGCCATGCAGGCGGTGGAGATCCACCTGACATCCTTCCCCTCCCGCCACCCATTTGCCCCCGCCATATTACTATGGCGGGAGGGACCGCGGCGGACGGAAAGATCATTCGCCCCTTTTCCGCCCAGTCAAGGAGTTGACCGGGCGGAAAAGGGTTTCATATGGTGGCGGTGTCTGTAAGACACCGCCATCCATATTAGAGTGTGTGCGGGGAAATTCTGCCACGGAACGGCATGTGGGAATGTCTTGTGGGGGCCCGTTGCGGGCCCCTAGGGACTCCGTGGTGGGGTGGGGGGTGCACATGGGGGGTACCTATGGTACCCCCTGCACTTCCCTCTGTACAACATGGCAGGCACCACGCGGTGCCTGTCACGTTGTGCATTGAAGTGCATTTTTAGCATTGCGAAGCACTGCCCCGCCGCAATGTTAAAAATGCAGGATGAGCCCACCAGTGGCTGGCGGTCCCGTTTTTCGTCAGGGTGGCTGGTGGACTTCGTCCGCTCGCCATCCTAATGGGCCCCTAAATGTTTTGGCCAGGAAGCCCTCTCAAGGTGGGAGGACTGCGCAGAGAGTGATAATATTTTATCTGACATTCAATTTGGCTTTAGATCAGGCATTGGTACCGTAGAACAATGTTCACATTCATCACTCCTGATAGGGAAGTATGTACAAGCAAAGAAAGGTGCTTTCCAAATGGCTTGTATGGACCTTTCAAGTGCTTTCAATACTGTAAATTAACACAAACTATTCTCCATGCTGGAAAAGTTGGGTGTAGGAAAAGCACTAGTAACTTTATTGAGACATTTACATTGGGACATCTCCGTCCATCAAGATTAGATATGGCTCAAACGGAGAGTGTTCTAATTCAATAAGGTGTAACCAGGGTGACCTGCAGGGTTGTATTTTGGCCCCTTTCCTATTTTTAATCTATATTAATGGGTTGGAGAATAGATTATTGTAACACACTAAGGATGTCTCAAAGTAGGAAAGACCCTAGGATTGAGCGGTTTACTCCACCAAAGGCTATTTGGTGGTCTATGTAGCAAGCAAACAGGTTAGCTTGTTTTTCATTTTAGTGTCTCCTGAATGACTAAGAAGAGACTAAGTGATTTTTTTCCTTTGACAAATAGGTCCTTTTTCACCAATAGGAGCAGTAGCAGTAAGTGACTCGTCCAGTTCTCTATGGGCATTCGTAACATTAGTAATAGAAAGACGACTGCTGATCAAAATAGAGGCTTGGGCAGGTTCAGAGTCAGCATGCATCTGACACGCCTTGTTAAAATCAGTTCTTTCCTTACAAGCTGCCATCTTGAATCACACAAATCCAAAAGGTGGCAAGTGTGATTTCTTCACCACTCCAACAGCATTTTCCAAAAATGAATCAATATAAGTACAAACATAATGTTTCTTACTGGCCTTGAAGATTCAGTGGGGTGATGTGGCCATCCACTTGCCCAGCCCAGCCTATTTAGCAACTAACAGGCCACAGACGGACTGACCCTTGGCCCTGGCTTGGTAGGGCTAACTGCGCAGTGGGAGTAACACTTGATATAGCACCTGGCTCATCAACAAGGACCATCTCAAATCAAAGTCCTGTTCAGGGTCCCATGCAGTGAGGGTAATCAGCACGGTTGAACTGGGACAGAAATAGGCATGAGCACTATACAAAAGTGCCCTTCATTAGTGAACTAAAATGTGGCCCATGATTGCAAATTGAGGCAGTTCGAAATTCCAAACACATGCTGAATAAGAGGTTCACAGCAATGTTTGTTGGGTGCAGAGTAAAAATATCGCCGCAAAAATATCGTGGGGAAGAAATATTGACAACAAAAATATAGTTGACAAGAATATCGATTTCATAAATATCTTTGTAATAAATATCGTTTACAAAAATATAGTTTACAAAACTATCGACGTATTAATAGTTTTATGTATTTTAGTGTTTTAATGAGAATTGTTTGTCATTTTATTATATGTTTTAGAGTTTTACTAGTTATTAATGTATTTTAAGTTTAATTCTGCGTTTTTAGTTCTTTAGCGGGTTGTGGGATTATAGGGGAATAGGGTGGGAAGTAATTTAAATTTTTTTTAATGTATTGACTAAATAATGTGTTAATTGATTAATTAATAGTAGCTTAATAATTAGTTGTTATTTAATTTCAAGTACTCAATTAATGAATAATTAGGTTATTTGTTTAATTAATTTTAGGTGTGTGTTGTGGTGTTTATATGTGTAAATTGTGTGAAGGGTGGTAAGTAATTACATGTTTTTATTGATTAATTAATAAATACTTTTAAATTAATTACCATAAATTAATTAATCATTATTAATTGTAATTGTGTAATTAATTTTAGGTATGTGTTTTGGTGTGTATATGTGTAAATGGTGTGAAAGGTGGTAAATAATTAATTTTTTATTGATTAATAAATAATACAAAATTAATTTTCATGAATTAATTAGTCATTATTACATTTAATTGAGTGATTAATTGTAGGTGCGTGTTGTGGATTTTATAGTGTTAAATAATGTGTAATTCATTTTTTTATTATCTTTGTTAATATTATATACAATTCCCACACCAGTGTTGCGCTCACTGGTGTGGGAATAGTAATTTTTACCCCTTCGCTATCCAACGCTTTCCCTACAGTTGCACTCACTGGAGTGGGAATACTCATTTTTACTTCTACGATATCCAATGCTTTCCCTACTGTTACACTCATTGGAGTGGGAATAGTAATTTTAACGCCTCCGCTATCCTGCTCTTTTCCCACCGTGTTGCACTCACTAGAGTGGGAATAGTAATTTTTACCCCTACGCTATCCAACGCTTTCCCTACTGTTGCACTCATGGGAGTGGGAATAGTAATTTTTACCCCTCCGCTATCCAATGCTTTCCCTACTGTTGCACTCACTGGAGTGGAAATAGTAATATTTACCCCTCCGCTATCCAGCGTTTTCCCTACTGTTGCACTCATTGGAGTGGGAATAGTAGTTTTTAACCCTATGCTACCCAGCGCTTTCCGTACTGTTGCACTCACTGGAGTGGGAATAGTAAATTTGACCCCTCCGCTATCAAGCGCTTTCCCTTCTGTTGCACTCATTGAAGTGAGAATAGTAATATTTACCCCTACGCTATCCAGCACTTTCCCTACTGTTGCACTCACAGGAGTGGGAATAGTAATTTTTACCCCTTCGCTATCCAACGTTTTAACTACTACGGTTTTATTTTGTTATTAAATGTATGTTTTATTATTTTAAATAGTTTAATGTGTTAATTAAATATAGAATATTTTATTTAAAAATATTTATATATGTATTTATTTTATATTTATATAATTAAAAAGTTTATAAATTAAATAAAGATAATAGTTAATAACATTTATTTAAGTAAATATATGAATACGTACACATTGTTTTTTGTTTATATTTATAAAATTAAGTTTCATTGTTATAATTAGTTAAAATATATATTACATTTAATTTTTTTTTTAATAATATTAATAATATTTAATTAATTTATTTTAAGTTATATTATTTTTTTAAGTCGATATTTTTTACATCTTTATTTTTGAGTCGATATTACTGTATTTACCTGCGTAAGTATAGGGGTTTCGATATTTTTGTAATCGATATTTTTACATCGATATTTTTTTCATCTATCTTTTTGTAATCAATACTTAAACATGGAACCATTTGTTGTAATAACAGAGAAATCTGTAGTAGAAACCAGCCCAACAGACCACAAAACAGATTCAGAAACAGCCGAAAAAAGGGCCCATGCACTGATATGTCAGACCAGCCCGCCAGGCACTGCCTTATTGCCTGCCAGTCCGGCCATTGTAATCAGAGCTTCGTATAACACCTTGCTTGCTAACAAGGAACTCTGTTGGCCTCTCCTCAATGCCCTAGGGGTTATTGGCAGTGTAGTCCAGGCAGCAAAGCAAAGTCCACTACAGTGCCCCATGCAGCTGGAGTAATAAGAGCTTGATTTAGCACCTAGCTTAACTAACAAGGACCTACATTTTCCTTCATTCCATGCCCTAGGTGTTTTGAGCAGTTTAGTCCAGGCAGCAAAGCAAATTCCAGTTGAGGGTCCCACACAGAGGGAGTACAGTACTTGGGATAGAGCCAGAATCATGAATAAGGACCGTAGGGCCTAATCTGGAAAAGCATAAACTGGGGCCCAACGTTTTTTCAGAAGCATGCAGTCGATGTTAACAATGGTTTGGGGTGCCGAATACCAAGGCTGTGTAGTCTTGATTCCATCTCATGTCTCTTTATTGTACCACCAACACTCCCTGACTCTTTATCTCACTCTTGCTGGTTCTTTTTCATCCCTGCGTTTTTCTCCCCCCCACCCCCATCTTTGTATTTCTCCTTCTTTCCCTTTTAGTGGTTTTCTCTTGCTTGTTCTGGATCAAAGTCTGTTGAGTAAAAATAAGTGCTAATCCGCAAAATGAGCACCTGCTACCACTAGCTCAAATTAAGCCCTGGGCCATCCTTCCTTCCTCTCCTCCACACACAAGGTGTAAAGGGCAGAATAATTTAGGCAGCAAAGAAAAGTTCAGTACAGCCTCATCCCATAGAGGAAATGGAGGATGATATGATTGACGTCCTCCTTCTGAAGGTTGGACCCTCACACATGTTAAATTTCTCCCAGATCTTCTCTTGAGGGAAAGCGGTCAACAGTTCTAGTAAGACATAATATACTGCAAAGCTCCACACAGAGTAATAGATCTGTAAATGTTTTATGCTAATGTTCGCATAATCATCTTATTTTGTGCAGTAATGTACATTTAATGTGTACTACTATTAGGTTTGGCCCGTTTGGTGCGGGCTACACTCCCTGCAAGACGTACTCCGGACACGGCTCCATTGATTAATCGTGACAGACATGGGATTCTAGTTGTACTCTGCGAGAAACCTCCTCCTACTGGAGAGTTTTCCCACAACTTATTAAATTGTCTCACTCAGAACCTATACGATTTTATCCGCCAAATAGAATCATTTCTACTACTAAACACTTTTTGCCCTGAATAAGCCCATGTTTGGGTGAAACACATTGGCTGCTTTCATCATCTGCACACTTTGCACAGCTGAAAATAAAAAGACGAATAACAGCATTTTAACATGTTGTCTCATTGAGTGCATACACGTTGTTCTTTTGCTATATGTTGCCTCTCATTCAATTTGTTTGTGACACTCATGATAGTGTGACAACCCAACTTCAAATCACGTCTCATATTTTGAATTTCGATATTCTGTCCTCGTCTCAACTGCTACATGAGGCAAAATCATGTTGAACTTGAAAAAGAAACTCTCTTGCATACCCCAGTACCCTCTGCATCCAGAGACAGAAGCAGATATCTGTCTGGTTGTTGCTGCTCTGTTAAAACAAACTGTTTTGATACCCACTATTAGCACCTTCAAGACCCCCATCCTGCATCTCAGAAAGGCTGGTAAAGACACCTACCAATCAGTCAAAGACCTATGTGTCATAAAATCTGCTGTGTTACCAAGTTTTCCTTCTGCACCACTCATAGCTTCCATTTTGCCATACACTCTGGTAAACGCCTCATGCTTCACTGTTCTCAATTTATGTTCAACTTTCTTCTCCACTCCTATACATCCAAGAAGCCAATTCTCACCTTCTGTTTCCTTGGATCCCAAGTAACATTTACAAATCTTCCTTGTCAGAGCTGCCTTCCATCTTCTCACAGGCACGTAAGAAAGATTTGGACACTCTGGTAGTTCAAGAGTGTACACTGGCTCTGTATATTGATAATTTATTGGTTTCCTTTAACTCTGTACAAATGCAAAGATGAATCCCTCTACCTTTGCACTGAATTAGCTAAGTGTATGAAGCTTCTAAATAAACACTTCTATTTTGTTTAACTAGTGTTTTATATTTAGGTCACAATATCTCAATAGGACAAAAGACATCTGTCTGATGATCGCATCAAAGCCATTCGTGACCTACCCTGACCTAGTACCTTCTCCCAGGTACGTACTGTTTTAGGGATGGCGTGTTACAGCAGGCAGTGGGTTTTGTGAAAATGTAATATTGTTTAACCTTTGCAAAAAATATCTTTTAGAGAGATATCCCCAAACCATTCCACTGGTCCAATGAGAAGGAACAGGTATTTGTGTCTTTAATACATGCTTTGTCTTGGCCGACCAAACTGTACAAATCGTTTACATTGTACTATCATGAAAAAGAGGGTTTTGCCCTAGAAGGTTTGGTGCAAGATCAAGGGGATTAAACAAAACCAATTACTTATTATTTCTCTCCTCTTGATGCTGTGGCAATAGAGCTACCTGCAAGTTGACATGCTGGTATAACAGCAGCATACCTTGTCGACGTGTCTGAAAATGCTGTACTTGAATCACCTCTAAATATTGCTGTACTGGCGCAGTCATAAATCACCAAACCCAGCTCCTATCTAATTCTAAAGTTTCAAATTTTCCTCGAGTTCCCTCGATTGAGACCCACATTATAGTATTCACCCCACCACTCACCTGGCCAAACTCCATGCTGACCTCATTGATACATGTTTACCGAACTGTAATCTTGTATATTATGTTGATCCTTCTATCCTCCAAAATGTGTTTGGTCATTCTATATCATGATATATGATATATGATTTGGATATATTTGGATGATTTGGACATTCTATATCATGATAAATAAAAGTGTTGATCCACTGTTTACCCCAAGTGCACTCTGCTCCAATGCAAACTGATTGCTGGTATGTATACTTGTATTCTAGCTACTCAGAAAATTATCTTCTGTAACTCAAGGAATGCATTCTGGGTAGTACATGATATCAGACTCCTACTGATGCAGCAAGTGTTCCTCACTTCAGCAGGTACCCTGATCAAAATTGGATCCTAAGTCAAACGTTTGCTTGATGCCCTCCAATTTCCCGTGAAAGTTGCTGTTGAGTGTGCTGCACATCAAGCCACACAAAATGAAGTGTTGAATATAATGTTTTTGCAACCCATGCTACTAAAAAAGCAGCTTTTTTAAATGGCTCTGAGGTAATATTGTATATGTCTCTGACTATGCAACTCCTCTTGACCACCGTACAATATTTTGATGATTTGCAGGCTCAGGCCCGGGAAGGGGAGCATGATCCAAGTACAAATATCAGAGGAATCCTGATGGATTATGGCAACAAAACAAAATTAAAGAGCTGCTGCATTCAAAGTATTACTCCCAAGTATAACCCACAGTAGGTGTTGGTCATGATGGTATAATGGAATGCTGGAAAACAATGTCTAAAATATGCCAAGAGACTGAATGTGAGTGGCCTGATGCCTTACCCTTAGAATTTTGGTTAATTTGAGACACCCTAAACGTAAAGAATAAGTTGAGTCCCTATGAAATTTTAATGGGCAACCTAATGTTTTTTTGTGCTACTCATCCTGCGTCTCCAATTTCACACGATTTGCTTTATCCTATGATGTGGATCAAGAATAATACAAACAACTGATTCACTGTCTTAACAACTTCTGTTCTCAGGTCAAGTGTCCCTGCCCATCAATGGTACAGAAGGACATATGAGTCACATGCAACAAATATAGATGCCAATGGGAGATTTTGCTAATACCATATTTTACAGTCTACTAAATGTGATGCTACAGTGATACAACAGAATTTGGACTGTCTTTTACATTAAAGTAAAAAACTAAAACATTGATATGAGGCCTTTTTGCACGATGGCATAGATGAATATTTGAATAATACGTGTAAAATAAATGTACATTGATCCAAGAGAAGAGTGTCTTGGTGTACCTTACGGGAAAATGTACAATTGAACTAGGGCTCCCACTAAATGTCCCATAAGAGACACAAAACGAGGCCCACTGCAACTTTACAGATTGTAATATGTGAGTAGTAAAAACAATTACAATGAATGGGAGAGTTTGTTAATGTTTAATACAATCTTCAAATGTGTTATTCTATCACAGTCACATTAGTCATGTTAAAGTAAGCCATTGTGTAATGCAACCGGAACATGTACAGTCAAAATATATAGCTCCTATTGGAGAACTTCTTGATATGTGTTAATGTAACTGAACATTCTCAACCTATGAAATGACAGAGATAAGTCTATTTTTTGATGTCATAAAAAAGTTAACAGTACAAAAAGGGACATCTTGAGTTATGATAAGGTACATTTGCATTCTGCGTATGAAGTAAAATAAGAAATATTTGGGGTTTGATTAGCAATTGTGATCTGAATGTTTTCAAAATTCAATTTTGAGGTTATAGTGATGCAGCTGATTCTGGGGACCCAACTTTTTTTCAAGCTCTACAATGGGGAGACAGTTTCATTTGACAATATGGGGCAATGTGAGTGATAAATGTACAGTGAAAATGTGAGATAATGTTACTAACGTATTAGAAACTGGCAAAAACATATTATTACAGCAATTCATTCCTTTAAGAAAAATGTATGACGCAGATGAAAAGCAGTTAAAAAGTAAGATTAACTATCTTGCTGAGTAGTGTTGAAAAAGCTGTTAGAAACAGCATTTTAGAATTAACTCAGAGCTGTACTTCAGAAAACAGCCCACTCTGATGTTAAAAGAACAAATGGTGAGCATTCCTGAGTAATGTTTGGTATTAGAACTACCACGCCTTTGGCTCAGATTTAAAAGTAACTTCTATTTTGAAAGTATACTGGTATAGTTTTTTATTTACAAGTTTTTTAAAATGTTGGTATCAAATATAAAACAATTCAAGTTTTTTCTTATTTTTCCAATTTTGTACTAGGCATGTTAAATTCCATAGAAGTGAATATCCTTAAAACTCTGCCTATCAGCCTACGTTATAAAGCAGGATCTTTTTTAGCTGTAATTGTGTCATACGGGTTCATCTTGTTTTAATATCCTGTCTTCAAAAACCTCACCCACACAAAAACCAAGCAAAATTCATCCAATTTCTTTCTCAAAACCCATTGCCAAATGTCATCGTGGTGCGATTTCAAATACTCAGGCATTTCAAAAAGGTCTTGAATTCTGTCAATATTCTACATCAAAGAAGCTGTTTTTTAAGACAAAATAGTTCTTTTTAACATAATGCCTTTTTTAAAAAAAATCATTCTCCAGTCAACTGAAGTACAACCCTCCTTGTTTACCCCCATCCTATCTGCCCCCTTGATTTTTAGGTCTGGTTTGACAGAGCAGCTGTCGCCAGACCTTATGTGATCAACGGAAAAGGGGCATTCTTTCTCACTTCTGAGAGAAGCTCTTTAGTTCCACCCATATGCTCATTCCCTTGACGACCTCATTCAATTGGACTGAGGTTGTATGCTTCTGCTGAAGAAGAGTACTTGTGTTACAATTTTTATCCTGTCTGGTAAAGATTTTGCTCAATATAGCAGGCCTCAGTTGGTTATACTGCAAATTCAATGATCCAACCTACTGGCCTGATCTCTTTATTAATTAAGGTTATGATAAAGGAGGTTGATCTAGTGTACTCATTTAGAAAATTATGATTTAAAGTCAATAAGCATTCAAGGGTATACTGTTATTACAGTATATTAAAGCATGTTGCATGGTGTAATATTACATGGAATCTCACAGATTTCCCTTTTGGGCAAGGGATTTTGCTTTGATTACCCTGATTTGAAAAATCCTGGGAGTAGAAGAGTTAAAATGTTATAATTATTAATTCATTATTAAATCTTTATTCGATCTTAAAAAGATCATAAAAGCACATGATAAAAAATATAATACAATGACATATATAAATAAATCCAGTGTCACAATGTACTGGTCTCAGTGCAATACAATAAATGAAAGAGTTAAAACCATAACAATGTATCAAATATGGATAGTATAAAACATGATTAAAACAACTAAGATACCACATTACATCCTCTCCATTGTTTTTCTACTGTGGATGGCCAGCTTAAGAAAGCAACAAACAGTAAAACAGAGAGCTGGTCTATTCAACATTTGACGATAGGTTAGTACAATCCTATGTTTCTGAAAGGATATTCTGTTCAGTAATGGTTTAAGACATAACTGAAAAAAGTCTGGTAAAAGCCACAAAAAAAACATAAAATGTAGCAAAGACTGTTCTGCCTTGCCATTACAGTGACATGGGGGGTGATCCTTACTCTATGCACCTTCCAAATAGACGCCAAACCGAACCCAACTTAAATCTAAATATGAATGATCTCTCCCATTGAGTTAAGTCTGACGTCATATATAAAGCAATGTCGACCATAGAGAACTGAGAATAGTGATGTTTAACACTATGCTTACTAGCAATCTCCTGTAACCGCACAGAGGAAATGTGTTCTGCAAAGCTCTGCTTAACCACTTTAATGGTGGGTTTACTAATCGAACTGGAGGCACTGAACCGTTCTGGAAGGCCAATATCAACTACGTAACTCAACCAAGGTATAGAGAGTTCTCCATCCATGTTCAAACAGTCAGCAATAACTGACCCATTAAAACAAGCCTCCTTGTTACTCCAGACATTATCCCCGAGTTTTAGGGGGGTAATCTAATGTTATCTTGAATATACTCTAGATTCAATACAGAGTGCAGAGTAAAATTTGGGCTGGAAGAAGGGAGGTTCAGCAGTCTCCTGCATATTCTATTTTCTTCCACCTGAACTGGGGTGGCATGAAATCCCCAAACCTCAGCTCCATAAGTAGTGGTGGGAACACATTGCATCTTATACATTTTGAGAAAATGTAGTCCTGACATCCCTCCTATCTAAGTTAAAAAGTGTACACGCTGCCCTCCCAAGTTTTGGCTGCGTGTTGTTTACTTGGGGCTGCAATGAATTACTTGCATCAAACACCAGGCCTAAATAACAAAAGCTTGTAATTGCTGATAGTTGTTTTCCACCTAGATTTAGCATAGACAGGGTTTTCTTACCAGGGCCACATGCCATGATATGAGATTTCTCATAATCAATTTTCATATCTAACAAATTCATGAAAAACACAAATGATTCAACCAAACTGCGAAGGGCATGAGGTGTTTTAGCCATCAACACCGCATAATCGGCATATAACAAAGTTGAAACAGCTTTGTTTGCAATTGTTGGCACATCCTTAGTTGAATCTGATAAAAATACATCCAAATCATTAATATACAGGATAACAAACAGTGGTGCCAACACGTACCCTTGACGCACGCCCCTGGCTAGGGGAAAGGTATCCAAAAGTTCTCCTGATTGGCCATATCGTACCTTACTCCGATTTTCATGAAGACTGTTCAGAACATTTTTCTTTTTCTTCTTTAACACAAAAGAGAGTGAGAAAAGAGCCGATTAGTTGCAATCTCCCAATTACAGTCTTAGAACATATGAGTAACGGCTGCCATGTGAATTCTTCTTGGAAAGTCAGGCCTTTTTAATAACAATAAAAAAGAAGAGCAAGAATTCTAATAGGATGTGATAATCTCCCTCTGCTTTATCTTTGGTAGATGTAAAGATATTGGAGTAGACACCTCACTCACTTATCTTGACATGCTTCATCATAGGTGTCTATCCACACCCGGATAAGATGGTACCACCGGGCGGACTCAACCATAGATGTAATGGGAGTTCTTATATAAAGCAAGTACTGGTGATGCAGGGAACCAGATTAGTGATAATTAAAAATACCTTCAGGTATACCCAAACAATGTGTTCTATCCGGAGGGTACCTGGGGCATAAAAAAACTGTGAATATGTTGGGGTTTACTTAATATAGTTGTTTAGTTGTACCTCTCTTAAAGTACGAACATGTTTCGGCCCTCATGGGTCTGGGGCCTTCATCAGGGCTATTTATCTACTACTTAGTGTCCCTGCTTCTATGGGGTGCACACACTCCATGCACTAACGTGAGGCCTAACGCGGTAACCTGTCTTCACAAATTTGGAAACGGAACCGCCGTATGCCCTTAAAATTAATACAATATGTGCCAATTTGGCTCTGCGTTCGATAGACTTGAGAATACAGTTTATTTATTTTTTATTCATTTTATTTCGTTTCAAACCATAAAACCTATACAATGAGTAAATTTCACAGATGCGTGCGTATCTACACAGTATAGATGTTATCATTGACAGGCGAAAGAAGTTATATTAGACAGTATCAGTTGTAACATCCTACAGGAGACTGAAAACACACCAAAATATATACACAGTGCTAACTCGAATCACTGGAGGGAGAAACAAGAGAGCAATGGCTACAGGGAACTACCAACACATTTCCGGGAAGGTATACATGTTTAAATCATGGTTAAATAACATACAATGGTATAATTATGGTTCATTAGAGGTAGAAATTGGATGTGCAAGGAGAAATGTTTGAGAGGATCCTATATGTCCCTGGGTCTCGAGGCCAATGGTAATACCTCTGCATAGCTAGTCATTTGATCCTGCCAGAATAGCATATCCTTAACCCAGTGCTTGAATTTAGGAGCTCTGCCCCTTCCCCATCTACAGGCTATTCTTCGCTTAGCCAGTAGCAGCCCTTGGGAAACAAACCTTCGGTGCCCGACCTCCATAGGCTCTGTATAACTGAGAAGAGCAGTTAATGGTGACATCTTAACAAAGGGCGATGTCATCTGTTGCAATGCCACAAAGACTTGTGTTCAATATTCTGTGACACTGGGGCAGGTCCAAGCAAGATGTAGAAAACCTGCCTGTCCGATCCCACATCTGTCGCAACAGTTGTGATCACGCAGTCCAAGTCTATGCATTTTGATTTGTGTATAATATATGCGGTGCAAGAATTTATAGTGTATAATGTGTAAGTGACAGCTTGAGGACACAATTTCTGTCTGTTTGCAGCAGTAAAGCCATTGTTTTTCTGCAACTGTCTGCCCAGGTCCATTTCCCATTTCGCCCGCAAAGCACAACACCCCGGGTTTTGGTTGGAGTATATGTTGTGGTATAATGTGGACACTACATGTGAAGCCGTCTCCATTAGGAACAGCGTGTGTAAGGGAGCTAGTGTTTACAATTCATGCAGATATGACGGTGTGTGTTCCTTAATGCCTTGTCGCAGCTGAACAGATAAAAAAAACATCCATGGGAGAGGGTGTGGATACAGCGAACATCTGCTGTGATGTGCGGAATTTCCCGTTCCGATTAAAGTCTCCCCACGTACGTATGCCAAATTTGGCTTTAGTACATTTAAAAAAAAACCTCTTGTAGGACCGGCATCTGAGGGTGAATCGTTAGAGGGAGTATGGGTGCGTATACCATAGGCATTTGCAGGTGCATGGCTATACATTGCCAGGATTTCACTGTGCATGTGACTGCTGTAGGGTCAGCATCACGAGATTGGGGTGTGCTCAATATGACTCCCTTCAAGGTACGGGATCTGCCAGCCAATGCTCCACCAACACTTGCGGCATGTACTTAAGTGGGTGAAACCAGAAGTGGGCGTAGTGTGCTTGCGCACAAATATAATACAATTCTAGATCCAGAATATCAAACCCTTCATGAAAATAGGGCCTAGCGAGCACCTCCCATTTCAATCTGGCTTGTTTGCTTCCCCATACCAACCGAATCATCTCAGTACATAGCATCCTAAAAAAATTCTACAAGGGTAAAAATGGGATGTTCATGAACAGGTACAGTAGCTTGGGGAAAATAGCCATCTTTATGAGAGAAGCACGGCAGCCATGGATAGGGGAAGGGCAATCCATCTAGTAATATCTGCTAGAGTTCTGCCCTAGTTTAAACGCATTAATTTTTACCGATCCAAGGTGACATGTATTCCCAGATATTTCAACTGCGCATAGAGGAGGTGAGAGGAAAGAGCTGGGATTTCGCCCAATTGATATGGATCCCCGACAATTCCCCAAAGCGGACAAACTCATGTAACATAGGGTTTAAGTTCTGCTGAGGGTCTCTAATATACAGGGTGATATAATCTGCGTAGAGGGAGATGAGCATTGAACGCATTTGACACTGCAGGGCTTTATCAAGGTGATGCTGTCTGATTTTGGCTGCAAGGGGCTCAATCGCAAGAGCGAAAAGGAGCGGGGAAATTGGGCATCTCTGCCTCGTGCCTCGCGTGATGGGAAATGACGAAGAGACCAGACCATTATTCAGAACTTTAGCAACTGGTGAGTTATATAAGTGTACCCATGCCAGGAATCCCTTGGGAATATCCATACACTGCAATATGTTGAATAAATAGTCCCATTCGACTGAGTCAAAGGGCATTCTGGCGTCTAGAAAGGCCGCCGCAAGAGCCTGGTCGGAGTCCACATTATGTAAGATGGAGAATAATGTGCGAAGATTACAGGATGTCACGCTCCCCGGAATGAAGCCCGCCTGATCAGGCAAGACACGTTTCTCCATCAGGAGGCTCAGCCTATTAGCTAGCATTTTGGCAAGTATTTTTATGTCATTATTGATTAAGGATAGCGGCCGGTAGGAATTACAAGAGTCTGCAGGTTTGTTTGGTTTTAAAAGGGAGGTAATGAGGGCTTCCCTCATTGAGCTGGGGAGTATACCTGTTTCATGAGCTTCTTCATAGACTGCTTTCAGTATAGGGATCAAGTGATCTGCATAATTTTTGTAAAAGTCTATTGGGAGGCCATCCGACCCTGGGGCCTTACCAGACTTAATTTGCATGATAGTGTGGATCTCCTCTGCTTCGAATGGCGCTGCAAGGAATTTCCTCATCGAATCTCCTAGCCAGCCAAGGGAAACGGCCTCTACAATGCGGCGGTTTCCATGCATTACCATAACCATGCATGCATTACAACGCATGCGTGGTTAACACTAATAGCCTTTACCACGCATACCTTTACTACGAGAAACGTAGTGAAGGCATGTGTGCTAAAGGTTTAAAAAAAGGGGGGTTTGAGGGGTGGTCTCCCCCCCAAGACAACAAAAAAAATGTGGGTTTAAAAGAGGGAGCTTGGGGGTTGTTGGACCCGGCCCTGTTTGTCAGGTTCACCCCGAAACTTTTTGCTTTTGCCTAGCCTGTTTCTATAACCTGGTGTTGGTGAGTTTAGGTCTCTGCCCACTTTTTCACTGTGGTCCAGTGTAAAGTGCATGCTCTCTCTGTGTGTGTGGTGAGAGTGACCTGCCCTCCCATAGGAATGCATGGGGAATATTGTGACCATGGTAGTTCCTGGTGTGTGGGGAGTGCAGGGTTGAGTTTGGTATGTGCGAACTCGTGAGATTGAATGCTGCGCAATGATGTATGCGGCATGATTGTGTCTAGTGTATAAGTGCTATCCAACAAAAAATACTCCAAAAAAGACCTACTACGAGTCCCACTGGATCAATGTAGGTAACACTACTGGGAGTAGGAAACTTGTGAATGGGGTGAGATTAAACATCAACTCACTAGGGATGTGTATGATATGCTAATCATATCTATGTGATAGAAAGGGAGCAACACTAGTTATTTTTAGTTACCCTCACACACCCTAGTGGTGTCATGCTTCATCATGGGGTCACCCAGACTCTTATAGGTCAGGGTGGGCTCAACCACAGTGTTGGGAAGCTCTTCTGATAGTGAAGGCAAGTGGATATAAATAAAATACCTCAATCAGACCCCAGGTTTCCCTTTATTCATGGGTCTGGTTGGGTTATTAAAAATAAAGTAAAAATGGGTCTTGCAAGGATATTTATGGTCCTATGACCCTAGTGAGGTGCCGACATGTTTCAGTCCTTAGGTGGCCATAAAGGTCCCGGACTTTCTTCAGGGCAAATACAAGTCACCCCCTTTATGTGTGGGGATAATGAAGTAAGGGATTACCCTACTCTATCAATATAGCGAGGGAAGAGTAGCTTCTCCTCGTGTTAATGTGTTGATAGTATTGTGAGATGCCAGGCTCCATCTGCGGAAAAATTATGGCAAAAAACACATTATCAAATACAGACATTTCCCATATTATTGTGCATAATCCCACGCGTGGAACACTGACTTCACAGTGGACATGCCAGACTAGTGGAGAGCAAGAGTGCTCTCATTCTATGTCACTCAATCTTATTTGTAGTGCCATTCTCAATATGTGACATCCAATGTTTAGTGTCAAAATATCACACACTATTATTATCAAGGATGTGACATTGTGAAGTGAAATACCGACACAGTGGTCGCAGTCTCAATTGCAGTAATTAATCACCATAAAAACACACACAAACAGGTTCAGAACACGCATTCACCGTTTTTCATATCAGTACATACATATATGTCTTGCAACTATCACATCAGCCTTATTCGCACTTACCCAAATTGTGCTGGGCGTAGGCTTCTCAGTCAGCAAGACAGCGGGGCATACTCTCCTAACCAAAGCGTGTAAGTTAGGTGGGTATTAATATCGTGAATGTTGTAATAAGCCTTAGATTTTAAAAAACGAGCATCAAGCTTTTGAATGACTCCTTGTGATCGATCCAAGGAAAATGCAGGGTGCGGCGCGGGCGTACTACTTACATATTTTGAGGACGCTCCCTACCGGAAAACCTATGGTCTCGCCTCCCGGCTCGCGGTTGCTGTTCTTGCCGGGGCCGGGGGAGAACAATGTTTATTTCCGTGTTGGGCGTGACGCGTCTGACGTCACGCCCGGAAATGGACCCTTGTTCCGGCTGGAGGAATGCCGGGAAATGTAGTTGAAAGCCCCGAAGTCGGGCTAAACAACTACAAAAAAACGGGGAGAGTATTATTATTGCAATACATTTTTGGATTAAGGTGGGTTAAGGCACCCATACTATGTTGGTGCAGAGATAGTCCTTGATGGTGTATTAACCCTGAAGCAAGTCATAATATATATTACTGATGCACTCACGTTGGTAGTGTAATAAATATAACACTGTGAGAGATAATGGCATAACGTTTAGACGCATGACCTGTGAAAATCGCATAAATAGCTTATTTCATAATTGTTAGTGCTAGGCTTGATTGGTCACCAGTCATAGATCTGATAGATCACAATGACTAGGTATTTGATTGATGACTCCATTTCCTGCAGTACTGGGGTCAAACAGAAGTAGGTAGCATAGGAAGTGGGATAATTCACTCAGGGGGTGTTTAATTTACAAGGTAACTAGGGTCAGTCTGTATAATTCAATACATAATTATTCCATTCAATGTTGCCGACAGAGACTACCATAATGTCATTAGTTGTTAGTCTGTGGGGTATGTCTAACTCTGGCATTATTTCCTCAATTGTGTGCACGGTATGGAATCATTAAGGCCCATAATGTGAGTTTTGAGGCGGTAGACCCACCGCTGTTCTTTCTCTAGTAGTATTTTTTTCAGGTTGTTGCCTGCTCTAATTTTTTCTATCACCGTCCATTTTATATCTGTGTCCTTATGATTTTTTTCAACATAATGGGCTGTAAGTCTGGTCGCGGTGATTGCCCTCCTTATTGTGCTACGGTGCTCACTGATACGTGTCTTAACCTTTCGGGAGGTCATTCCCACATAGGACAATTGACATGGGCATTTGATCAGGTAAACTACTGCCTCCGAGTTACAATTTGTATGGCATCTTTGTTCCCATGGTGTATTTAGGCCAAGATCCAATTGTGTGGTATGTTCAGTAAATTCGCATGCCACACATGACCCGCATGGATAATGTCCCATCACTGGAGTGGTATTCCACAGGGTCGTTTGTGTATTCATTGTCGGTTTGAAGCTGTTGGTGTGTACAAGTGAATCTTTTAGACTCTTATTTCTTTTGAATGAAAACATCGGTTTCTCATATTCCAAATCGTTTGATGTGAAGATATTCCATTTTTTATTTATGATCTTTTTGATCTGATTTGACGAAGAATTAAATGTGGTTACACATATTAGTTGTTGTGATTCAGTTCTTTCATTGGTTTCGAGTAAGGACTCCCTCGGTGTGTTCCGTGCTCGCTTCTTGGCATTTTCAATTATTCTTATAGGGTACTTTTTCTCTTTCAGTTTGCTTGTCAACACATCAGCCTCTTTTTTGAAGTCCTTGATGGCAGAACAGTTTCTTCGAATTCGCAGGAATTGGCCCACGGGTAAATTTTCTCTTAGGCTCCTGGGATGTGCACTATCAAACCTTAAGAGACTGTTTTTGTCAGTGGGCTTGGTGTACAATGAGCTGGACAAACTCCCATCATTAGCAATGATGTTTATGTCTAGGAATGGTATCATTTGTCTGTTGTAGTTCATTGTGAACCGAAGGTAGGGGTTGAGATGATTTATCCATTGCTCGAAGTTCTTTAGAATTGTCTCTTCACCTCTCCATATCAACAGGATATCATCTATGTACCTGTACCACCTACAGATGTTATCTGTGTAGGGGTTTGGTGCCCAGATGTTCTGATTTTCAAAATGGCTCATGTACAGGCACGCTAGACTGGGGGCAAAAGTACTGCCCGTAGAAGTACCATGGGTTTGCAAGTACAGTTGGTCTTCGAATTTGAAAAAGTTTTCTGTTAGTGCGAGTTTGATAAGGTAGACTATCCATTCGACTGGGACTGACCATTCCCAATTTTCATTCTGGAGTAACTTTTGAATAACTTCTATACTCTCAGTTTGTGGGATGCTTGTATATAATGCCTCCACATCAAGGCTTACCAAGATGTGTTGGTCAGGGTCAAATTCGACGTCCATGATCAGGTTTAATAGATGTTTCGTGTCTTGTACGTATGATCTTATGTGTTTGACCAAGGGGCGTAGAAACCAATCAGTATATTGCGAAAGAGGCTCCAAAATTGAACCACAGCTAGACACAATGGGTCTACCAGGTGGCGGTGTTTTACCTTTGTGGATCTTTGGAATTGTATAGAATAAGGAAATCCTTGGTTCCTGTTGGTTAAGGTAACTGTGCTCTTTTTTAGAGATCCATCCCCTCTCAAACGCGTCCAATGTAGCTGTACTGATGGTTTTTTTCAGTCTTTCAGTTGGATCTCTATTGATCTTTTGGTAAAAGTTTTCATCTTGTAGCAAGGAAAGGCATGCAGTTTTGTATGCTTCTGTATCTTGTATTACTGTGGCGCCGCACTTATCTGCAGGCTTAATAATTATGGTTGCATTTTTCTTTAAGCCTTCCAATGCTATTCGTTCTTTTCTGCTCAAGTTGTTGTAGTTAGTGTATAAGTGCCTCTTCTGGAAGTTGGCATGTTTGTGCAGTGAGTGTGCTGGCACGTGATTGGCTGGAGCTGGCTGGTGAGCCTGGCTCCAGGAGTCTGGATGGGTCTGCCCCGGTGGTGAGTGGAGAGATTAACATGCAGATTTGAGGGAGGGGTGCACCTGGGACCTAATAGGGCTGGACTGTCCCCACACAATGCTGGCTCCGCCCCCTGTGGTGAGACTGATGACCCTTGCCTGACTAGTGAATGGGAGGGGTGGCTGAGCACATCAACAGTGCTCCAAAACCAGCTGCGCCTGGTTTTGCCCCCACCCTGCACCTTTAAACAAAGGTTTGGACTGTATAAAAAGGGACTGTGTCACCCTTACAAAATGTTCTTGTTTCCCACTCGAATGTACCAGGGGCATGCTGCTGCTGGGGACCAGGGGAAGGCTTGCCTCCCTGGGCCCTGCCCAGCCCCTGGACTGCTGATGTCCTGGACTCCTGAAAGGACTTTTGCTGACCTTTGTCCTGGACTGGTGGACACCTCAAAGCGCCTGGAAGTGCTTTATTTGTCTCTAGCGCTGGGAGCGCTTTATTTTCATCTAGCGCAGGGAGCGCTTTATTTTGACTTGGACCTTTGTTTGACCCCTAGCGCTCAGGAGCGCTGTCTCTGAATTTGTGCAAGAGCCCCCGTCACTCATGCAGGTGCCTACCCTGCATTTTCCCGTGATTTTCCCTGCCTTGAGCTTCAGCAGCGCGACCCGAGCCGAGGGGGGAGGCTCATCAGGGAGGCCGCGCTGCCATTGGCTGCCGAGTCAGCCTATGACCAGAGAGGAGTTCTCCCGCAAGATCCTGGTGAGTGGGACTCCAGCAATCTTGGGGGTGTTAGAAGTGCTCTCGAGCCCCCAGAGAGGGGGTGGGGGGCTCCAACAACGGGCACAATCCTCTTCACGAGAGCCACGGAGGCTCTCAGTGGCAGAAATCTATTTCGAGCTCCCCGGAGAGGGGCTCCAACGTAGCAGGGTATTTCTGAAAACCGGGCCCATGAGGCTCAGAGGGCGCAGCACGGTTCCGAGCCCACCCGGGCTCCGGGGGCCATTTTCTTTGTGAGTCCCCAGGAGGGGGACTCCAGCGAAGCAGGCGGCGTCTTTGTTGAGGAGCCCAGAGAGGCTCACAGCACCACATTTGTTCTTAGAGCCCCGAGAGGCTCACAGGGCATTTCTTTTAATCTCGAGTCCCCAGATGGGGACTCCAACGTTTTGGGGGCATGGTTGATGTGAGGAGCCCGAGTGCTCCAAGGGCCATGTATGTATTACAGAGCCTGTGCGGCTCCAGCCTGCTCTTATTTTCTTCAGAGCCTGTGTGGCTCCAACCCCTGCGGCGCAGTTTGTCCCAAGGGCCAGTGAGAGCCCATGCCGCAGTTTTTCTTCCAGCTGCCCAGCACTTAGTGGGCAGCTGTACCGTTTAGGCCCTTGTGATTGTCCCCAGCCGTCCAGCAAGTAGTGGGCAGCTGCAACGTTTAGGTTTGCGCCGGTGGCGCACCCCTGACTGGCGCTGCACTGGCAGCGCGCCCTGACATTCTGGACACAGGGCATTTGAGCCCCTTCTTGAGATGGCCAGATGGCCAGGGGCCTGGTATGTGGGTAGGGCGCGATGCCTTAATGTGATTTTTGCGCAATGTGATTTTACTATGTTTATAATGGTAATTGCCTAATGTGATTTTTGCTCAATGTGATGTTACTATGATTATGAGGTTATTTTACCAATGTAGGTTAATGTTAGTGAGATTATGTTTCACTGTGAGTTACGCCCTTAAATGTGATTTATTCTTAGGAGGCAGAGTCTAATGTGTTTAGACTAGTGAGGAGATTGCCTACTGTATTTTTACTGATTAGGCCTAAATGTGATTGCTCCGTAATGTGCTTTGCCATTATGCCTGTGATACTTCTAAAGGGGCTCATGCTTAGAAGTTTGCTTTGCCTAGTATGTTATACTAGAGAGGTTATGTGTCCATGCGTGATCTAGGCCTATGGTTATTAGTATTGCGTAGTGTGTACCTACCTGTTACCAGTGGTTACTGGTTGCGATCTTTAATTGTTATTTGGTATTACAGTTATTCTAAGTGCTAGTTCTACTAAGTGCTGATTCTGACAGTGGCCCACGTGGCCCTGTCCTGATGTAAATAATCCTGTGTGAATATTGCCCTTGCCAGTTGGCACAATGTATATTGTGTGATTACTATCTGATGTGGTGACAATACAAAAGTTATATTTATATAACCTTGTGTGGAGTTCCTTTTGTGGTGTGCCTATGATGTTGTTGCTTTTGTGTGCGTGCGCAAATGCTTAACACATTGCCTCCGGGATAAGCCTGTCTGCTCGTGCCAAGCTACCAAGGGGGTGAGCAGGGGTTATCTTGGCGTGTGACTCCCTTGCCCTGACTAGAATGGTGGTTTCTGCCTGGCTTTGGCGTAAGACTTAGCCAACCAGAAATCCCAGTTCTAACATTGTTGGACAGCGGTGAGGATTAGGACTTGTGTTTGCGCAGTACCAGAGCGACAACTGGCTACATTACAAAACTCTGCATTCTAGATAGTCACATGTTTGGGATTATTGTTTATGATTTTGTTTTTCCTCAAGAGTGTCATTTTCAAATGGTGTTCCTGCGCTTTTATGTTTAGTGGCAGATGAGAGAAAATGGCAGGGCGGGACGCCAGTAGAGGGGGAGGTTCCCATAGATAAGGAATCCCTTGCTGGGTCCAGTGCCCAATCCCTGTTCCTGTCCCCAGATGTGTGGGTAGATGGAAGAGAGGGAGTGTGGAGGAGAAATGGCTAGCTCGGGAGGGTGGTTATCCCCTGAGTGTAGTGTGTGTCTGGATTCCCCAGTATGGTAGGATCCAGTGGTGGCAGCTAAAATGTGTCCAGTGCGTGAAGTCCCATTCCCAGTTCCCAGAGTATGGTGCCTGATGCTCAGTAAGAGGGGTATAGGTTGAGAGTCATAGGCAGTGAGGAACTGTCTCACCAGTCTGGAAGGGGGAATGTGTGGATGAGTGGTGTGTTGAACTGGAGGAGTTGGTGTGAGTTTTTTTTTGTGATAAAAGGAGCTTGCACGGGAGGTGTACCTCTGGTGGTGTGCAGGAGGTCCTGCAGAGGCACTGGACGAGAAAGTGGACGTCTGGCGGTGTGCTAGATGTCTTGCAGAGGCATTACGGAGTGATTCTAAAAGTAGTGGCTTGTGTATCTGATGATCCTGTGTAGGGGAAGAGGTTCATGTGTAGCCCAGCTATGTCCCAGTAGGATGGTAGGGGTGTAGGGGCTCACGTCCTGTCTCAGTGGAGGCGGAGAGAGTGTGGGACGGTGTGTCCCACTTTGGCCCGAAACCCTGTCTCAGGGCCTGGAGGGTTCCCTAAGGGAGCGCCAGGTCAGGGGCCTAGGCTGTACTTACAGGTCATTTGAGGAGGATCTTCCTGTGTCTAGAGGACGGGGAGTGTCTGTAACCAGAACTCCGGCGGTCCTGGTGTTGGGCAGTACCATTCCTAGTGGAGGGTGCAGAAGTCCTGGTTCGCTGGGCATTTGACCGTCTAGAGTGCTTGACCATTTGTGGGGCCTCTGGAGGTCGTACCCCGAGGAGGGGGGAGGCCAGGTTCAGCCTGACCTGGAGGGAAGGGCATCTGTAATCAGTGTCCTGACCAGTTTTGGCTTCCAGGGGTACCGCTCCAAGGTGGGAGGGTGCAGAACTCTGGAAAGGGGTTTCAGAGGGACGGTGTCCTTACCTCTGACCCCGGTGCAACCTGAGGGTTTAGATCCTAGGTTGGGAGATTAGGAAACTTCCAGGTCAAGAAGGAATCTCTGTCAAAGTAGATCAGCTGAAGAGACTGAGGGGATGCCCTTGCTGTGTGATCTGAGGCTCACCTGCAGTTTCCTGTTTCCACTAAGGTAGAGGAAAGGGGACTTTGCTGTCTGCTGTGTCCCCCCACCTGCTTGAAGAGGGACTGTGCTGTGTGCTTTGTACCTCCGAAGTGAAATAGTTTCCAGATCCCGGGTGGTAGACCAGTGATGGAGAGAGGTCCTGATCTGGTGGGAGAGATGTGTTCTGGTGGGTGCTTCCCTGGGAGGGTGCGGAACCCCAGAAGTAGAGGTAGGGTGGGGCATTCTTGCCCGTGACCTCTGGTCAGCCTGAGGGTATGGTCCCTAGGTTGAAGGATCCGTGGTAGTTGTAACTACATTGAGAGGGAGAGTGGAGAATGGCTATTGTGTGCCAGGGGTTACTGCCCCCCTCTCTGTGAAGTGGTCAGTACCTGTGACATCTGGATGGCCTAGGGCCTGGTCCTGGCCGTGGATGACTAGAGAGTACCAGTGGGGTATCCTAGTTGGGCCAGAGAGCTCTTGTTGAGAGAGATCCATGTGGGTTCAGAGTGGTGTAGAAACCGGAGGGTGTCCCTGCCGTGCGGGCCCGTGTCCGTGTTTTGTCGCCCAAAGCAGGGAAGCCCACCAAGGGATTGATTGGTCTATCCTGCGTTTTGGCTGGAAGGGGGTTGTGTTGGACCCGGCCCTTTTTGGCAGGTTCACCCCGAAACTTTTTGCTTTTGCCTAGCCTGTTTCTGTAACC
The DNA here is from genome assembly GCF_964263255.1 of Lissotriton vulgaris. NCBI lineage: Eukaryota > Metazoa > Chordata > Amphibia > Caudata > Salamandridae > Lissotriton > Lissotriton vulgaris. The sequence goes on from NW_028244590.1 coordinate 330,656, forward strand.
TGGTGTTGGTGATTTTAGGTCTCTGCACACTTTTTCACTGTGGTCCAGCGTAAAGTGCGTGCTCTCTCTGTGTGTGTGGTGAGAGTGACCTGCCCTCCCATAGGAATGCATGGGGAATATGTGTGACCATGGTAGTTCCTGATGTGTAGGGAGGGCAGGGTCGAGTTTGGTATGTGCGAACTCGTGAGATTGAATGCTGCACAATGATGTATGCGGCATGATTTTGTCTAGTGTAGAAGTGCCACTTCTGGAAGTTGGCATGTTTGTGCAGTGAGTGTGCTGGCACGTGATTGGCTGGAGCTGGCTGGTGAGCCTGGCTCCAGGAGTCTGGATGGGTCTGCCCCGGTGGTGAGTGGAGAGATTAACATGCTGATGTGATGGAGGGGTGCACCTGGGACCTGAATAGGGCTGGGATTTCCCCACACAATGCTGGCTCCGCCCCCTGTGGTGCGACTGATGACCCTAGCCCGACAAGTGAATAGGAAGGGGTGGCTGAGCACATCAACAGTGCTCTAAAACCAGCTGCGCCTGGTTTTGCCCCCACCCTGCACCTTTAGACAAAGGTTTGGACTGTATAAAAAGGGACTGTGTCCCCTTACAAAATGTTCTTGTTTCCCACTCGAATCTACCAGGGGCATACTGCTGCTGGGGCCCAGGGGAAGGCTTGCCTCCCTGGGCCCTGCCCAGCCCCTGGACTGCTGATGTCCTGGACTCCTGAAAGGACTTTTGCTGACCTTTGTCCTGGACAGGTGGACCTCTCAAAGCGCCTGGAAGCGCTTTATTTGTCTCTAGCGCTGGGAGCGCTTTATTTTCATCTAGCGCAGGGAGCGCTTTATTTTGACTTGGACCTTTGTTTGTCGCCTAGCGCTCAGGAGCGATGTCTCTGAATTTGGGCAAGAGCCCCAGTCACTCGTGCAGGTGCCTACCCTGCATTTTCCCGTGATTTTCGCTGCCTTGAGCCTCAGCAGCGCGACCCGAGCCGAGGGGGAAGGCTCGTCAGGGAGGCCGCACTGCCATTGGCTGCCGAGTCAGCCTATGACCAGAGAGGAGTTCTCCCGCCAGATCCCGGTGAGTGGGACTCCAGCGATCTTGGGGGTGTTAGAAGTGCTCTCGAGCCCCCAGAGAGGGGGGTGCTACAACAACCGGCACAATCCTCTTTGCGAGAGCCACAGAGGGTCTCAGAGGCAGAAATCTATTTCTAGCCTCCGGGAAAGGGGGTCCAACGTAGCAGGGTATTTCTGAAAACCGGGCCCATGAGGCTCAGATGGCGCAGCGCGGTTCCGAGCCCACCCGGGCTCCGGGGGCCATTGTCTTTGTGAGTCCCCAGGAGGGGGACTCCAGTGAAGCTGGCGGAGTCTTTGTTGAGGAGCCCAGAGAGGCTCACTGCGCCACAATTGTTCTTAGAGCCCCGAGAGGCTCACGGGGCATTTCTTTTAATCTCGAGTCCCCAGAGGGGGGACTCCAACGTTTTGGAGGCATGGTTGATGTGAGGAGCCCGAGTGCTCCAAGGGCCTTGTATGTATTACAGAGCCTGTGTGGCTCCAGCCTGCGCATATTTTCTTCAGAGCCTGTGTGGCTCCAACCCCTGCGGAACAGTTTGTCCCAAGGGCCAGTGAGAGCCCATGCCGCAGTTTTCCTTCCAGCTGCCCAGCACTTATTGGGCAGCTGCACCGTTTAGGCCCTTGTGATTGTCCCCAGCGGCCCAGCAAGTAGTGGGCAGCTACAACGTTTAGGTTTGCGCCGGTGGCGCACCCCTGACTGGCGCTGCATCGGCAGCGCGCCCTGACATTCTGGACACAGGGCATTTGAGCCCCTTCTTGAGATGGCCAGTTGGGCAGGGGGCTGGTATGTGGGTAAGGCGCGGGGCCCTAATGTGATTTTTGAGCAATGTGATTTTACTTTGTTTATAATGGTAATTGCCTAATGTGATTTTTGCGCAATGTTATGTTACTATGATTATGAGGTTATTTTACCTATGTAAGTTAACGTTAGTGAGATTATGTTTCACTGTGAGTTACGCCCCTAAATGTGATATATTCTTAGGAGGCAGAGTCTAATGTGTTTAGACTAGTGAGGAGATTGCCTACTGTATTTTTACTGGTTAGGCCTAAATGTTATTGCTGCGTAATGTGCATTGCCATTATGCCTGTGATACTTCTAAAGGGTCTCATGCTTAGAAGTTTGCTTTGCCTAGTATGTTATACTAGAGAGGTTATGTGTCCATGCGTGATCTAGGCCTATGGTTAATAGTATTGCGCAGTGTGTAACTATCTGTTACCAGTGGTTACTGGTTGTGATCTTAAATTGTTATTTGGGATTACAGTTATTCTAAGTGCTAGTTCTACTAAGTGCTGATTCTGACAATGGCCCACGTGGCCCTGTCCTGATGTAAATAATCCAGTGTGAATATTGCCCGTGCCAGTTGGCACAATGTATATTGTGTGATTACTATCTGATGTGTTGACAATACAAAAGTTATTTTTATATACCCTTGTGTGGAGTTCCTTTTGTGGTGTGCCTAGGATGTTGTTGCTGTTGTGTGCATGCGCAAATGCTTTACACATTGCCTCCGGGATAAGCCTGTCTGCTTGTGCCAAGCTACCAAGGGGGTGAGCAGACGTTATCATGGCATGTGACTCCCTTGCCCCGACTAGAATGGTGGTTTCTGCCTGGCTTTGGCGTAAGCCTTAGCCAACCAGAAATCCCAGTTCTAACAGGGGGTCTACCCCCCCCCCCCAAAAAAGAAACGCACCTGATTTCGTTGTTTTCTGGAAAAGAAGAAAAAAGATGTGGAGGCAATCGGCGACATAAGAAGAAACGGAAAGAAACGTCCGCTTCCTCTAAACAACGTGCAATGCAAATCGGAAGTGCTTGCAGTGGAGAGGACGCGTAGAGGTAAGGAGGAATGAGGGGTGGTGTTGCGCAGGGGTAAATTAGAAGGGTTCATTTTTAGGGTTAATTAGTACTGATAGGAGATATCCTTTAACATGAAAATGCCATTAACATGCATAGTTTAACAACAAAAATTGTTGTAAAATTGTGCGTGTTAATGGCATTTTCGTGGTAAAGGATAAGCGTGGAGAAGGCATTCGCGTCGTAACGCATGTGTGGTAAAGGCATGCGTTGCAACGGAATGCTTTGCAATGTCATACAACCGCCAGCCAATAGATACATCCCTTAAATAATCAGACAGGTCACGTGGATTTTGTCTGCGGGTGCTATATAAAGTTATATATTAGGCAGTGAAAGAATCCAGTATGTCCCGATATCCCTATGCCTCGCGCCAGTGTAATTTTTCAATTCTGCAATATAATTGGAAAAGCGAGACTTACAAATCCATTCCGCCAGTGCTCTCCCTGGCCGCTCCCCGTCGCCATGCCGACGCTCAGTGAAGTATTTCCCCCTGAAGCGAGTTTCTCTTTCAGCAGTGTCTTTATATTCTGAGAGGGTATCTCTAAAGGCTGCCTAAAGGCTGCCATTAATGTAATTCCCCATGTCTCTTTCCAGTGTCCTAAGCTCCCCCTCCAGGCGTTGCAGGTATCTTCGAATGTCTTGCAACACTCCAGAACTCTTGGCCATACAAAAAACACGCACCGTGACTTTAAAGGGCTCCCATACTATGCTCACGTGTGTGACCGAACCAATATTCCTTTGAAAGAAATCAGTGATTTCCTCTCCCAGTTCGGACTTAAACACTGTATCTAGGAGCGTCTCCGGGATGAGTCTCCAGCTCTTGGGAGTAAAGTGGAGTGAAGGAGGGGACAGAGTCAAGCACAACGGCACGTTGTCGGAATATGTCCCGGCCAAGTGTTCCGAGTCCATTCGCCCACCCACCTCCCATTCAACATAACTAGTCATGCGACTGTTAAATTCCCAAAGTATATGGGGAACGACCTTGGGTGGTACATTAGGGGGCACATTAGGTTCTCTCTTCCCACCACATGATGGAGGAGATCCATCTTGGGCTAAAATGGAGGAAGAGAGTGGCCCAGTATAGTTTGTTGTCAGTCCTGCATACAATGACAGTTCCTCTCTCTCCACCTCCCCGCCACACAATCCACTTATCTGTGGGTAGCATCATGGCAATATCAATCAAGCATTGTGCGAGGTAGATATTCTGTCAGGCAGATGGTCCTGGACAAGAGGAACAGTCACCCCAATCAGCTGGGTCTTTAAAAATACCATGTGCCTGTAGAAGTCCACGGTAGCTCCGGGGAACACAAACCATCCATCTAAGTCTGATGCCGGTGACGAGGACCTGGACAGGGCCCCCTGTGACAGGCGAAGAGAGGTGTGTCGTTTGAGTCGCTTTAGAATGTCTTCCACTTGTTGGGGGTAATTGAAGAAATATTGTTGGCCATGGTTTGTAACACATAGGCGAGCTGGATACAGCAACACATAATCAATGTGTGCCTTGCGCAGTTTCAGCTTCACTTGAATTAATTTCCGCCTCGACTCTTGGACTGTCGGAGTGAAGTCAGGGTATAGAGTAAAGTCATTACCCTCGAAGTTCAGTTGTCTTTTCTCTCGGGCAAGCTTCAGAGCAACATTGCGGTCTCAGAAATTGAGGAAACGAGCAATAATCGGGCGAGGATGACTTCCTGGGGGAGGCCTGGCACCCAAAGAGCGATACGCCCTTTCGATGGTAAGGTGCTTCGAGAATGCATCATAGCCAAAAGTCCCGCGCAGTATGCGTTCAGCGAAATCCTCCATCTTACCAGTGTTGGTACTTTCTGGAATTCCAATAACATGCATGTTATTACGCCTACTGCGTGCTTCTAAATCCTCATTCTTTGTAGCGATCACCTTGAGGACTTTATCCATTTGGGCGATGTGCTTTTGCATTTGAGTCATGGTGTCCTTTCTTCATGCATTTCCAGCTTCTGTACCAAAGAATCCAGTCGAACGTTCATGGTGTCTATTTTGCGAGCAGGAGGGCTTTGACCTCATCCTCCCGGGAAGCTTCTGGGTCTTGCATCCGCTCTGCTCCGCTATTATCTGGCTCGTCGGTGCTGGAGCGCATGTTAGTTTTCATGGCCTCAAAGGGCAACTTTGATTGCTTGCTGTCTGTTTTCCCCATATTGAATCTAGCGCAATGTAACTGTGATCAGGTCAAAGCTCTGGGGGAGACTGGCCAAAAAGTCTGGTGAATCCGTGTGTTGCAAAAAGGTGGGGGAGGACCAGACACGCCTACATGACAGACAGGCCTTCAGCTTGAATATTTGATAGAGATCCTCTGGCATGCCAGGGCTTCACCTCCGTTGGTGGATTAGGATAGGGCAGAGCGTGGATAGAATTTGCTTAGGCAGGCGGTCAGTCCTCCGGACAGTTAAAATGTGTGCATGTTACAAGCACTAAAGCCAGGGCAGTTGCTACAGCTGTGGGGTATAGTATCTTCTATAGCTGGTTCCAACCTCCATGCGCACCCAAAGGTTTGCAGCAAATAGAATGTCGGGATAGACAGAACGATCACAACGTAGCACGATCTGGAAGTACCAACCTCGCCTATATATCAGATACTGTCCATACTTGACGCACGCTTCATGGCAAAGCAAGGTGGGAGTGGCAGTCCATATAACACACCCCAACAGCTAGGACCAAATAGGGTAGTATGCAGTGGGCCTGTGTGTCTTAGCCAATGTCTACACCAGTGCACAGCCAGCACATAGGAGAGCAATAGCAGTGGAGCTGTGGCAAGGAGTCCTGCGCTGTAGAGGCGCAGTATCGCGCGTAATGGCCGCTGCAGGTGGGGTGGACTGGAGAAGCATGCAGAACTGTGCGTGGTTGGACTCCTTGCAACACAATTCTGAAAATAAGTCAATTGTATTGGGCCATGCAGTAGCGCTGCCAAGTCCTCAGGGATCGGATCCGAGCGGCAGGGCCGCAGTGCAATGGGAGGCAGAGGCGACACCTGCGCAGCACTGTGGAGGCCTTAGTAGTAGATCAAGTCAGGCCCCCACCATACACCAAGGCACTCTCTCCGCAACGACTGACAACAAGGAGCTCAGAGGGAAAATAAGGTCATAGGTCGCCCTCCACTCAATATATACTTTCAAACAAATGACCTAGACCACAGAGGCACCTATGAGTTACTTATTTTTATGTTGTACCCTACGTTGCAAGACTTTTGCAACCAGCTCCTCTATTTTAATTTACTGAGGTAGGAGGTACATCCATATAGTGCCATATTTAAAAATGCCCAATCCCTTTATGTAAAACATCAGATGTGGGACAACGAATAACACACACCTATGTGCCAAACTCAGACAAACAGAAAACAGTGTGTGTGATCAAGATGGCACCTCACAGGCGCACCACCGACGGGAACCTGGCAGGTACTCACCAGGATTGCCCTGATCTCATCATTGGCACCATCAAGCTCAAAAGAAGAAATGTGTCCAGTAACAAACCAAAATGTGTTTGTGAAGATGTGCAGTGTAAATGAACCACAAACAACACAAATAGTGTCAAAACAACGTATAAACCACAAACAACACGGATATTTATTTTATTCTGTTTCTTTCGTGTTGGTTGTGGGCTCTAAAAAAGTGAGTATAGCTACTACTTATCCAACCATACTCCACTTGCCAACAAGTGGAGTATGCCACCAGGGGGCGTTGAGAGCACAATGCAGCCTGAGACTCGATCAGCAGTCTCACCTGATGAATGTTGTCTGCAGCCTCAGCGCGGTCTCCTCCGAGCAGCCAAGCACACACGTGCGCGCCGGAGGCTCAATTAGGCAAAGACTGCTGACTTGCACTCCAGCAGTATGGACCAGTGCCTCCGCGCCAATAAGTCTGCACGCGCCGGCACGGCCGCTGGCTTCCAGGCCCCACTATTTTGGCATTGGTGGGTAGCGGAGGGTATCATGAGTGCTCGGAGCGACAGTAGAGACAGTTTAGTCATCTGCGGGCAGGATCAAATGTAGGATGATGCAGCTGGGCGCCAAGAGCCCCACTACAGTGCGGCCACATTGGTCATGCACCACCAAGCGCCCCAGCCTTGAGAAAACAGTGATTACAATAGTTCACACATTAAATAATCAGGTCATGTTTAGAAAGGCTGTGAATGTATAACCAACGATACTATGCATACCAATTTTACATTGGTGGAACTACAAGTAATTAATTTTCCATAAAACTTTCTTCCTCCCGCAGTGTGTGGCTCTTAGAACTGGGGGTCTCTAGTTGGCTGAGATAGGTACCTTAGCCCAAATAGGGACCCTTGCTTCTAGTCAGGGTAAGGAGGGACACACCGTTAGATAACCCCTGCTCACCCCCTGGTAGCTTTGCACGAGCAGCCAGGCTTATTTCCCAGGCAATGTGTAAAGTATTTGCAACCACACTCCCAGTAACACAGTGATAACACCACAAATGGACACCACACTGGTTTAATAAAAATAGCAGTATCTTTATAAAAAGGAATACGATGAGACCAAACGATAGAAATCCAACATATGCGTTTTTTGTAATATTTCACTTGGCCGGTTATTAGGCCAGCAATCACTTGTAGGTTCTTGCGGTATTAATGAGCAATTCACGATCTCTAATGCACTCCTAATGCAATGCTATGCAGTTTGTAATGCAGTTCATAATGTGGTAATAAGACAGTCCTTAATGCAAGAATCAGGCGGTTCGTAATGCAATAACAATGTGGTTCATAATGCAAGAATCAGGCAGTTCATAACGCAATAACAATGCGGTTCGTAATGCAAGAATCAGGCAGTTCGTAATGCAATAATAATGCGTTTCGCAATGCAAGAATCAGGCAGTTCGTAATGCAATAATAATGCGTTTTGCAATGCAAGAATCAGGCAGTTCGTAATGCAATAATAATGCGGTTCGTAATCTGCTGGGTCATCTCAGGCCCCCACTAGGCCCCAACGCCAGAGACAATGGTCCTAGCTCAAAGGGGCAGCCCCGGTACTGCTGGGCAGATACAGGCTGCTCGGGGACTCCGTGCGTCTAACGCGTTGCAGCGGGAGAGAGCTCGGAGCACTCCTGTACTCCTCCTGCACACCTCCCCAGGACACACATGCTTGCGGCTTCCGACCGGAGTCCAAGCCTTACCTGCGCTGCCTCGCTCTCTCTCTCTATCTCCGCTCCTCGGACATCCTGCTGGGCGATCCCGATCACGTTGCGGCTCTGTTGCCATGCAACGCTGCAGCTAGATTTGTTACGGCGCTGCCTTCTCCTTCGACGACGATCTTGGGCAGATTCCTCTCGGTGAACAACAATCACGATTCCTTTCACCTTGCAGCTTTCTTAGCTTCAAGAAATCCTTTATCACGCTGCGGCTCAAGCCGGCGGCGTTGATCCTTACTCACAGCCTCAGTTACGATAACGGCTTGGGCCACAAACAACAATACAGCAGCATGGACGATGTTTCACGCTGTGGGGGCACTGCGATCACGGGGCACTTAATAAACAGTACCACAGACCACACTGAAGTTTTAGGAGTGCAAAAGCACCACGCACCAAGCGTCTCTGAGACATGGTTGGACACTTTTATGCTGGAGAGTTTCCACAACAGGGGACCAGCTCTCCTCTGGCCCTTGGAGACACGCTACTTCAGGACACAGCGCACAGCAAAATCCTTCCAAGCAGGGGTACACAGCACACAGCAAAATCCTTTGTCCTCTCCTTAGTCAAATCAGCAAACTGCAGGCCAGCCCTAGAACACACAGCAAGGGCAGTCCTCTTCTTCAGTTTCTTCAGATGTTCTCCCTTGGCAGAGGTTCCTCTTGATCACAAAGTAGGTTCAATCTTTTCTCAGTAGGGATTTCAGTCTTAAGTTCAGGGCTTTATGCTCTTACATTTATACCCCTAAATGCCTTTGAAGTCTTGGTGTTCAGGGACTCTGACCTCGGTCCAAACCAGACCTGGGTGTCTTCCTGCCAGTGCACACACTCCTCCTTTTATTGTCAGGGTCTGGGGCCCAGACGCTCAGCAGGAGGTGGAGCCATCCTCTGGTGGCAATAACAGAGCCCTATTCACATCCAGGGGGCTACTCCTCCACCCCACATTAAAGCAGACCAGCCTCTTGCTGTCTCACCTACTCCTCCCTGGGGGCAGGACGCTTCCCAGACCCCGTTACATCCTAACCGAGGTAGGCAATATACAACCAAGCAGAGGCACACAGGATAGTTTAAGACAAGAAACCAGCCACTTTTAAAAACGTGGTTTCTAAGCACACAATTTAAAAACCGTCTTCACAAAAAGATGTGTTATCAAATTCTGAGCTCAGGCACACTAAACTCCTTCTCTCTATCTTATGCCTAAGGGAAGATATGCTGGAAACATGGGAGACAGCATTCCCCATTCTGTCCTATGGGCAAGATGGCCTTGCAACAGTGAAAAACGAATTTCGCAGTATTTCACTGTTAGGACATGGTACACACCTCAGTCAGTACATGTCCTACCTTTCACATACACTGCACCCTGCCGAGTGGGGTCCCCTGGGACTACTATAGGGGTGTCTGATGAGAATAAAAAGGGAAGGTAAGGCCTGGCAGGTGGATACACTTGCCACGACAACAAGGCAGTTAACAAACTGCATGCAAGCACTGCAGTGGCAGGCCTGAGATCTCTTCTCAGGGCTACTTGTGTGAGTGGTACAATTAGTGCTGCAAGTCCACTAGTAGCATTTGCATTACCAGCCCTAGCACACATGGTGCGCTTTACTAGGGACTTTACTAGTAAGGTAAACATACCAATTATGGACAACCAATTACCATAACACTTTATACAGGGAGCACTTGCACTTTGACACTGATCAGCAGTGGCAAAGTGCCCAAAGCATCTAAGCCAGCAAAACGAAATCCATCACAGCATCAAAAATAGAGGAGGTAGAGGCAAAAAGTCAGGGGTAATCATGCCAAGAAATTCCAGGTCTAACAGTGACTAGAAGGCAACACCAACCGCCTGATCCGCATGGCGCTTGAATAAAACAAACAATAGGTAAGCAAGAGAGGGTATGAACTGATGCATGTCAAATTGAATGGCAAATCATATCACTAATGGATAGTATTTTAAAGCACTACTCCTAGGATTGACATCTGGACCTAGTGTAGTCTGCACATTCTATGCAGGTGTAGGTATTAACAAAAGATAACCAAAACAGTACCCAGACAGATCACCCATCTCACAAATATTAATTTTCATGGGATCACAATTTTCAACACAGAGTTTTTAGGGAACTCGCCAACTAAAAATTATAACATTAAGTATTTGTTAAGATTAGGACAACACGGCCCAGTGTATAGGGATGAATGAATCATGATGGAACAAGTCGGCCTTAACACAAGTAAGATTTTTACTTCTTTCAATTTTCTCCCCCTGCTAGAAAATCTACTGAGGACAATGTGAAGACAGGTAAGCGCATTAAGCCTCACGTTAGTGCATGGAGTGTTTGCACCCTATAGAAGCAGGGACACTAAGTAGTAGATAAATAGCCCTGTCGAAGGCCCCAGACCCATGGGACCTCCTAGCGAGGGCCGAGACATGTTGACACTTTAAGAGGGGTACAACTGAACAATTATATTCAGTAAACTCCAACAAATTCACGTTTTTATTCATGCCCCAAGTATCCTCAGAATAAAACCCATTGTTTGGGTATACCTGAAGGTATTTGTAATTATCACTCATCTGGTTCCTTGCATGACCAGTACTTGCTTTATATAAGAACTCCCATTACATCTATGGTTGAGTCTGCCTGGATAGTACCATCTTACCGTGTGGATAAAGGCCTATGATGAAGCATGTCACGATAAGTGAGTGAGGAATTTACTCCGATATCTTTGGATATCCCATCTACCAAAGATAAAGCGGAGGGAGATTATCACATCCAGTTAGAACTTGTGTTCAGAAAATTAACCAATGCAATATCTACCCCCATTTTGATACATCAACCATAATTTAGTTCTGTTGACACAATCAAAGGTGGTAATAAGGTCCATAAAGGCTAGGTACAGCGGACGGCACCTGGCAACAGTATACTTACTTACTATCAGATGTAAGTTCAGGCAATAATCCACTGTACCCAGCCCAGGATGAAAACCAAATTGATAAACAGATAAAATGTCGTTGTCATTCAAGGGTATACTGTTATTACAGTATATTAAAGCATGTAGTAATGTATTTTGTTTCATAAACAAAGTGGAATCCACTTGGATGGTGATGGTGATCCCTACAGTGGTGGGGAGCACACAGTGTTGTTAAAATACCCCTCACACACCAACAGGCCCCTTGGTGTCATGCTTCATCATCGGGGTCTTCGCACCCCTCTACGGGATGCCGCGTGCTACGACCGGCGACTACGTGGGAGCACTATTATTGGACTATGTGTGGGTGTGTGTGGGGAATTTAATGTAAGTGTGGCTCAATGATTAGAGCGGCATACTCTGATGCAGAGGTCTAGCTCGGGACCAGGGTTCAATTGCCCGCCTCGGCAGGTCTTGGGCTCAAAATTCCACAGACCTGATAATTCTCGCCTCGGTGCCTATTCCAATCATGGAGTCCCACTCTGCAACTCTGGGCAATAGCTTGCTTAATCTCCACAACGGCCCCCACAACGCTAAGGATGCCTGGACTCCACCTTGGGGGAGCCCAGGAGTGGACGCCTCTCAGGGAAAGCCAGGATGGGTTCCACAGCGGTATTCATATAAGCACCTTGAGACCCTTGCGGGTGAGTAGTGCGCTATACAAGTATCAATTTACATTTACATTTACATTTACAATGTACGTGAGTGGTGGGTTAAGTGATGGTTAAAAAATACCTGGCTCGTGGGGTGAAAAATAGACTTTTATTAAGCCCCTGGCTGGTATTATTAAAAGGGGTGCAGTGGGAGGTTGTTAGTGTATAATTATGTACATCAACCTCAAATGTGCGTCTAATGAACATGTTTCGGAGTGAAAAACTCCTTCTTCAGGACGGGGTTTGCACAAAGATCCCCACCTTACTCACATGGATGTAAATGATGTAAAAGTGTATTATATAAAAAGGAAGTGAACTATAGGTGATATGTACCTAATATGTAGTTCAAAGTCGTAGTCTCTCCTCGCCCAATTGGTGTATATTAAAGACCTGGAGGGAGAAAAAGCACATTAGATACTTGTTCTCACAATAATCTATTGCTATCTTGCAGGTTGCAGTGACCTTAGGAAAAAGTGAAGAGTTGCCGGTTCCTACATACATATATTATGCCTTAAGTGGTCGTGCACCCTGTAAAGTATAAAGACAAAGACTGGACAAAACACACATATAACATTAAAAACACACGTATTTGTTTTTTGCATTCCTGTGATATGTGGAGGGAAAGAAACAGGAAAGCGATTGTCTTACTTTTTGATATTGATTACAATGCTCCATGAGCCTTTTGCGTGTATTGGGGGTTTCCATCTGGCTCAATTTGTAGCGATCTGAAAATGTGAAAATAGGCCGTTTGAGTTCTCCTACTTACAGAGTCCATCTGTTGCCCTCCTCTTTCAGGGTTTAGTTAACTCACGGTTATTCAGGAGACAATCTGTCCTCTTCCCCTCAACGCGGCTCCGCTGATCATGCCGCTGTGGGGAGAGGTGTGCCCTTATATACTGTCACGAAGCACTTAAAATTGCCAATTGATTCTTAAATTGAAGGCGGATATATACCCAAACAAGGGCTGCTTGGTACCCTTGTGTCAGTGTGTGCCGGTAATGCGCAAGTGCTCACTGTTTCAATTCTGCGCATGCGCAGTAACAGTGTCCCGTGCAAGCGGTTGAGCGCATGTGCCGGACTGAGAATTTTTTTTGCGCATGTGCGGCTTGTGCGAAAAAAGCTGGTTTCAGTTTTTTGCAAGCGATCATAGCTTTCTAATGCTAAGTTGGATCGGGATAGTTGCGATCCAGCTGGGGAGGGTCCTACAGACTGGTGTGGTATCCGCAGTATTGGTATCGATAGACTAGTTAACAAACTGGAGGATGTTATAATGGTTGTGACAGAGTCAAACTGGCCAAATAAGGTACTTATTAACGTCGCATGGATTAGTACATAAAGGAGCAATATTAAGAGTGTGATATAGATTCTGATTGTGTGCTCCTCTTTGTATTTCAGCGTAGTTGGCCCCATGGTATGACATCATTGAGGCCTATTAAGTGTGTTCCCAGACGGAACATCCATCTCTGCTCTTTTTCAAAGAGGCCGGCTTCTGATGGTAACTGTTCAATAATGGTCCATTGTATGTCATTGGCACAGTGTTGCTCCTGTAGGTAATGGGCTGCCATCTTTGTCGTAGTTTTTTTACACCTGACATTGCTCTTGTGTTCGTTAATTCTCACTTTCACAACCCTTGTGGTCATGCACACATATTCCAAATTGCATGGCCAGGTAATTAGGTATACTACGTTTTTACTGTTGCAATTTGTGAAATTGCGTTGCTCCCACTTACTGCCATTCCTGAAGGTAAGGTCCCGGCTCTTTTTTGTGAGGTGGCAGTTGTTGCAGTTGCCACAGGGATGATGCCCTTGTATCCCCTGCAACCTAGGTTTTTGGCATGGTGTTATTTTTGGTCTGGTATGCACAAGGATGTCTTTGAGATTCTTTCCTCGTCTATGGGCAAAAAGTGGTTTCTCTAGATCGAGAGCGCCACCTGTCAGTATTCTCCAATGTTTATTTATCATTTTTGACACCTGGTTTGAGTGTGTGCTATATGTGGTGACACACACTGGCCTCTCGTGATTGTTGTCTTTGGGTACCTTGTCTTCCAGGAGGGCCTCACAATTGTTATTTCGTGCCCTCTTCATTACGGCGTTTATTACTCTGTCTGGATACTGTCTCTGTTGTAATTTTATCTTGAGATCTTGGGCTTGTGTTTTGTATTTGCCTATGTCGCTGCAATTACGGCGCAGGCGCAAGACCTGCCCATATGGTAGGTTTTCTCTGAGGTGGCAAGGGTGGAAACTGTCAAAACGCAGTAAACAGTTCCTTGCCGTTGGTTTGAAATGGGTCTCTGTTTTTAGGAACCCTGAGTCATGATAGATATTACGGTCGAGGAAGACCATAGATTCGTTGGACATAGAATGGGTGAACTTCAGGTATGCATTCTGATTATTCAGCCATGTTAGAAAATTACCAACTGTCTGGCTGTCTCCATTCTAGATGACCAAGACGTCATCTATATATCTTTTCCATGTTTTTATTCTGTCCCTGAAGGGGTTGCTTTGATGGAGGATCCTGGTGGACTCTAGATGATGGACATATAGTCCGGCCAGACTCGGCACGAAAGTGCTGCCCATGCTGGTCCCGTGGCATTGGAGGTAGAGAGTGCCCTTGTATTCAAAAAAGTTCTTGGTCAGTGCGGTGGAAATGCATTCCATGACTACCCCTCGCGGAATTTGGTATCTCCGTGTTTTTGAATGGAGTACTTCCTCAATGATGAGGAGAGTCTTGTCGTAGGGCAAGCTGGTATAATGACTCTCCACATCTAAACTGAGTAGCATTTGGGAGTCTGAATCAAAGGGATGATCCCTCAGTAGCTGGAGTACAGCTTTAGTATCTTTCAGATACGTGACTAGTGGACTCAGAAAATGTTTGGGCATATATCCGCCTTCAATTTAAGAATCAATTGGCAATTTTAAGTGCTTCGTGACAGTATATAAGGGCACACCTCTCCCCACAGCGGCATTATCAGCGGAGCCGCGTTGAGGGGAAGAGGAAAGATCGTCTCCTGAATAACCGTGAGTTAACTAAACCCTGAAAGAGGAGGGCAACAGATGGACTCTGTAAATAGGAGAACTCAAACTGCCTATTTTCACATTTTCAGATCGCTATAAATTGGGCCTGATGGAAACCTCCCCTATACAAGCAAAAGGCTCATGGAGCATTGTAATCAATATCAAAAAGTATGACAATCGCTTTCCTGTTTCTTTCCCTCCACATATCACAGGAATGCAAAAAACGAATACGTGTGTTTTTAATGTTATATGTGTGTTTTGTCCAGTCTTTGTCTCTTTACTTTACAGGGTGCACGACCACTTAAGGCATAATATATGTATGTCGGAACCGGCAACCCTTCACTTTTTCCTAAGGTCACCGCAACCTGCAAGATAGCAATAGATTATTGTGAGAACAAGTATCTAATGTGCTTTTTCTCCCTCCAGAGCTTTAATATACGCCAATTGGGCGAGGAGAGACTACGACTTTGAACTACATATTAGGTACATATCACCTATAGTTCACTTCCTTTTATATAATACACTTTTACATTTACATCCATGTGAGTAAGGTGGGGATCTTTGTGCAAACCCCGTCCTGAAGAAGGAGTTTTTCAATCCGAAAAATGTTCATGTAGACGCACATTTGAGGTTGATGTACATAATTATACACTGTATCAAAAAGAAATTCCTTTCTGTGTCATTAATTTTCACTTTGTGACCAACTGGTCTACACACTAATCTTACGTTACTAGTGTTCAAACCGTGACTTTAGGTAATTATTACTGCACAACACTGAAGTTACTTATGTCTCTCAACATTTTATTCTCATACAGTTAAAAACATTTTCATAAAACTAATAACAAAACATTTTTTCAAGCATATACTCGAAAACAATCCTAATCTAATACATAAAACAATTCCTGTTCTAGTTTAATGCTCAAAGAAACAAATTTAAAATTCATACAATAAAATTGTGGTATTCTAACATCAAAATACATGGGTTGAAGAAAGTCCCTTGTCGACGCGTTTCGGTGCGTAAAGTTCTTTAAGCACCTTCTTCAGGACAGACTTATAAGTTAAAACAACTGATCTTCTTTCTAGAAATAAATACATACAATTTGTGACTTATATCTAGTTGAGAGCGAATTACATTCTATACAGTGTTGGGCACGCTTTATACCAAGTCACAATCTATGTCTTTTATGGTATTAGGAGGTCGATCTTACTTGGATTGCTATGACGTCAATCTTCTCACTATGGGGTTACGCACTTATGAGATTTATTCAGTTTCCGTTTTTCCTCCTATCAGTGTCTGTAAATTCTAAAACAAGGAGGATATATACATCAGGGATATTGTCCCTTACCTTTTCCCTTGTTTAAGACTAGAGCGAGGATGTTCTTGTTCGCACTTACTTAAAAACAGGAGAATGATCTTCCTCGTGTCTGAGACGTTTCTTACGTCTTTCAATTTGCGCAAGGTATCAAGTAGGTTATTTGCTTGATTTGGGCCTGTGAGAGAACATAGTATTAAGGAATGTCTCTCCCTATTAAGTTATCACCTTACATCTATTGCGTACACTGTAGCATAGTTACCACATACCTTTAGGCTGATATCTGAGGTCCCCGTGTTTGATTCAAGAGCGGGTCTTCACTTCGTCCTGGGTACTTCTTTACTGGGTTCCTGCATACAATTATTACAGGAATGTCTTTGACCCCAGTGCCTATGTGAGGAAAATATTTAAACTCAATATTATTCCATTGTGGTGCTGAGTTGTCGATAGTTGAAAACTTTACCATTAAAGAAGACTAAATGCGAGTGCTCATGTATGTTCTCTGGTATTACTTGAGTCTCGGTTAATTAGGAGTACAGGTATTGCCCAACTTATATTGGCAAAAAAGGGGTACCAATTCGTTATCAACAGGTCTATACTATTACGACCTGTTGTTATGTGGGAAATGTGATCCCAATCTAATCAAAGTTTTACCACCCGCTTGGATTACTTGGCGCTAGTGATAATGACGGATGTAATCTGCATCTAGTACGTTAAGCCTCTGAGTACTATGCATTCATGTTTGGTATTCCTAGGTTAATTAGGTATACCGCTATTGGCCTTTCAATGTTATAACATTAGGATAGACAAATCATACTCTCTGGAGTTTTCGCAAGCCCGTTTGGTACCGGGGCGCTGGTAGTGATTTTAAAATGGGATGTATCTCCAGCGGCGTCGAGGCTCGCTTAAAACGCCTCCCGTTTTTTTTAGTTAGCGCTGATATCTTTGTCCGCTGCACATTAGGAATGTTATCCTCCGACAAAGAGAAATCATTAAATAATGGCAACATCGTAACCGCGGAGCCCCGATCATATCGCTTACCTAATCAGTTTCACACGGAGCCCCGACACGTCCTCTCTCCTGTGGATTGAATGAGGGAAGATTCTGGCTAGCGGTTTATATACTGACTTCAATTGCTCATGATTGAATAATTCATGGCAATTAGTTCAAATGTGCAAACCCCATCCTGAAGGAGTTTTTCACTCCGAAACATGTTCATGTAGATGCACATTTGAGGTTGATGTACATAATTATACACTAACAACGTCCCACTGCACCCCTTTTAATAATACCAGCCGGGGCGTAATAAAAGTCTATTTTTCACCCGACGAGCCAGGTATTTTTTAACCATCACTTAACCCACCACTCACGTACATTAAATTCCCCACACACACCCACTCATAGTCCAATAATAGTGCTTCCACGTAGTCGTCGGTCGTAGCACACCACATCCCGTAGAGGGGTGCGAAGACCCCGATGATGAAGCATGACACCAAGGGGCCTGTTGGTGTGTGAGGGGTATTTTAACAACACTGTATGCTCCTCACCACTGTAGGGATCACCATCACCATCCAAGTGGATTCCACTTTGTTTATGAAACGCATTCGGGGAGACTGAATCCATTTTTCTCTCCCTCCCTCCTTTGTTATAATTATAATGTATTTTGTGAATCTCGCTGATTTCCCTTCTGGGCAAGGGTTTTTGGCTTTGGTTACCCCATCAGAAAAATCCTGGGAGTAGAAGAGTTACAATGTGGTAATCATTGTTAGGCCCTCTTAGGAGGACTATACTTTGTTTTGTGGATTCTAATTTTGTATATATTTGGTAATTTGATGACTAAGTTGTAGAGATTTATTCGAGCACAAATCAACACCGCCAATTTATTTTACCCAAATGGTCTTTCTCTTTGAGAGAAAGACCATCTGTTTGAAACATGTCAGTGGTGTTGCTGTTGTGCTTAAATAAATCTCTACAACTAAGTTCACCGGGTGCATTAATCATTTGTTGTGGAAGAGATATAATGGAAACTCGGACAGTTTCCCACAACAGCACCATCTGTTTGGCACACCGCCAACAGAGTCCACATTGTTTTTGAAAAACAAATATATATTTATATGGGTTTGACTTACCTTAAGTCTACTTACAATACAAAGTAAAGGAATGCATGGTAAAGGTATTTGCGTGGTAAAAGTTTTCGTTGTAATGTACATTCCCTTGTGTGACAGGTTATGCTCAACATAGGGGGCCAGAGTTGGTTATGATAACCACCAAACTTTAAAGACACAGGTTCGATGAATTCATTGAGAAAAGTTATGTCAGGGCACAGGTCTGGTCTGTTACAAAAGGTCATGACAACGGAAGTAGCCTTGAACTATTTATTATAAAAAACAAATCTTAAAGTTAGTAGGCCTTAACAGTGGATTATTACCATACCCAGTTAAATCACAACGACATGTATTTTGTTACATGGGATCTCACTGGTTGCTTAGTAGGTAGGCGTTTGGTGCTAATCAACTTCTTTGACATAGTCTGGGAGTAAAAGATTTCCACTGTAATTGGTCCTTCTTAGATCCTCTTAGTATGACCAAAAGGTTTGTCTGACAATCACAAGCAATAAATATAAATTAACAAAAAATACATATATTTATAAAAATACACACAAATAGATGCTTTGGATCAGCCCTCTCCTGCCATTATTTTGCTACACTGTCATTCTCACTGTGCTTCCATGCATGACAGCATACAGCATGGGGCAATAGATTAGGCTACTTTGACCACTGGCTCCATTGTTGGCTTTTGCCTCATCACACATGCACCTCTAGCGGAAAATGAGAGGGCTTCATTGTAATGGCTGGTGAGCCAACCTTTGGTTCCCCTTTATCTTTTTCTAACTGTACCCATCACTTCCATCCTTTGTCTTTTATACATTTTTTGGAGTGCACTGCAGCTCTCCAAACAATGCAACTGGACCCCTGCTTGCTGCTCATTTAATCTGTAGTGCACCGCATCTGGTAAAGCCACTACTCTGCCACTCTCTGCTTCATATTGTAGCACTGTTTAATTGTATCATTCTAAGATGGCCAACACTTTGCCTCTAAACGTAACACCCTGTTGGAACTTTAAAACATCTGTACACTGTGTACAAAAGGCTGGCAAAACATAACGTTTAGACTGCTTGTTTCTTTTCTAGTTTTAGTCTTCTAAATTATCTGGCACATGGTTGTTCAGATTTTATAAGTGTTTTATTGCTTATGGTAAAAGGGCGAATACAATTAATAGTGAGTGAATGAATGAATGAAAGGATGAGAGCCTGGGCACATTTATAATGCCGCATGTAGTGCCTAAACTCACCAGTGACTGAAGAGGTCCTTCAGTGATAAGCCAGACCTGTTGGAATTGCCAATACATGGCATGCTGCCAAAAGTTGGCCTCTGGGAAGCAAATTATAATAAAAGAATTAAAAAAATTGAATCAAATTAACCCCGTCAAATTACATGGCACAAAACAATGGAACCTCGACAAATAAAGCGCTACACAAACACCACTTATGTAAGACAGCAGAAAGAACACGGTCTTGTTCCTCTAGCTAAGGCAACAAGAAACGGAACCTGTCACCTGTCTAGCTCGTGAACTGCAGCGTGAAACGAGACCAAGGTAAAAGAACCGAGAAAAGGAATGTCTCACTCGGCACTGGGACCGCTGGCAAGAGTGGCGTCCATTGTATAAAGATAGCATTTGCTGCTGAGCCTTGCGAAGCAGCACCATTAAATTGGAGTAATAGTGCCATGCTTGATGATTGTTTTCATGGATGGCCATTTAGTTATCTTTATAAGTTAGTAGACAATATAAAAATAAAAATATAGTTTATTTATATTTGGTCATATAATTAAACTAGTGCCACAAACTGGCTGTCACTTTATATAAACATTTCAATAAAATGCTTGCTTTTTTGACTCGTGTTTCAAAAGAATCCATACAAACGCAATCTTTAAAAAATAACAAAACACGTATTTCCTGGTTTTGAGATGGCCGCCACAGACTCTATTAGTAGGCCGCCTTCTGTGAATGTCTATTTTCCACGTCTGAATCCCGTTTCGCCCACTGGGCATCTACCGCGGTTTGTTTTCAGCACAGCTGAGAGGAGCGGGCTGTCTCCAAGAGGCGTGGTCAAGGAGTTCCCCGCCCACCGGCGGTGATTGGCTACTGCCCCCGGCCGTGTTGACAGTAGAACACTGCCTGACAGCCACCAACGAACACCGGGGCAGAAGCTTGTGCGGGAACAGTAGCGCTACAGCCCCAGGGGCACCATAGAAGGCACGCAGTGGAGACCGTGGTGCGCGAGACATCGGCACGCGACATGTCGGCAGGCGACGGCGGGTAGCGCGCCTGACTTTCAGACTTTTCCTGGAAGGTGGGAGAATGGCGTGGGTGAGGTTCTTCCGGAGGCCCGGTGGGAGCAACCTGGGCAAGTCGTACCAGCCCGGGAGCATCCTGTCCCTCGCGCCCACCAAGGGGCTCCTGAACGAGCCCGGGCAAAACAGCTGCTTCCTGAACAGTGCCGTACAGGTGAGACGCGGGAGGAGGGCGAGCTCAGTCCTGGGAGAACTAGGGCTTCAGGGAGGAGTAGTTTGGGGAGCTGTTCTAGAGAGGAAAACAGTGCCCGCTTAGTTGGAAGATTGCTGCCCTGGCTATGCTGAGAGAGGTGCCTGCCTGCGCCTTGTTGACTCTGCCAGGAGGCTCTCTAGCTCACAACACGACAGGCATACACTGACACCCCCTATTCCCTGCCGGTAAACCAGCCCGGTGCCCAGCTGTGGACAGTGTTCGGGGCATGCGTTTGCATTGCATGCCTATAGTACTTCATTTTAGCAGGTGCCTCATTCAGAGTTTTTGAAACCAACGATACCACTTCTTCGGTAGGGGGAGCGACTCTCCAACGGCACAGGTCGCGCCAGTACGACCTGGCAAAGTTTTGCTGCCATTCCTGCACCGCAGGCCCGCACTTCCGCGAGGCACCTGTTGACAGAAGGGGAGTTCCTGTGTGTGTGAGCTGTGCGCGTTCGTAGTATTTGATTCACTACATTTTTTTAAATCTAAAATACAGTGTTCCATTACGACTTGTTCACCTACGCTTTGTAAACGCGCTTCTCCCCTCCAGGCCCCTCTCCCACCTTGTTAGACAGGTTCTCCGAGGCCACTTCTTCCGGCTTGAGGAATGTGCAGCCTGCGTAATAGTGTAGTTGTACTCGTAAGGGCCTATGAGCGCTATCCATTTCTTGCCCTCGTGCTGTTTTCACAACTTCTCGAGCTTTACCTTTGTTGCTCTGGCGTCATCACCTTTTTGTGGGGACCGTGCAGTGCACCCCTTTTAATTGCAAGCAGCACGTATGAACTTCTAAGTTTATCACTTTAACAGTGCACTGGTGCAAAACTAAGCAACAACAACTGTGATTCTTTTTCAGTTTGGGTGACAGTAGAGAAAAAAGAATTTAACTAATAAGGCATATTACAGTAACATTTTATACCGGAAATAACGATGGTAAATTACGTCTGTTTATGCGATGGATAAAATGCTACAAATACATTGCTGTGTTCCCTAATGTTCAAGCAGGCTGTGCCCCAGATTTGTGGGCAAGTCATGTTGCTTCACCATAACTGCTATGTTTGGGTTCTGTGTCATCAAGGCAAACCTACTGTAACATAACATCCTAGAGAAATCAAACACTCTTATGGAATGCTAGATTAAGTAAAGTACGTACATTATAAACGGGAACGACACGGTTTACAATAACTTAAAAAAATATTTTAGGCATAGGGAACCTGCAGACCGGAAATGTTTAATAATATGGAAATGACAGATAGGACTGAAAGGAGAGGTGTTTTTAGAAGTCGACTGAACGATAATGAGTATGGGGTAGTTTGCCCATAATGCCTGATCATACTGTTTCTTAAGACTTGCCCAATATTAGTTTCTACTAATGGGTTTTATATCGACAAACCTAACAGTAGGTATCAGGTGCTATGCCATGCATCTCCGCCTTACAGTATTTTTGCCTAATAATGATTAAATGCAACATGGTTATCTTTACCCGCTTCATTTTACCTGGTTTGTTGAATCCAATTGTTTACCTTTCACACTTTATTTAGTAACTGACAACATCTTTTTAATTATTAAAAGGAAATTGAAACAGCTGTGCTTTCAGTGGTGTCGTCAGGGTTTGCAATAACCTCAGAATTTATTTTAATTTGCAGTCGAAATTAAGAATATAACACATAACTTCATTAAAAATGCAAAAGATAGTATGCGATGCAGGTTTCGAAATACATTTTTCATGGTTAAAACAGAATTTTTTTTTTTTTTTTGCAAGCCACATTTAGGCATTTATTTAAGGTATCTGCCGATGAATCTATTGTCGTTATTGTACAAGTTGATTGTGCTCAACCTTTTACTGTAACCTTGGAAAATATTTTGAAGTTTCCACAAATAAAGTGGATTTTGTAGTTCTGTGTTACACTATACTAATTGTACAGAATTTTTCAGCGTTTGTTTACATGTTGCATCACTAATTTGCGTTCGTAAAGGTGCATTTGCTTTCCTTACTGTGACAACATTTACGTACCAAAAGAGGGTTGTAATTTAAACAAGTATTTGATATTGCAAATTACATTTGGATGTAGTGTTAAATTAATAGAGATGCATCTAAATGAAATTCATGTCTATTTCTAGGATTTATAAGTGGCATGTATTTCTCAGAGAACACTTAGGGTGATTCGTTTTTGACTGAATGCAAATGGTCAAACATATTTCATAGAAAAGCATCAACATTAGAACGCGGCTGTCACCAGACATGTTTTTTCCCAACTTGCCTATTTTTGTGTTCTACCTCCAGACCCACTAAATTAGGCTTCTAGTGCTGCTTTGTGAGTCTAGGGGATGATACCTTAGAAGTAAGGTTCACATTAATCTGTGTTTTAAATGGTGTGAAGTTACTATTTAACTTTGTCAGAATTATTTCGTTTTTAAAAACATTTGATCAAAGTGCTTACCAATACTTATTTATTTAATATTGTGTGCCATTGAACCCTTTTGCATTGGAGCAACGCACTACCTAACATGTATTGAAGCCCCTGGAATGCCAATGCACATTGTTGTGTTTACCTTTTGTGTTTCCTGATGAAGGTTTAGAGTTTAAGCTTTTAGATGACTAGTATAGGTCCAGATAATTTGTCCATTTTGTGACTTCACCTGCCCACAGACACAGCATGCAGAAAGCCATTGTTGAATAAAGCCGCCAATCTATACTTTTTTATCCTAGTAGTCTTAGCATATCCGTTTTTTTGTTTATTTCCTAAAGGTTGGCAGTGCTCTAATGCTGCATCCTTCACGCAAGCATTATATTTTTATAGCATTGATGTCTCTTTGCATATTTCTCCTCTTACAGAGCAATGTTTTCCTGCTCTCCATAGACTTACTAAATGGAAATTGCACAGGTGTTTTGGGGTTGTTAGAATCTTTGTCTATAAAAATTTGCTAAAAGAAAGAAGGGGAAATTGGATTCAGGAGTTGATGCCGCCTTTCATAAGTAATCTAAAGAGCTAGCCTGGCGCAAGTTTCCTCAGGAATGCACTACATCGAGAAAGAGTATTGTGGCTTCACTAAGATTTAGCCCTTATATTGATAACAATTGATCAAATTTAGCCAAGACGAGGCAGGGGCTTCAATTGGCCCTGTCTCGTTTTGAGGAGTTCTGTAGCGATCATGACTTGGTAGTTAACGTAGAGAAGACTAAATTTATGGTTTTGCACGGGGCTAGGCCCGTAACTTCAAGAGCCTTCATGAGTGGAAGGTTCTTGGAGCAGACAAATGTCTTCACTTTGGCGATAGATTGAGTTGGTCGCCACAACTGAAGCTAATGGCGCTTAAACATTCACAATTATCAGGCGCATTGATTAAGGAACATAGGCAGTCACTTACTAAGCCTATAGCCCCGGTTGTTAAAGTGTACACTACGGAAATAATTCCCGCAATTCTTTATGGGGCAGAGAAATGGGGAGCCAGTAATCTGTACCCTCTAGCACTAGCCCAGAGTAAATTTTTAAGATCAATTGTGGGCGTTCCAAAATCTATCCCACGCATCCCGCTTCTGTTAGATCTGGGTTGTCATGCCATAGAGGATATCGCACAATGCAGGATGCTGGCTTTCTGGAGAACGATTCAGAAAAGGGGGTGGTGATGAACAGAGTGTCTGAATTAAGCAGACCACTCTTACCCAGTCTAAAGATCAGGGCTTGATCCATCACCGTTTTTTAGCTCACTGCACCATCCCAGCTCAGAACCTGGCTACATGCAAATTAGTCTGTTCCTGTCCCAGTGCATGATGGGAACAGGGCAAACCAAACTACCAAGCCAATTCTTATACTGGGAAGGAAACAAGCTTCCGGGGACCGGTTTCTGACATTTCAGCCGTCGTCGGCCCGGCTTGCTTGAATCCTGATGGTGCAGTGAGCAAGGGACTCATGTCTGAGTATACCCTGCCACACCTATAGTGGCCAAAAACGATTCAGAAAAGGGGGTGGTGATGGATCAAGCCCTGATCTGTTGACTGGGTATGAGTGTTCTGTTTAATTCAGATACTCTGTCCATCACCACCCCCTTTTCTGAATCGGCTTTCTGGAGAAAGCTCTGGATAACCCCGGAATTATTCTTATTTGCAAAGGGATTGTTAGAAGTTAGGGGACTGGATGGCTCGAACAAAATCGCTTGGTTTGTTAGCATCAAATCTTTACTCACAGATATGGGGATGAGGGACTTGTGGGATTGTCCAGATACTGCTGAATTTCCAACTAAAGAAATGTTTAGAGCAGCTTATTGGAATCTCATTAAAATTAGGAGGTTCTCCGCTTTGGTTAGCTCCTCCCTGACTAGTAAATTCTGTGAGTTCAAAGACGAACCTAGTATGGAAAGCTACTGGGATCTAATAACGAAACCTAGGGAGCACAAGCTTTTCCATCAGTTCCGAGTTGAGTCTCTCCCTCTAAAGAAGTTCTTGCGTAATTGGGCAATTGGTACAGGGGACAAATGCCCGTTCTGTCCTAAATATATTGAAAACATTGGGCATCTCCTTTACGCTTGTCCTGCCTACCATGAACCACGTAATAAGTGGCTTAAACCCCTCTGCAGATCTCTGGGAACCAGTTAAGCCCTGTATGCTAAAAGGTTGCTGAAAATTGGCTGTAATGACATTTTAGTTGTAGGGGTTGCTAAATTCTTGAGTTGGTCCTGGGCTATCCGGGAGAAAAATAGGGGGGCCTCCATTGTTGGGTAGATTTATTTTTGATAATGGCACTTCATGAATTGAGGTTATGGTCTCTTAATACAAGTTTTTAAATGGAAAAGTCTATGAATGCGAGATATTTAATCCTGGTCTTATTGAATATTTTAATATGTAATATTTGCTATTTATATTTTTATCGTGAGTAGGTATTTTCTCAAAGTGTTTATGGTGTATTATATGAAATATGTTTTTGTTTTATTGTATGTCTTTTAAGATAAATCGCAATAAAGTCTTTTTGATTGATCAAATTTACACCATTTTTAAAAGAAAAAGCAATCTGGATAATTCCAGTATTTGACAACAAGATTTTACATTTTTTTTTTTACTTTGCCTCAGTTGTATTGTCCTGTGCACCATTGAACAAACAGAATCCTGTGGCTCAATAGGGTAAGTGCTGATAGCAAAGCACATGGCCCAAATGCCCAGTCATAACACTTTTTAAGAATGCATTATTGCACTTCTGTTTGGTTGATGAACCCTTTTGATATCAGAAGGCTTCATGCTAGTCTTTCTAGTCATATCATTTAAAAATTATTTTGACTCCCACTCCCCAGATTGTGTAAGGTTTAGCTCCATTGGCAATTTTGAAGCACCAGGAGTCCTGTGGATAATCTCTATGAATATGCTAATCACTATCTTTTCTGAATATATATATATATAAATACGATGCATCTTATAAATTATTTTTTAGACCACTTGACAGATTTGATAAGGAGCCTTATACTGTTTTTGAAATATTGTTACCTCTTGTTTTTCTTATCATTTGGCACCTAAACTCCTTGTAGGTTTTAAATCTCATTTTAGTCCAAGTAATCATTTTATGAATTTGCTATGGTTCAGTCTGATTAATTGTATCACTGTTTATTGTGTAACCTAATAATTTATCAAGAGCATTCTGACATTGTTACGCTAGTTGTAATTATTTTAACTAATTGTACAATTAAAAACATTTATCGGGTATCAGAACCACTGCAGATAAAGGACGGAGATGAACTTTATAACGGAACATCAGTACTACATAAACCACCAGTGGAATATTGGATGGTTGAATCTTCCAGGAGAAAGGATTATATTTCAAATATCCTGATAAAGGTAGTAAAATAAATGTTTTTTCATGTGTCTGTTCACCCAAGTCTTTTCGGACACTGATACACCCTTTTCCTTTTGTATCACTTCCTCTCTAAGTACCAACATCTTTCTTTTAATCAGCTTATGCCTGCCATTGACCGAACATTGTCATAGGTATCTTGCATCTGTTTAACGCATAGGAATTTTAAGTGAACTGAGTTGAATAGATTTCCCAGAATGTAAGCCTTTAGGGGAAAATCATTTGGAATGCACAGTAGGCCTCAAAACTGAGGTTTAACCAGAGATGCCCTACGGAAAACTGTTGATGCAACAGAACGATCATCTGTTGAAATAGTGGATGTAGTGTGCCAGCAGAAATGGCGCATTGTACAAATTGAGTTTAAACCCTTTTATCTGACCCCCACTCCCAACACAGACACACACCTAAGCTATGCGTTAGATTTTGCAGGCCATATTTTCTGTCTAGATTTCTAGAGCACGGAGATGGTTATTTTGGGCATTCTGGTAGCAGAGGTGATCAGTTTTCGATGCAACAGAGAGGGTTTGAAAGAACATATACCCTTGTGGAATCCTGTACAGCTCCAGGGCCCTTGGCAAAGAGAAGAGACAACCGCAATCTGTCTTCTGTCCCCGAAGCATGTTAGTTAATACACTAGTGTTGCTAGTCTATGACCATTTTAATTCTCTTTGCTTAATAAATGTCTTTTCAACCGTGTCATTGAGCTGTGGCAGTGGACTTTCTTTTCTCTTTTCTCATGAACCATTTATATGGATTGCCTCTTGAGACTCAGTCCATGTTCTTTGATGGATTACCCTATACATTTAAACCACCTATATAATGTTTTATTACAGTGATTACAACTCCATAGCACCACATTGAGCTTCCCTAGCACCACATTGCACTGCCTAGCACCACCTTCATAGTTTTATTTTTATGGTAGGCCACTTTAACTGGTGCATTGTCTATGATTTGACTGCCTGTAATATGACTTTGCTGTCCCTGAGTTTGCTCGAACTATAAAGTAATTCTTTATCCTCAATGTGTGCCGTACTAGAACACCCTTTGTTTGGCTCCTAGAGTGAGGGACATGATTGTTCAACCCAGATGTTCTTACTTACTCGTTATATTATGTTTTATTTCTTATTGAGATGATGGTGGTTTAGTTATGGTTTCCGTGGATGCTGCAACGGGCGTTTTGAGCCGGGTTACCCAAAGGGCTGTCAGTTTTTCATAAATAGATTATACAGTGTTCACGTCACCAATGTCATGAAACCCACGCTTCTGTAGTTGCTAGTTAACAGCTTAGCCTGCAGCTTCTTAAACGTGCTCTGTGTCTTTCATAGGTGGGCACGTAAACTCCGGAGTTAACGCAGCCACAGGTTTTAAAGTCTTTCTGAAGTATAGACAACTTTGCATAAGGGCAGTGTTTCATTGGCGCAAACACCACCGCCTTTCATAAAAATGTTGCCTATAATCATTCACAGGTATGTATGAATCCGCATCCGCTTGTAGCATTTTCAGTAGTGTTGATACCAACTCTGTTATCTGAAATTAAAGGTTCCATTTCCCTTTCTTAGCCATTAAGTGATGCGAGAGACATGTATTTTATTTTGTATACTACAAATCAACATCAAGTCCAAAACAGTTCATGAAATGTAATGGACTGCCAGGCTCTCAGAAGCCTTGAAGATGTAAGAAAGGCATCTCTGCATGGATGCAAATCGTTTAATAGAATTCGTTCGTCACTTTTCAGTGGGAGGCTGGTGAGTGCATGCATTTCTTTCTTTTCGTTTCAGCTATTGTCCCAAGGGATTTTCCAAGAAGTGCCACTGCATATACAGAAAAAGACCAGAACACCTAATCAGAGAGGAGAGTTAATGCTTTGTAAAAGCTAACTAGGATAATCTCTTCTCACAAGTTTATATTTGTAGCTTTTGTTTAGAGAATTACTCTCCCCACTTCATTTTTTTTAACCACACATCTGAAAGTAAGAACTACAAGTAAATTACTGTTGCGCTAGTTGCTGCTAGCATGCAATCTATCAGACATCCTCATATTGCAGAATGCTGATTCCTTTCCAGTAATGGTCTAGTGGGCATTACACTGGATTGCGTTGGTTATTTGTTGTGGTACTGAGATGCAGTCAAACTCCACTGTGGGAATGAGAGAGTTGAGCAGGGCTCCAATCACTATTGGTGAGACAGTGGTTGGGATTTATGGCACTATGTGACAAAGCAACTTCACTTGGAAAAATGTAAAGACAATTTGGGTGATTTTTTTTCTCTTTAGTATTTTTTTGCTTAGATCTGCAAGGTGAAACTTGAGTTTGATTTCATCGTGTTCGCCGAGTTTCTCAGCATGTGTTGTGCATTTATATAGATCTTCAGACTGCTCATGGGTGCTGCTGCGCATTGGTGAATGGGTGGAAGGCTGTGGCACGGGGAAAGCACTTGGTTTGTACAGTGTTGTATTTTTTTCAGTTCATTCAATTTTTATTGTTTTGTACGTAAGAGTGAGAAAAAATCATACTGTATACAGAATCAATACCCTCAATATCGTTGTGTAGATAAGTGTAGTCTAAGAGTAAAATTGATATTGAACGAGGTATTTATGATTCATGATGATATTCTGAAATGAGAAAACCAAGGGCCCGATTCACAGAATGAACTTACTACTTTTGGCATTCACAGAATGCACTTACTACGTTTGGTATTCACAGAATGAACTTACTCATTTCGGTATTCACAGAAGTTAGGACTACTAACTTTAGGACTCCTAACTTTACTACTACTAAATTGAGAAAAATGGTAATTTTAAGACTTTCGGTATTCACAGAAGGCATTTAGGCGTCCTAAAGTTAGTAGTCCTAACTTTACTACTACTAAATTGAGAAAAATCCTAATTTTAAGACTTTCGGTATTCACAGAAGGCATTTAGGAGTCCTAAAGTTAGTAGTCCTAACTTCTGTGAATACCGAAATGAGTAAGTTCATTCTGTGAATACCAAAAGTAGTAAGTGCATTCTGTGAATGCCAAAAGTAGTAAGTTCATTCTGTGAATCGGGCCCCAAGTTACTTAGTTGAGTATCAGAGTGTAGTGTCATTCAGTGGTGATAGAAGAGATTACATGCATGCTGAGTTTATGCATAGGCATGAAAAATGGAGGCAAGAGAAAGGTGTGAGAAGAATAGGAATGAGGGGAATGAATGTGAGGTGAGGTGTGAAGAGGAAGGTGTGGGAATAGTAGGTTGTCCATTTATAAAGGGTCTCAAGGAGATTAATCGGCTCCATAATGAATGAAAGATTTGGAGTTGGCAGATATTATGGAATTTGGGGTGATTTGGTATCTTCTGCATATTTTTCCAATCTAGCACAAATGTTCAGTCTGGGTTTGGTTGAAGATAGGAAAGTGGATAGGTTATCGTCAGCACCTCTTATGAATTGTGTCCAAGCCTACTATGTATGTATGGATAGTTGAGAAAAGTCCTTAGATGCGGAAATGATCTATTTAATTCCTATACTTAATAATAGGTTTAGAAGGAGACTGTCTCTTTTTTTTCAAGGAGCCAAGAGCTATAGAAACTAAGTCTAGCACCAGGTTAAGTTGAAGATATTGTATATGTAGGAGCTGGTATTGATCCAGAACATTTAAATAAAGTGACAATCGATTATTATGTGGTTCAGGGTACCTTGGTTTATCTTGCGGGACTAGCATTTGTCTGCACTCCTCTTAAACTAGAAATCACTGAGTCAATCAGCCATATGTGCTGTCCAAAAATACATTTTAGTAAGGGATGGGTGATGTTTGATGTGGTGTAAGTTTTGACCAACAGGGGTGTGCAATTTAATAAAATATCTACTTGTTACTTCATAAATCTACTTGTCCTGCAAAAAAAAATCCACTTGTCCCTTTGGTTCCACGTAGTGCAGCAACAAATTATGGCAGTAACCTCATTATATAAAAGCTCTGCTGTGAACCTTTCTAATTATGCCAGGGCTCATACTATAGTAGGGTTTAAATTCTAGCCTTTTCCTTATTTTGCCACCTTTCCACAAATCTACATACTGTGGCTGGAGGTAGCGTTAAGCAATAGTTCCAGAGTTGGAATGCCCTTCGAAAGATTGGCAATTTAGCCTGACAATGGCAGAAGTAAAATGTCTTCCAGGATTGGTTGGAGGGAAAGTGAACTTGTAAACGCTCAACAGATGAGCAAATCTACACCTGCTTATTTGTTCGTGCTAAAAAGTAGTTCACAAATATATTCTAAGAGTATGATTTCCTGGCCTACTTCTGTAAATTGTTGTGAATTCATTAAATCCGCAAATCTGCAATAATGCAAGGGCATATAGCATGGGGGCCATGGATCAGAGCAGTCAGACTTACCTCAAAGGTAAAACAAGTATCAAGCATTTATCAACAGTTAATAAGTAAGGGAAATTACACAATGAAAACCCCACTCCAATTTATAAAAGTAATATATATTTTTATCTTTAAATAGATCCCAAAATGACAAGAATCTTATGTAGGAAACCAGAGTTATGATTTTTATTGACCCTTCCGGGTGAGTAGCGCGCTATACAAGTGTTTTTGATTGATTGATTGATATTGAAAGGTTTTCCTTAATTACTGCAAATCACTCAAAAATGTTTTTGATCACTGCTTTACACTTGTAGCGATAGTCTAGGAGCCTCGCTTGCAAGTGTCCTGGCAATAGACAAAGTTTCAGGCTCACCATGATGGAGCGTGGGTCAAATACATAGTCGGGTTAGTTGAAGTCAAACTTTTACCTATGCTCTTAGAAATGTTTCTGGTTCTTTTTCTTGACAACTGGCTTGTAGGTGGAGTTCCCTGCAGCTTGAGTCCGGCGTCAGAAAATGGGCAAACTCCAATCGTCTGGTGGGAGCCCTGGTTCTCAACAGAAGTTCGGGCTACTTACAAACGGGCAAAGTTGCTTGTATGAGCCTCTAGTTCAGTGGCAAAAAACATGATCTTTTAGCTTTAGGCTCAAGTTGCAGTTTTGTTGGGAGAAAGAGTACACTCAAGCACCGACCAGGGATCCAGGACCTGGGGAGGGACCTCATTAGGATTAATTAGGACTCAATCTCATGGGCTGCATCAGCGGAGCCCAGGGCAAGTCCAGCAGTAACTGGTCATCTGGGCACTTTGCAGGTGGACTGCACTCACTGATCATTGATTCAAGTGGGAGCAAGTCCAGCCCATGGGGTATCTCTCTACACAAAGTCAGCAGCAGGAGCAGCCCCTCTTTCTGAATTCCAGTCTTGGTTCAGCAGTTGCCGTTTTCTTGGTGCAGCCTTTCTTTCTAAGTTCCATACGTCCACCAGGTGCAGTTCATCCTATGTTCTTTCTGAGTCTAATAGTATTCTGAGGCTGATAACCAAGGGTGCTGCTTTCATGCAGAGTTTGTGTTTCGGGAAAACTCGCTATTTATTGGGGTAAAAATCCCCACAAGCATCCCTACCCATTGTTACATCACATCCTTTGTAATTCGCACTTAACCCCACAGGGCACCTCTCTGCTCCAAACCAAGATTTAAAAACCTTTCCTCCCTTGTATGGAGCTGTGGGCACACTCCTGAGGTATGTTCAGTATAATGAACTTCTTCTGGAACGATGTTTCTCCCCTTTGTAAGAGATGCCAGCTTGTCTACCTTCTCTAAGGAGATGGCAAGTTAAGGCACTAAATGTGACCTGCATTTGCCTGTAACAGGAGACTAGCCCTTTGAAACTTGGCCATCCGTGGCCACAGCCCTCTGGCCCTCCTGTCAGCAGGGGTGGTGAGGGGAGGGGGGGGGGGGTCAAGATAACACCTCCTCCCACCAACATGACTTTTGTTCACCTTTCCTGGGTGTCAGTCACAGCCTCAGGCAGTAGGTTGTCTAACTACTAGAACTTTGGGGCATGGAAGTGGTGATTTTCTAAAGTCACATTTATATTATTACCTTAAATCCGACTTCAGCAGTAAGATGGGTTTAATGTAACAATTAATTTGATACATTGAGGTGCTATATTTGGTGGTGCCGAATGGAAGTTAGCACTTGCAAGTGGGACTACCAGCCTTGCTGCAGTGGAAATGACAATGGCGTGTGTTCACTTTCAGGTCATGTAAAACATAAAAGGAACATGTCCTTTTAAATATTTATCACCCTGCCTTCAGGGCTACTAAGGTCTGGGTTTGACTTATAATTATTAAAAGGAAGTTTTAGACTTAGCAAAAGGGTTTAGTTTGCATGGTATGTTGGCTGTTTAAAAACCGACCTAGAGCCATGTTTTTCCTTTGCCACTGCAGTGGTGTCACAATTAAGCACTTCAGCCCATTGCTTACATTTAACTTACGAGTCCTGGAAACACTTTGTACCATGTAGCATGGACTTATAGGTACATCAAATATGGCAATAATGTATTGGCCAATTGCACATACATTTTGATGGCCCAGAGTACAGGCACAGGGGGCTGGTCTGCAGGGCCCAGTGCACCTCATCTCAGAGTAAAAAAAAAAACAGCAGTTCAGTCCAAAAATGGGGGCAGGGTGATCATGCAAAAAGAGTCCTTTCCTTACACAATCCATATCTAAAATGAGTCACTGCCATAGGCTAACATTAATTATTAATGGGTAGTGTAATGTCTTAAGGAACATCCTCCCAATATCTTTGCATCTGTTTAGGGCAATTTCATTTTGGGTTTTTAATCCCTATTTTAAAAGATTTGACTCCGCCATTTGTAAATGTCATTTGGAGATATCGGAGAGCTCGTATATCTATTCAGTTCATTAGCTACCCTTACAGTAGGGGGGGGTTGGTCATTAGCAGGTTTTAAAGCAGATTTTTGGGTGGCCTTTGCACAACCCGTGGTACTGTGGTCTTCTAATGCATAACTGCAATAAGATTCAACCTATATATTAATTGTCCATCAGCATAAATATTTATTTTCTTGCCTCCCTGGCCATACATATCGTAACTACATTAAATGTGCACAGTTAGAGCTGATTTTAGATGCAATGCAAGGCAGATTTGGAGCGGATGGTGTCAAAAGTATCAAATTACTCCCATCAATGAATACACACCGTTCAGGTCCCTTTCTTACCATCTGTTTTTCAAATCACCATTTGTGCTAGATGTTATAATAAAAAGGGACCTGTGACAGTCAGTCAGCTGTTCAGCAGGGCGGTTTTTTGGTACTTTTCCAGACCTACAGTCTGAGTTTAACCCACCTTAACACTACTTGTATAAATACTTTCAAATGAGAAACTATTTCATACTAAGTAAATATAGAAACATAAACTTTGAATGCTCTGAATTGCTTGCATTAATATATTCAGGCAAGACTTTTACGCAGCCATGAGCAGTCGTACACAAGATGATCTTTCAGTTCTAGCAGACAAATGTACGCTTATTTATTTTTGTTTGGTCCAGTTCATTATTATTATCTGTGAACTTAAAGCGCCAGCAGTTCAAAACCACGTGCATGATATATTATGCACCCGAAAGGATGCCGAAATGAAGACTAAAGGGGAATGAAACATGTCAAAAGTGTTGAGAAGAAGCGCCTGATGTTATCCATATATTTGTGAGCTGTTCTTCACTGTGTGACTACTGGCATGAAATTGTTAGCTTCTTATCAGAACAACTTCATTCCGGCATCGAGGCTTCCATACATAATAACATGCTGGGAACAATACTGAGTGTTTTTTTTTTTTAAACATTTTTTAAAACCTTTATTTTCAAATCAGTGCACACAGCTATTTAGCCTTACATCCCGGAGGCTAGGCAGCAAATCAGTAACCAGAAGTCAAGTGTGCAAGGAGCAAGCTACCAGAACGTTTCAAGGTTGTAATTTTCTATTTTCTTTTTTATAAAAAAGGGTAACAAATACAGAAAAGAAAGCACCGAAATAAGGCAATTAAACCAGTTGTGCAACAGGGCCTGATCCCGGAGTCGGCTAGGCTCAATAGCTACAGATACAATCCGAAAACATTACTAATAATTAGAACCATAGGGGGAGAGGAAACATGGGATAGCTATGCAATCAGGACGCGTGTTGGAGGTATAGGTTACGGAGTAAGGCGTTCCTCCAGTGGGGCGGTATCAGGTGGTATGCAAATGTCACCCCTATACTCATTCCAGGCCCCCCATATCTTCCGCCATTTTTTGGGTTTACCCCTGGCCACGTACGCCGTCTTCCCTCGGAACATACACCAATCCATGTTGGCCTTCCACTGTACCACCTTCGGGGCTGTTCTCGCTCCCCACATCTGTGCAATGTCCCTTTTTGCGACCATATTTCCCAGGGTAACCCATTGGGATTGTGCGTTATTGTAATCAGTTGGGCCCCAGATATTCAAGAGGCAGCGCCGGGCCTCCGCCTGCACTTCCACCCCGGTCACCTCACTCATAACCACGTGTATCCGCCTCCAGTAGGACGCTATCGCACTGCACTCCCAAATAATGTGCATAAAGGTGGCCAGAGCGCCACAGCCACGTCTACAGAGGCCATCCACTGAATGCCCCATGTGTATTAACCTGGGACCCGTAACATAAACTCTGTGTAGAATTTTTAATTGTACCAACCGCAGCCTGGCAGGAATAGCAACTTCCTTGGGTGAGGACACCGCACATTGCCAGTCTTCATCATCGAGCTCTATACCGTCTCGCACCCATTGGTCTCTCACCCCTAAAAGGAGATCAGTGCGGACATTAATCAGTTTTTTATAGATTAGGGAGATAGGGTACTAGACGGCCATATGCCTGATAGCGCTATCTTCCAGGGGGGAATATTCAGGGATTTTCTCGCCCTCCGGCATGACTGCCAGAAGTGCGTGACGCAGCTGAGCGTACCGGAAATATTCCGTTCCGCCCAGCTGGAACTCCGTTTGCAGAAGAGCAAAAGATTTCACCTCCCCTCTCACCATCATATCTTCCACCTTGGATATGCCAATCATGTCCCACTTGTCGAAGCCCTTGGTGTGCCACAATTTACCCAGTATCTCAGAATCGTAGAGAGGTGTTGCCATTGTGAGCCTACCCATCCACCCCTGTGACTTCGTGATCGTCCTCCATATGTGCACAGCCGTTTTCGTTGGCCCAGACATTCGACCATCCAGAGATCTTGAGTACAACGCCCTGTGGTATTTCCCGTCATCCAGGAGCCACCGATCCATGGTGTAGCCCGGGCTTTCTGCAGGACTGTAGAGGCTGTGGTTTAGGGCTGCCAACTGGGAGGCCCAGTAATATCTGCGGACGTCAGGCAATGCTATACCCCCGCCATACCACGGGAGCGTAAGCTTCGTAATGGCTATGCGTGGTCTGCCATCCCAGAGCAAGGCACGTTGCAAGCTCTCAATCTCCCTAAAGTAACTAGCTGGGACCGGGTCTTGGATATTTTGTAGAGCATACAGGAACCTGGGCAGGGACATCATTTTAAATAGTGCCGCACGCCCAGGAAGGGAGAGTGGGAGTTTCCGCCAACCCTCTACGTCACGTCGGAGACGGACGAGGGGGGGGGAAGCAAATTGTTCATGTAGCGTGTCTTGGGGTCTGTTGAGATGTAAATCCCCAGATATTTAAATCCCTGTCTCGCAACCTGTATGCCACAGTCCCTTGGAAGTTGAGGCGTCCCCCCTCTCAGAACGTACAGGTGCGACTTCGACCAATTAATGACCAAGCCAGAATGCCTGCAAAAGAGGCGCAGCACGTCACACACCACAATAAGTGACTTACAAGGGGAGGTAAGATACAACAGGATGTCATCGGCGTATAATGACACCCGGTCCTCGAATCCAGGGGACCAACGGATTCCATGTATATCAGGGTGGGGCACCAGGCAACCCTGCCTGGTGCCCCTGTGGAGAGCAAACAACGCGGAAACACGGCCATTGACCGTTGCGTTGGCCAGCGGGCCAGCGTATAGAAGCTTGACCCACCCCAAGAATTCCGGAACAAATCCGAGCTTCGCTAACACTGCCCATAGGTAGTTCCATTCAAGGGAGTCAAACGCCATCGTGGCATCCAATGACGCCAGGACGGCCGGCTCTGAGTGTGTGAGCCCTGGCGAGGGCTCTGTGAAGTCTCCGAAGGTTAAGGGCAGTGTTGCGGTGTGGAATAAAGCCCGATTGGTCCGGGTGCACTAAGTCGCTAATTGCGCCAATCAATCGGTTGGCCAGCAATTTAGCCAGAATCTTAGGCTCAGCATTCAACAGAGAGATGGGACGATACGATCGGCACAGGTCTCTGGGTTTCCCTTCCTTATGGATGACCACAATGGTGGCCAACCTCTGGTCGTGGGGAAGCATGCCCTTCTCCCGCGCCTCCAGAAACATATTCCGCAGGGGCAGAGAAACGACATCGGGTTTGATTTTATAAAGTTCCACCGGTATACCATTGGGACCGGGCGCCTTGCCAGATCTAAGGGAGCGGATAGCGAGGGCTATCTCGTCTGCGGTAATTTCCCTATCTAAGTCATCCCGGTCCGTCTCCGACAGGCACGGGAGGTCCATCTCCACCAAAAGCTCTCCGGAGTCAGCCTCAGATCGGTCAGAGACCGAGGTGTAAATGGCATCAAAGTAGGCTGCAAACGTCTCAACTATTGCACTCGGATCGGTGACAGTCAAGCCGTCCTCCCCCAACACTTCTGGAACCACCCGACTAGCCCTTTCCTTTTTGTCCAGCCAAGCGATGAGCTTGCCCGCCTTATCCCCGACGTCGTAAATCCTACCCTGTTGCTCTCTACCCATGGTCCTGGCGGCGTCGGAGACAAGGTCTCTGTATTCTGACTGTTTAAGCGAGAGGATATGGAGCAGTTCAGGTGTCGGGCCGACTTCCAGCTGGGAGTCCAGATCCTTAATCTCGGCTTCGATACGAACCACGTCCGCATCTCTGCGTCTCCGGACATCTGCAATAAGGGAGAGCGCCTCACCCCTCAAGACTGTCTTGAACGCCTCCCACAGGGTGACGGCCGAGGCAACCGACCCCGCGTTCTCAGCAAAGTAGAGCTCAATAGCCGTGGCCATGAGTCCACGCGTCTTCGGGTTGCGAAAATACCACAGATTGACTATGACCACCCGCTCGGTAACCACAATATCAAAGTCGAAGGACACCCAAACCGGGGAATGGTCTGAGATGCCCCTCGCCAGTAATCGGGACTCGGAAACTGCCGAAGCGTGGGCCGCTAAGGCCAGGATATAGTCAATTCTGGAAAGACTACCATGTGCCCCGGAGTGAAATGAATATTGACTCTGGGTAGGATGCTTAAGCCTCCAGCAGTCAATCAGCCCCATGGTGTCTAGGAAATCGGGCAGCCAGGATTGCGAACTTCGGAGATCTCTGGGCGGGTATCTGTCCAAGGTCCCCGAGCAAACAGAGTTGAAATCACCCCCCACAATAAGCAACCCCTCGGGTAGGCTCAAGATGGAGCCTCCAAGATCGGAAAAGTGTTGTTTTGCAACCCAGGGGGGACGTAAACTGAAACCAGAACCAAGGACCGTCCCTCCCATCTCCCCGAGACAGCAGCGTACCGCCCCCTCTCATCAACAATGCTAGAGAGAGTTAATCTCAAGTGGGAGAGACGCGCGCACCATGATCCCCGCCCCCCGGGATCCTGAGGAGAACCCTGAATGTGCCACCATCTTGAATCCCTTCCTGTTAAGCGCTTGACACGTATTTCTCACCAAGTGTGTCTCTTGTAGCAGAATAACGTCAGGCATACATCTCCTAAACAATTGTAGAACCACCCCTCTCTTAATGCGATCACCCAAACCTTTAACATTCCAACACTGCACTTTTAGTTTCCTACCCCCCATGGTCAAATCGTGGGCCCTTGCCTCCCCCGACAGGTCTCCTAGTTACACAAACAGAAATCGAACAGTCTTTGGTTTGCCTTAAAAGAAGAAAAAAGAGAGAAAGAGAACGAACAGAACCAACAATCAAACCTCCCCCCACCCT
This sequence comes from Lissotriton vulgaris, assembly GCF_964263255.1. NCBI lineage: Eukaryota > Metazoa > Chordata > Amphibia > Caudata > Salamandridae > Lissotriton > Lissotriton vulgaris. The sequence continues at coordinate 369,054 of NW_028244590.1, forward strand.
GCACCCCTGCATCAGACTAAAAAGCCCCCCCAACCAGCAGTGTGCCTGTCGCCCCATTAACTAAACTACAGAAAGACCCTAGAGGAGAAAGGAGATCACACAGTCCCCCCCGCCACCCTCCATAACGGGAAGAAGGATATACATCTTAAAGTGCAGCAATATGTCATTGGCCATTGTCGACAGGGCCACCGACCGACAAAGTTGTGAAAGTGAAGTCTACTCTTGTTGCTCAGGGCCTCCCGAGGCGCCCTCCGAACGTTCTTCTCGTTTCTCCTGTCTGTGCGGCAAGGTGTCCAGCCATTCGCTGACCACTTCGGGCATGTCAAAAAAAACAGCACAGCCATCATGCTCGATTATGTAGTTTTGCAGGGAAAATCATCGAATATTTCATCCCTAAGTCTCTGAGACGTCTCTTCACTCCTGCGAAGCTGACGCTGGCGCTGAACTGCCCTAGTGAAGTCCGGGTAAAAGTTGATATCAGCATTCTGAAACTTGAAGGGCCCATTACGTCTCGAGGCCTGCAGAATCACATCCCGATCTCTGAAGTTGAACAGCCGTGCTATGATGGGTCTCGGCGTGGCGCCCAACTTCGGGCACCCCCCCCCCGGCACTCTGTGGACCCGCTCTACTGAAAAGAAACGGCTGAGGCCCGCAGGGGCCAGATGAGTTTGTATCAAGTCTTCCACAAAGAGATCAGTGGCCGAGTCCTCTGCCCCTTCCGGTACACCGATGATTCGAACGTTCTGCCGCCTGGCATGTCCCTCAAAATCTTCCAGCCGCCTCGAGTAGAGATCGTTGGCAGACCTCAGGTCCCGGACCTCCGTCTGCAGGTCCGAGACATCAGTTGTGAGGCTGGCAGTTTTGATGTCCAGCGATTTAACCCTATCGTTAGTCTTGCCCAGATCAGCTCTAATCAGGTTAAGGTCGATCACCAGAGTGTCAACTTTGTGAGTTAGGACCTCATGCTGTTTGTGCATCTCCGTCTTGATGCCAGCTATGGCCCCCATAACATCCCGAAGTGTCGGCTCCGACGTGTCTGGCGATCCCTCCCGATGGGAGTCTTTTGGCCGGGCAGCCGCATTCGGAGAGATCCTTTGTTGGGCATAGCGATCAATCTTATTCAACTGGGGTTGAGTAGTCTTCCTACTAACTCGGCTCGCCGTCCTGTCCGGTTCGCCCTTGCCCGCCATGTTGGAGCCGGGGAACTGAACAAAGGGTGGCACACCAAGGCCACTCCGGTTATGCAAAGCGGTTACAGAGAGTAGCAGCCTCCGATAGTTGTTCAGCGAAAGACCACTCCGCAACTTCGCTTGCTCCGCTGGCCGGCGTAGCAGTCACTCGTACAGCATTTCGTTCATGCATTGCGGTGCCTTTGTCGTCGGCCATCACAGAGACAATAGTCTGTCCCTGGCACGATTCTTCAGCACGGTGTAACTCCGTCCAGGAGCGTCGGATTTTAGATCGGATAGCGGCTCCCGTCTCAACGACCGTTCACCAACCAGATTCCACCACCGTGGATCAGGATTTCAGTCAGGATGTATGCGGAGGGTCTCCGGAGCTCCGAGCTTACGCGGCCATCTTGCTTGCCCGCGAAGCTCCTCCCCCCCAATACTGAGTGTTTTTAACTGTATTGCACCAATCGAATTCGTTGCTATTGTTGTAGCAATATCTTGTATATAGCTCTAGATGTGATTAGCCCCTCACCTCTATCACAGAACGGCTGGTGGATACTAATGTGACCGTTTTACAAAATAGAGCTAGCCATTCTTATGTTAAAGGGAAAAAAGGGGCTTAAGAAACTATCAGAGACTTTGAAATTGTTACTTAATGCACAGTTTTTTTTTAATCATTTTTTTTGTAAGTGTATAATACATTTGATATATGAAATGTAATGTGTGCGATGCTCCTTTATTATTTTTCTTTGTTCATCAATCCTAAATCATGTAATTGTCTGCTGATTTGATATTTACTCTGCCCAAGCCTCCCAATTAAAAAAAGATAGAATCTTTATCTCTTCCTGCTCCAATGCTGGAAGGCTCAACTAGAGCTTGAAACAATCCAGCTGGTGAGAGGAGATTATGTCTGTATACATTCAAATATGAAGTTGGATTGTTGCAGAGAGATTGGAAGGGGATATTCTCAGAGGAGCAGCATTCTGGAAATATGAACATCCTGATGAAAGCGAAAAGACTGCTAGAAGATGAGGGGCAAATATTTTTGAAAGAGGTAGTGTGCAAAAGCACTTTTTCGTGTCCATGTCTCCCAGATTGTTTGCATGGCATGTTCTTGCCTCTGTTTATGTTCTGGCTGTCTAATAGCATGCCACATTGATCTGAGCTCTGTGGTATGCCATATTTTTGTGCATTTCCAGGCCGATGAGCAAATACGATGTTTAGACTGAGGGACAAAGTGATCTACCAAGTAGATTACATTGTTTTGAAGTGATGGTGTCCCAGAAGCAGAACCTTTGAGGTTGCAAATGTTGGTATGTTGACTATGTCTGTTAGAGCCTCTGAGATAGCTATCTTATGCCACATTCTGTGTCTCCTTTTTGGTGCCTTAGCTCGCTTTATGACTGAGGTCAGATATCAGTTACAGAAAGGAGACCAGAGATTGGTCAAAGCTGGGAACTTGCGCCATCATAAGACCAGTGGTGGGGTTGGCGAAGGCCTGGGAGGGGGGAGGGGGGGATATCGGGGGGGGGTGGAGGGTGAGCAGAATCGAGCCAATGGTCTCTAGGGATTGAGTGACTGGGAGTGTGGTAGAAGACCTGTTAGGATGCCAGTGAGAGGGTGCTTGTAATTTGAAGCTACTGGAAGGTTTATGGCATCTCAATAGATAAACCCTGTCCTATATTCCCCTTGCTATTTAGCAGTAGGATCTTGAAACCCAAGGGGGGCTTAACTAGTGGGATAGAGGTGTTGATATTCCAGGGTCCTTTCACAGAGTTAGGCAGTTTTCTGAGTAAGTGCTATATGCTTCTAATAGGAAAGAGTAGAAATGTTTAGTCCTCTTATCTTATCTTATCTTATTCGGGATTTGTTAAGCGCACGGTCACCCAGAGGTTTCATGGCGCTGAGAGACAGAAGGTGACTGATGAGACAGATGGTGACAATGCTCTAACCGTGCGCTTGTTTGAATAGCCAGGTCTTCAAGGTCTACATCCTCTTGGATGTAACAGCTTGCTAGGATATCTGCCATTGGCTGTGTGTGTCAGGATTTTGACTGTGCACTGGCTAAATGACTTGGAGTGTTTGAAGCGAAAGCATTAAGGTGAGTGGAGAAAGGTTCTTTCTATCCGGTAGGCCCTGCTTCGATTTCATGATGAGCCTGGGGAAAGACCAACGCAGAAAACTATAGGTTAGATGTGAAGGAGGTCACACTTTTGTCTGATAGCTTGCTTCCAGTTTGAGTAGGAGATCAAGGCATAGTTCCTGTCTGCTACTACTTGCAGGCAGATATTCCACTGGCTATTGATCCTGAACTGCAGATACTGACTGCACTTTTGCTTCCCAATGCACCGTTATTAAAGTGTATTAACTTGTTGAAATAATTTTTTTGTCAGTAAAGAATTTTTGTAACAGGCTAAATGTGTGCTCTTATTGCTCGTGCCTAGCATGCAGCACCATAGCACTTAATGTGAGTTATACGTGGAGTTTGTTTGGGAAAAGGCACATTTCATTTCTCTGATCTATGGTAATTAAATGTTAGGCCATTGTGGTCGCCTTGTAGTGTAAAGCAATCTGTAGACGTCTAATGCAACAGAGGAAAGAAGACCTTGTGTTGACTTTGCTTATTACAGCTAGTCCCTTTATTTATTTATTTATTTATATATTTATTTATATATTTATTTATTTATCTATCTACTTAATGCATTTTTATATAGCGCGGACTTTACCCGAAGGTGTCAGAGCGCTGTACAATAGAACCAGTTATGTTACATGAGAGAATTGGTACAAAATAAAACGTCACAAAAATAAACGGGCTAGGTAGATTAAAACCATATAGGCAATAACACAAAATCAGACACAGCAATCAAGGGTGGGGAATGAACAATAAGGTATTACAAATTTACAATGATGAACTAACTTCCTGTAGGGGGGTCTGAGAATGAGGGTGTTAGTTCTGAAAGTGTCTTTGGAAGAGAAGAGATTTATGGTCCGCTTTGAAAATCTGAATGGAGGTGGTGGCACGGAGCAATGGCGGAAGTGAGTTCCAGATTCTCACCACATTACCTGAGAACGATTGAGCCATCGATCTTTCCTTTTTGAAGTTGGGGGGCTCAAGCTGAAATTTTTCAGCATTCCGAGAAGGTCTCGAACTGCCTGACATTTTCAGTTTATTCGCCAGGTAACGAGGGGAGGAAGTGTGCAAGGAAAGGAAATGAGAGGAAAGGAGGTAAAGGGATGTGGTTGGCAAACCAGGAATCTGATTGAAATCTTTTGTGAAAAGTGTGGTCTTCGGGTCTTTCTATAATATCAGATAGTTTGCCTCAACTCTTAGTGCTTGGTGAAGTTTACCCAGAGTTGTACTTCAGTTTTTTTTTCATGGATTGCCTGCCTAGTTTTTTTTAATTGGAAGATGTAGGGAGATAGTTTCTAAAGACATTTGGAGCCATGTTTCCAGAAGAATTGTGCATGGTGCATAGAATGATGAATTTAAAACTTTGCTCTACTTGGAGGCACTGGAATACTTTCTAAGAGAATGTAGCACGGTTGCTTTTAACTATGATAAAGTACAGCTTCAGTGGTCTGATTTGCATCTTTTGGAATTATGCAGTCTGTTTCTTTAGAAGTTTCCAAAGTTGACATAGCAGTAGTCCAGTTACTGACAGTTTAGTCTTTTTCCTAGATGGACACAATGATCCAGTTGGAGAAGCTTAAGGACGTCCTGGGTATGTTTAGCTTGCAATTCCTTCCCCTTACCACAGCACGTATTTCTTAAGAGCTGGAAGCCAGAGACAATTCTCTGGTATCTTGATATTTGACCTAATGTAGCATAGACGGGTAAGGCTATCAATGTGATGGAGCCAAGCAGTGCAACCTGCTCCAGTCATCTCATTCTTTGTACCATTTTGAGATTGCAAGCTCTTGCATTCATGCAAAAGAACGTTCTCCAGACATGCAGTGGTGTTTCTTGGTTCTGCGCACCCATTCTTGGCATAGCTGAGTGTTGTCAGCTTAAATTTGGTACTGAATTTTGTTTCTGTTACCTGAGTTTGGTGTCCGATGTGCTCATTGAAATTCCAGGTGGGTTAGCTGGATCCTTGCTGTTTTCTTCTTAATGCTGGAATTTATAGTACCACTTTGGAACTGTAAGCACTGACCGTCCAGGATATCTCTGGTTTATTTTGAGTCTTACTAGAGGTTTTCATTCATTCATGAAGTTATAGCAGTCACATTTGCTGAAAATACTACCAGGATTATGACTGCCAATTGGATTTTACCTAGCACAGTGAGAATGTCTTCTCTGATAGATGCCAGCTAAGATTTCATTTCTCAGGCATGTAGTGGATTATGTTAATCTTTTAGATAGACAGCAAAACACACAAGGTGATGGACGGAATGTTGCACGATGATAAAACATTCACCCCCAGTCACAGATCTGGGTTTAATCCATCGTTATTTTGCTCACCACGCCACCCCAGTTCAGACATGGCCATATGCAAATCAGTCTTGACCCTGTGCCTCATGGGAACAGTCCAGCCCGAACTGCCAAGCCATGTCTTCCCTGGACCGGAATAAAGCATCCTAGGACCGGTTTCTGGCTATCGGCTGTCATCAGCCAGGATAGCTTGACTCCAGTGGCGTAGTGAGCATGGGACCCACGTCTGGGCCTACCCTTCCCACATAGGGCGAACAGCAAAACACACAAGGTGATGGACGGAATATTGCACAATGACAAAACATTCACCCCCAGTCACAGATCTGGGTTTAATCCATTGTTATCCTTTAGATGGACTCCAGACATTGGTGGGGGACTTTTTTTTCTAGAACTTTGCTTGGGAAGGGGAGGTTTGAGATAAGCTGGATATGTTGTGGATTCATAGCATTGGCTGTCTTTTTTAAAATATGTAAACCTTTTTAGTAGAAGTGTCTTTGTAGAATTTTAAATGACCTGGCACTTGATCTAAAGTGGAAAGAGGGTCTCAATCTGGGTGAACTCCGCCACTGGAGTTGTTAAGCATTTTTGATCCACATAGCCACTCGCATTGCGACTAACAGACTTGATGCTACAATCCATCTGTCTGTCTCCAGTCCCTTATTTAGGCTCATCATGTATGACTGATGATATGCCATCATTAGGGATCGCCTTACTGTTGTCAATGTTGACAAGATCCCCTGGGTTTACAATCTGTAATGTATGTTTTTTGGGATCGGTTTATGCATTTTTGTTTTTCAAAAACCCTCAAAATATGACCTCAAATGTAAAAGACATTATTAAATCTTCTTTTTTTGCTGAGGTTAGTCCTCTGGCCAATCACTTACAATTTTATTTAGACTTTATCATGAATCGACAGTATACATTTTATCTTACAAGGTTTTGGTTAGGCACAGTGCACTTTTTGGTGGCTTATCTATGTCCAAAAGGTTGGTCGGATAAGCTGACGCCATGTCCTTGTGATAATTCATCCAAACAAAGCACCCTGCACTTAGTACTATTTTGTGCAATTTATGAAACAACAAGAGCATTGAGTGAACAAAGTCCCTCTACCTATAGAGAAGGGTTTAGATATCTGTATTCATTGATCTCTAAAGAAATCGCGGCTGTGAACTTTATAAGGGGTGCCTGTGAGAAAGTTACAGAGCGGAGCAATACCCGTACCAAATGGGTGACGGTTCCAACCAGACTACAAGATCCAGACTCCTCTACTCTGTTTCCACAGAGACACGGTCAGAGCTGCAACCCGGAAGTTCCGCCTTTGCGAACCGGAAGAGGATGCTCGGGACCAATAATAGGAGAGTGGAATGACTGTGACGGGGAGGAAGAAGAACGCAGGAAAAAGATTACCAGGAAGGAAGACGCGGGACCCGACCAACGGAAAGAAGACGCGGGACCCGACCAACGGAAAGAAGACGCGGGACCCGACCAACGGAAAGAAGACGCGGGACCCGACCAACGGAAAGAAGACGCGGGACCCGGTTTACGGAGAGAAGAAGACGCGGGACCCGGTTTACGGAGAGAAGAAGACGCGGGACCCGGTTTACGGAGAGAAGAAGACGCGGGACCCGGTTTACGGAGAGAAGAAGACGCGGGACCCGGTTTACGGAGAGAAGAAGACGCGGGACCCGGTTTACGGAGAGAAGACGCGGGACCCGGTTTACGGAGAGAAGACGCGCGACCCGGTTTACGGAGAGAAGACGCGCGACCCGGTTTACGGAGAGAAGACGCGCGACCCGGTTTACGGAGAGAAGACGCGCGACCCGGTTTACGGAGAGAAGACGCGCGACCCGACACAGAGAAAACCTGGACGCCGGCGGAGAGTACCGAGGACGTTGAAGACGATGGGTCCGAGGACTGGTGGTGTCCGGAGGTGGCTGGGGAGCGGCCGTGACTCAGGAGAGTTACGGCGGAGCCAGGTGAGTGTTTTGTATGAGAATTGAGAGAGAGTGAGGGTGGAAGAAGAAGCGGGTGGGGAATTTCGGGACAAGGGATAGAAGCGTATAACAGAGGGTACTGTTGATAAAACCTTTTTGTGAACAGATACGCCCACCAATAAAGAACCCTTATTTTGAACGAGTGTGCACCATTCCTTTTCACGACTTAGGCACTTAAATTCAACCCCTCCTTTCTCCTATACTTCATCCTTGGCTATTAGAACTATCGAGGCACCGTAGCAAACATAGTGCACAAAGGTGTGGTGATGGGAGTAAATCCTTAAAATAGCGCCATATAACATTCTGACGGCTCCTTTTACTCTCTTTATCCTCCTATGAGCCTCCAGGGTGACCGCCACTGTCAAGGACAACCAGAAGGAAGAACATCACCTTTGTTCTCACCAGATCATTCCAGCTCACGGGATTTGTCGGATGAAGAAGAAAATCACCCTGTAACCGTATCGCACCAATCCACAACTCTTACTTTGTCTAATAAACCATCATTTAAACCTTTACTTAAGCCTTTTGCCTGTTCATCAAACCTGCCCTCCCACAAGTGGTGTCAGAAGTGGGATCCCAAGGTGAAATGGAGGCTGCCCAGCAAAAACAGCTGAAAACCAAGAACATTTGGGAAAGGTTATGGAACGTTTTTTGACTGTTGTCGAAGAAGATCGAGGAAAATTGCACCAAGTACTCGCTGGTCAAGAACAGACTCAAGGGGCCGTTATGGACAAACTCACTACGGCTCTGGGACAACAAAGGGGTCCTACAACTCTACTACAACGATATGTAGCTGGAGAAGATCCTGATTTCTTCTTCAGTAATTTCGAACGCATGGCAAATTCAGCCTCATGGCCCGCAGACAAATGGGGTCAGTATTTGGGACCACTGTTATCAGGAGATCTACAGGCCGCATACCAAGCTGCCACCCTCCAAGGAACAGTTCCCTATACGGATATAAAAAAATGCATTTTAGAGAGGCTGGGAATCGATGATGAAACGTATAGAATAAAACTAAGACAAATGAAAGAAGGGCCTCAGGAGACACCACTTGCTCTGTACTTTAGGGTAAAAGACATGGCTGACCGTTGGTTGAAACCTGCCAATACAGATAAGGATGGAATCATGGCAAAGATTTATCTGGAACAATATCTGACTTCCCTACATCCTCCCATTCAACAGTGGGTTCGACAGCAGGAGAATCTCACTTTAGGAACTGCCGTGGAAATAGCTAGTGCTTACAGTAGAGCCCAAGACTTCCAGAAAGGGAGAGAAGACAATATAGGAAAGACCGGGGGACCCCCTCTTCATAGGCCGACAAGACCTCCCATAGCCAAGAAACCTGAGCCACTTGCTCTTGTCCCCAACACCCCAATGCCCAGTGTCCCGTTCATCAGACCTCCTGTAACTGGACCCCAGTGTTTCCAATGTGGAGGGATGGGACATATAGCCCGATTTTGTCCACAACGAGAGGAGCCTATGGAAATAGAGATGGCTCGCAATTACTGTTGCTCTCCCCTAACAAAAAACTTCCTCCTTACAAATGTACTGTCTCTGTGAATGGACAGCCAGTTACCGCTTTAGCTGACACAGGATGTTTGCATAGTGTAGTTCGACCTCAAGACCTAGGCAATAATATAGGTCCCATTGACTGTATGGTTGCAATTAAATGTGTACATGGAGATACCAAACCATATCCCACCGCTAAAGTATTGATTCAACATCCTCAGGATCAAGGCACGTCCTTAACTGTAGGTCTAATACCCCGACTACCAGAACAAGCCATCCTGGGTACCGATTACGTCAAACTTCTTCAGTTGCTACAGGAGACAGGATCAGAGGAAGTAAATGAATGGCTGTCTACAGCTCCTTTTTCTAGAGACACAGACAAAGAGTGGCCAACTTCTAAACCACAGAAAAGCCGAAGTCAGAGAAGGGCTGAGAAAGGGATAAAAACCTTAGTAATGCCGATCATTTCGGTAGAAAACCCGTGGGAAACAGATCGCAATTTTCATGCTGCACAGCGAGAGGATCCTATACTTCAGGAGGCCTGGAAAAAAGCGCTTGATGAAGAAGACCCATAACATGTAGGTCCACATTTTTTTACTAAAAATGGATTGTTTTTTCGGAAAGGAGGTCCTGACCAAAAAGCTCAGTTGTTAGAACCAGAACCCTTTCGAGAAAAGGTATTATATCTTGCACATAGTCACCTTTTAGGGGGACATTTTGGGGCGGACAAAACTGAGAACTATTGTAGGAAACTTCTATTGGCCAGGGATATACCAGCAAGTAAAGAGATACTGTAGAGAATGTCCTATTTGGCAACGACATAGTCGTTATTATCCCCCCAGAGCCCCGTTGCTACCACTTCCCATTATCAATGATCCTTTTAGTCGAGTAGGCATGGACATAATTGGTCCCCTGTTGCCTTCCCGTAGTGGATATAGATACGTCCTAGTTATGGTTGATTATGCCGCTAGATTCCATGAGGCCATACCTCTCCGTCGTCCTGGCACAACTAATATAGCCAAAGCTATGATTGGAATATTTTCCAGGGTAGGATTTCCCAAAGAGATTCTAACTGATCAGGGAACTCCTTTTGTCTCCAAATTGATGAAAGACGTATGCAAACAGTTAGGAATAAACCAAATCAGAACATCGGCATATCGTCCACAAACGGATGGGTTGGTGGAAAGATACAACGCCACTATTAAAGCTACTCTTAAAAAGCTACTGGATCTAGAAACCAGAAAGTGGGAAGACATTCTTCCCTTGGCTCTTTTTGCCATCAGGTGGAAGGAACAAAAGAGTACAGGTTATTCTCCTTTCGAGTTACTCTATGGGCATAAACCCCGTACCTTCTTAGATATGGCCCAAGAACAGTGGGAGACCGAACGAGACTATACCAAACCTTTACCAGAATATGTGTCAAATCTAAAAACACATTTAGGTCAAATACGAGAGATAGTTAGAAACAATTTGGAAGAGGCACAGAACGCACAAAAGATCCAATATGACAAAGGGGCCAAACTGAGAACTTTCCAAGCAGGCGATCTTGTGTTACTTATGATGTCATCATCAGACCAGAAACTGTTAGGACAGTGGCAGGGACCATACACAGTACTTCAACAAGTCACCCCTGTAACTTACCGCATAGAAGTAGACGGCAACAAAAGAATCTCGCAGATATACCATGTGAATCTGCTGAAGAAATGGGAAGGACCGGCTCCAGTGGCTGTACATAGCGTAGGAACCCCAGGACCCCTGTTCCATCAGTGTATTGATCCGGAATTGCCTATGACTTTACAAGAAGGGTTAATCGAGATGTTACAACCTCTTGATTTTGTCTTTTCCACTAACCCAGGGGTAACCAACCTTATTGAGCATGCCATAAAAACGCCACCTGGTAAACGATTTAGACTAAGACCCTACCGCATACCTGAAGCGAGACGACAAACCATAAGAGAGGAAGTACAAAAGATGTTACAGATGGGAATTATAGAACCATCTAAAAGTGAATGGAATTCTCCCATTGTACTTGTGCCTAAACCAGATGGGTCGATTAGATTTTGCATTGACTTTAGAGAGGTGAACAAGATTTCAGAATTCGATACCTATCCACTTCCTCGAGTGGATGAAATGGTAGAAAGAATAGGGAAAGCCAAATACATCAGCACCCTAGATCTGTGTAAAGGTTACTGGCAGATACCTTTAAAAGAAGAAGATAAGGAAAAAACAGCCTTTTCTACACCCGACGGGTTGTACCAATTTAGAATGTTGCCTTTTGGTTTACACTGGGCTCCTGCAACGTTTCAGAGGGCCATGAATACCATTCTAAGGCCTTATGATGATTTTGCTGGAGCATACATTGACGATATTGTGATATACAGTGACACATGGGAACAACACTTAACCCATCTCACCACAATCATTCAAACCTTAGGTTCTCAGGGTTTAAAAATCAACCCAGCCAAAAGCCATTTGGCTGCTCAAACGGTCAAGTATCTAGGATACTTATTGGGGAAAGGTGTCATAAGACCTCAACCGTCGAAATTATCGGCCATTTCCCAGATACCTTTTCCCAAAACAAAGAAAGATTTGAGAGCATTCCTGGGTTTACTAGGTTATTATAGGAGATTTATTCCTCAGTTTTCCCAGATGGCAGCACCCTTGACTGATCTTCTACAGAAGAATTGTAAAACGGAGCAGATATTACAATTCCCACCTAATAAAGTACGACACTCCTTTGAGAATCTAAAAAGAGCTCTAACATCGAACTCTGTCTTAATTAGTCCAGATTATTCTCGTCCCTTTGTCTTGCAAACAGACGCCTCTGATCATAGGTTAGGGGCAGTGCTTTCACAAGAGGCACCCCAGGGAGAGAAACTGATTCTGTACATTAGCCGTAAACTCTTCCCTCGAGAGAAAAACTATGCAACAATCGAGAAGGAGGCCCTCGCCATCAAATGGGCAATAGAAACCTTGTGGTATTATCTGGAAGGAAGAGAATTCACTTTGTTCACAGATCATGCACCATTAGAATGGTTAGCTAGGAATAAAGGCCATAACGAGAGAGTGCTGAGGTGGTTTCTATTCTTACAACCTTATAGATTCCATACTCGACATAGAAAAGGGCGAGAACAAGGAAATGCAGACTATCTGTCGAGATATCCACAAGAGACACAAACCCCTATAAGAAAGACAGCAAGGGAAAGGGGATGTGAGAAAGTTACAGAGCGGAGCAATATCCGTACCAAATGGGTGACCGTTCCAACCAGACCACGAGATCCAGACTCCTCTACTCTGTTTCCACAGGGACGCGGTCAGAGCTGCAACCCGGAAGTTCCGCCTTGGCGAACCGGAAGAGGATGCTCCGGACCAATAATAGGAGAGTGGAACGACTGTGACGGGGAGGAAGAAGAACGCGGTAAAAAGATTACCAGGAAGGAAGACGCGAGACCCGACCAATGGAAAGAAGACGCGGGACCCGACCTGAGGAAAGGAGAAGACGCGGGACCCGGTTTACGGAGAGAAGACGCGGGACCCGACACAGAGAGAACCTGGACGCCGTCGGGGAGTACCGAGGACGTTGAAGACGATTGGTCCGAGGACTGGTGGTGTCCGGAGGTGGCTGGGGAGCGGCCGTGACTCAGGAGAGTTACGGCGGAGCCAGGTGAGTGTTTGTATGAGAATTGAGAGAGAGTGAGGGTGGAAGAAGAAGCGGGTGGGGAATTTCGGGACAAGGGTCAGAAGCGTATAACAGAGGGTACTGTTGATAAAACCTTTTTGTGAACAGATACGCCCACCGATAAAGAACCCTTATTTTGAACGAGTGTGCACCATTCCTTTTCACGACTTAGGCACTTAAATTCAACCCCTCCTTTCTCCTATACTTCATCCTTGGCTATTAGAACTATCGAGGCACCGTAGCAAACATAGTGCACAAAGGTGTGGTGATGGGAGTAAATCCTTAAAATAGCACCATATAACATTCTGACGGCTCCTTTTACTCTCTTTATCCTCCTATGAGCCTCCGGGGTGACCGCCATGGTCAAGGACAACCAGAAGGAAGAACATCACCTTTGTCCTCACCAGATCATTCCAGCTCACGGGATTCGTCGGATGAAGAAGAAAATTACCCTGTAACCGTATTGCACCAATCCAAAACTCTTACTTTGTCTAATAAACCATAATTTAAACCTTTACTTAAGCCTCCACGCCTGTTCATCAAACCTGCCCTCCCACAGAGCCCTTGAAATCAGAAAGCGATGCAGGTGAAGACTTTTATGGAGTGACATGCATTGAAACTCTTATATTAAGTGTGATAAATATTTTTAAAAGGCATGAATTGTCGTCGTAAGCTGGTAATGTTTTTATTTCATATCACGTTGAGCTCTTAACTTAATGTTTTAAAACCTCCTGAACATAGTATTCAATTAAGTTTAATATTATAATACTTTTATGAGTTATCTCCCTTTTAAATCGCTATGTACTTGATTATGTGCTTCTATGAATTGCTTAATGAATCGATTAAATCCTTGTGATGATGATGAATTGCTGGGAGAAATGCACCAGCATAATGACACCTATTTAGGTTTTATGTTTTAAAGTTTTATATATATTCTTAACCATTGTAAGTGTGCATTTTATTCCATTCATCTCAATGAGTTGTTTTGAGCTGCCCATAGTAGAAAATAACACAGATAATCTGGGTGACATAGTGGACCCTTAAGAAGTCAATTTGCAAGGACTCTCGTTTTGAGGTTTTTGTTCATTTCAGTTGCAGCTGCCTTGGGATGGGGGTGGTGGGAGATTAATAAATTAGATAAATTAATCTTTGGCCACTGCCCCTTCTCCTTCGTCCTCACTCAGCACTGCAGCAGGAGCGGAAGGGGAAGCACCCAGACTCATGGACTCTCCCAGCCAATCACGAAGCTGCATGAGCAGCGTTGTGATTGGTCTGAACGGCTGCTCTGGCTGTACCTAGGCATGTTCTCCACCGGGCTGTATTATCACAGCCAGGTGGAGAACATGCTAAGTGCGCATGACTGTTGGCCAGCCCAAGAGGGCCAGCCAAACAGTCATGTCCATTTAGGTAGTGCAAACCACTCCTCACTCTGGCGAGCTCAGTCCCCCCGACCTGACTCAGAGTCCTGCAAGGAAAAATAAAATGATAATAAAGTCTTGTTATTATCATTTTCTTTTTTGCACTGCTTATAGAGTAGTGGGGCAACACTCCTCCGCCATAGCAGAGGGGCCGCCACTGTTTCCTTTGGTTTTGGCCTTAGTATTGTGGTAGCACTTTGATAATCGATGTATCATGACTTATCATGACTTACATTTTTCTATCTACTTACACTGTTATGAGCTATGATTTTGTATTTATTTAGCTTTTATCTATTTATAATGCCTTGTGCTGTGTACTTTTATGGTTTATTGAACTTAAACAACGTTGATTGATTGGTTTACTGATCATAGGTTGCTATGGGGTGGGGCCTTACCAGGGTTGACGACGAGACTTCGGTGATGATTGAATCAGAAAACTTCATGAGATGACTCTGATAATGAAGGTGTTCGTCATGATGTGTGGGTTTGTATGATCTCGTGTAGTTTCTGTAATTACATTAGATGGTAACCTCTCAAATGTTATGTTAGTTGAATGGCACTGGTACAGCATTTTCCACCATTGCTATTGCACTTTAATGCATTTAGGTGCCTTTTTTGGTCAGGTCTGGAGGAATCATCATTTAATACTGTATATTGTTTCTTGTTAGGTTGTGTGTAATTGTAGCACAGTATTTATTTGTTGCGTAGATCCAGTGTGTGCTGTTGTATCCTGGTGGTACAGGTGAGCGGTTGTGGGCACTGTAATATCCACTTATGTGGTGCATCTGTACTGTACTGTGTTGGATGTGTGTGGTATTCTGCCTAATAGGTTGTTTGAAGTATGTGTGAAATACTTAGTTGGAAGTGCGTTAGAGAGGACCTGGTAGGACCCAATCCTCTATCATATAGGTTTACATTTTTTTACGAAGCAAGAATGTCTAATCTCTTAAAAGAGAAACGCCTCCCTTGTGCCTTCCTAAGGAAGCAACATGAAAGGTCATGCAGCTAGCTATTCTTAAGGCTTTTCTTGCCTTTCTCCTGTTCCGTGGGTGGGAGCCATGTTATTTATTCTGGCCCCAGTCTTTCTTATTATCTGTCTCTTCATCTCTCTTCCGAACCCTGCATGGTGTGCTCTGGCTTTCCGTCTTGGCCTCTGAGATAGGTGGCCTCTTTTCTGGTCAGCCTGAAGCATGCACTGACCTGTCTTATGCCCTCAGCACTGAGATAGTTTACATTTATGTTGCCCTTTGGTGTTGTCTTATGGTCTGGTCTATCACTGCCCTTTTATTCTAGATTAGAATGTTATGGCCTCTCTTCCCCCACCCAGAGCTGAAAATCTCTGATCTTTTTGTCAGACATTCAGTGTTAGTGGTCTTAATAGGGCTATGGCCAACCCTGCTGCCATTTTACACATCTCGCCTAGCCCTGACCCGCCTCTGAGGGCACAGAAATCGAGGCAGGAAAACAGAAGCTGACAGAATGAAAAGGCCGTCCACACTGAGTGAGTATATTGGGTGCACCTCTTATGCACCCTCTCCCGCAGTGGTGCACCAAGCCTCCGCTATAAAATCATGATTGCTGCTCCCTTGCTCCTTCAATGCATTATTTTTGTAAGCAAAGCAGCGCCCATCTCTCCGTCCTTGTCCGTAAGCTCTGATCTATCTGGGGGCAGCAGACAGGAGCCAAGTCTTGCTTCAGGGGCACAGGGAGGGCACCACCACGTCATAAGTACCCAAGTGCCCAGGGTTATTGGAATAACAGTGCTCAAATCTCTCCCTTAGCTCAGTGACCATCTTGCTTCCTCTAGATCCAGAGACTCGCCTTTCCTTGCAAGCCAGCTCACAACGCTTGGAGTTAGTCCAGAGGGGTCATTATAGGGTTTCCAGTCAGTGACTCCACACATTGACTGTCGGCAAACACCTCGCAGACACGTCAGGAGTACACAGCAAAGTTAATATCAGATACTTGATATTTTTCTCCTACTCTGCCGTATTTGCCTGAGGCCTCCTAGGCGCTTTATAATAAATTGTGTTTAAAAAAAAACAAGATCTCGCCTTAGTAATGCAGCAATCCTTTCACATAGTCTGTTTTCAGATACACACATATATTTTTGGGGAGAAAAAAAATAAATGTAAATTACTTGTTAGAAAATCTATAAATGTTTTGAAAAATGGCGAAACAGTTTTGGGGATGTAAAAACTCACTGAAAACCGTTGTCTAGTCTAATGCTCTTTAGTTTCAGCACTGTGAATTCGACGCTATTTTAGCCCGCTGAATCCAATGAAGCATTTATTCTGTTATTAATTTATTATGAGGGGTAAAGTGAAGAATGAAAATTGAAAACTGAAAGACCTAACTGCCAAAAAGACCAAGTGTGCAGTACATGCATGGGTATTGGGGTGCTTTACGTAAATGGAAGGGTCGTGTGTAACTAATCATTGTGGTATTTCTATCATCTGCAAACGCATTACAAATCGAAGCAGAAGTGCTAACGAACTTGATAGTTTTGCGTTGTTGTCAAAAGATAAAATGAACATCCATTTGTTTTTGTTTGTATATTACATTTTTTATAACAATGAATGTCGTACATTTGCCGAAGACCAACGTATGTGATGTCACCACTATAAACAAAATACTTGTTGACTCACGAGGTGATGATGATAAACCTACTACTAAAATATCACGCATATGAAATCTCCTAAATTGGAGCGGGCGGCTTCAAATTGGTCTTACATTTTTGCATAAATGAGAGGAGGACAACAAAACAGCATTCCAGACTGGGGCGTGTTAGGATGCTGTTTAGAACAGGAATCTGCAATCGACAAACCAGGTAATCGTTTCCATGTAACCTTTTAATGTCCAGTACACTGCAGTGACATGAGAACATGATTAGTAAAACGAAGACACAAATCTTGGAACGTTCGTCGTTTGGGAAATCAGGCTAGGGCTTGGCTAGAGAATGTGTTGTCAACCACATGGGTCTGTAAATCAAAAAGAAGAGGTTGAGAGTAGACACCTTCACTTCTTATTAATTGCTTACTGTAATTTTATAGAGTAAAATGCTGCAAAGATGATGATCGCGTTCTTAGTTAGCCAAAATTCATATTCTGCCATGCGCTGTTGTTTAACCTGAATACTTTCATCAGAGTCGTGTCCATCATTTGGTCAAATACCCCTAAACATTTGAGGGTCAACAGTCTTTAATCATTGAAGCACATATTGCTGGCGTGACTTCGGCTGCCTCGATGTAAGTTACTCTGTGAGATGTAGAAGACCTTCCAGAATGCGATGTAAATGCTGGAGTGAGTGCTGTTTATCTACAGGAGATATGACTGCTGTGCCCTGTGTCTCTCTCAATAAATATTTAGCTGGTTTGTGCTATCACATAATGGGATGAACCGTATTCATATTCTTTTGACCATGCTTTGACAGGAGCAGCGTGGCGAAACTGGTAGGCCACATACCTCCATGCATGATGGAACACACAACCACCAGTGTGGTTTCATGTGCTCTTGAACATGGCCATCAATCCTCCGATCAGACTCCTCCTTTGGGAGAATCTTCTGTCGCAGCAGCATGGGACAGTCCTCCACCCGTATCTGCCCAGCCTCCACCTCCTGTGTGGAGATTGAGTGGAGACAGTTGACAGCTTTCGACCTTTCTCCAGAAGTCTGTAATGTTATCTTGGCAGCCAGGTATCCCTCCACCAAAACGGTATACGCCTGTAGATGGAACAAATTTGTGGCATAGTGCACAGCAAAGGTTATGGACTCCCTTTCTGCCCCTCTTTCAGAGGTTCTCCTCTTCATTCTTTCTTTGGCCCAGCAGGGCTCTGCTCTGGGCACTCTTAAAGGCTATCTTTAGACCATTTTGGCCTTTCTTCGCCTTTCAGATCAACCTTCTCTTTTCAATTCCCCCTATTGTAAATCGTTTCCTTAAGGGCATTACTCACGTGTTTCCTCCTATTCCGTTAGTAATGCCCCAATGGGACTTGAATCTTATTCTGATCTCCCTTGTGTGCGCTCCTTTCGAGCCTCTACATAACTGTCCTCTCAGAAGTTTGACAATCAAAACTGCCTTTTAGGTTGCTATCCGCTTCTGCTCTCAGATTGAGTGAGCTTCAGGCTCTTTCTTCCATACCTCCTTTCTGTTCATCCAGACAAGGTTGTCTTTCGCACTAGGCCTTCCTTTCTTCCTAAAGTGGTTACCTTTTTCCATATAGGACAGACCATCACTTTGCCTACCTTCTTCCCGCCCCGCATCCTTCTAAAGAGGAGGAGAGGCTCCACTATCTGGAGCCAAAAGGTGCGCTTTCATATGGCCGGGATGCCCGCCACCCCCTCCCAACACCAATTCCCCAAGGGAGGAGACAGACACAGGTTTGAGCTTTTGGGAGGCGGGGGGGAGTTACCCCCCCGGCCGTATTTATTAAAATATGAAACAAAATTTAAAACATTAAATTAAAACGTTTCATGAATTATGTACAATTTTACTTTCATTACATTTTGATGAAGACATGTTCTTTGGCTAACCTTAACAGATCTCTAATACAAAGGTTTCCTAGCCGAGTCTAGCATCCTGAAAATGCATACATTCTAACTTAAAATTGTACATCCTAGCATTAAGGGCCAACGGCAAGGTCTTAACCGGTGTCAGATCCCTACTACCAAACTCCCGCCCTCACGGTGTGAGTGGCGCATGTGCAGAGGACTTTACCCTCGTTGCCAACTGTAACTTCCCTTGTCGTGGGGGCCCCCTTTCACTCGACGCCATCTTAAAGGTCGTCCGAGTTCCCGTGTGAGGTATCTGTGAGAAGGACAGCGTGGACTCCCCCACCCCCCCTTCTCCACACTCTCTTCCGCCGGAGCGGATATCCGGCCCCCGGGAAATTCGTAGGAGGCGCATCTAGCCATCTCCCCCCTGGGAGGGGCCTATGGCCGTCTCCCCCTAGGCGACCCATCCGTAGTGGGTGCCGCCTCCCCGTGGGAGGGGCCAATGGCCGCCTCCCCCCGGGCGCTCCCATCCATTCTGGGTGGCGCCCCCCCTAGGGACCTTGAAATTACTGCTCACCGATCATGACCTTACCGCCCAACCAAAATAAATACGACAGTTGTTTTACCTACTAAGGAAAGAAAATTACGCCTAATCTGAAACAGCTTGACGATTCATCAACTTTTCATTTCTACAAAGGGAAAAAAGTCCTAAAGCACAAGACAATTTTATTATGTGATACACTCCTTTACTTTTTCTACAAAGGAAAAAAGGCCTATACACATTTATTCAATCCAAGACATACATAAATGCTGAAAAATGTGACTGCATCTCTTTAATACATTCGGATATCATCAACAATTACTTTACTCAAACCGACATTGCAAGAGGGGCTGGTCAAAATTGCCGCTTGTTCCGTCGAGGGCTCACGAGCAACGAGTGGTGCAGCCTTCAGAGCACTGGAACAAGAGGATGCTTCTTTGGATTCCCGCTCTATTTATCCGTCTGTGGGAGGGCGGGGACCCTCCTCATGTACGCCCACTGGGCGCGGTCTTCCGGGCGGGTGTCTAGGACAACCCCTTCTGGGCAGGAAGGGCGTGCTCCGGCTACGCCGCTTTGGGCATACCAGCCGAACCACGCTCCCCGCCCAAAATGGTTTCCCGGGGGGATCGGGGCACCCATCCATACGTTCGGGGGGACCGAGTGGTCGTCCCTTTCCATATGGCCGGGATGCCCGCCACCCCCTCCCAACACCAATTCCCCAAGGGGAGGAGACGTGTCTCCCCCTAGGCGACCCATCCGTAGTGGGTGCCGCATCCCCGTGGGAGGGGCCAATGGCCGCCTCCCCCCGGGTGCTCCCATCCATTCTGGGTGGTGCCCCCCCTAGGGACCTTGAAATTACTGCTCACCGATCATGACCTTACCGCCACAGGCCGGATAGTTGACCGACTATCCGGCCCCCCCACACCTCCTAAAGGTCATGCCTCCTCAATCCCCTTAGCCATGCTATGAAGTCTCCTATGAGTAAATCATTCCCCGCCCTGGACAGGTGAACCCCATCATTCAAATAAAAGTGATCACCCCGAATACACCCATGGGGAATGCTATGCAAATGCGCGGAGCGAAACAATTTCCCAATTTTATTGTTGACCCTCTTTACCGAGTGGTTCAACGCTAACACAGAGAAACCCCCCCGCCAAACTCTCCTGGGGATCATGTGGGACCAGGCGATTGGGCACCCCGGGAGCTTCTTAGCCAACCAGCTGATTGCCGACAAAATGTGTTCCACTAACACTCGTCTTCCCAGTCTTACCAAGTCATTGCCCCCCAAGTGTACTATGATTATAGATGGCGGTGACCTGTGCCGCCCTAAGAGACCCTCCACAAACGATTGAAATTGGTCAAAACAGAGGCCTCCCTTCCCATGGAAGGTCACTCTGAACCCGTATTCCCCAGATGCGTGAGTCGCGTCACCTGCCATGAATACGTCCCCGGCGCGCCTCACGTATGAGTGGCCCACGGCCCATACCACTTGCTCTCCAGTCGGTGATCCTCGACCGCTGGTCCCCTGGTGATGGGTTGATCCCAAATTCCGCCCGCGTCACAGGCTTGCGAAACTGTAATTCAAACAAAAGACAACAAGCGTGAGTGCATTTCATCAGTCTTTTACAACATGTGCAATCGCACATACCTCTTGAAGCAGTTCGATGACCAACGGCCTAGCTGTTTCACTTCTTCCGCACCCAGACCCCGGGCCGTAGCCTCCGTAGCGGCCCCTATTCTGAATGAGTGGGTCCCAAAATCGCACTGGTCCATGCCCGCCGCAGCGATTGTAAGTGCTAGCACCCTCTGAAACTGAAATCTTGTCAGAGGGGTGCCATCCTTGTGCCTAAGCAGGCTCCCTCCCCATGTTGCCGGCCTCTGTGCCAAGTATTCCTCTTAACACTTTATCGGACAAGTGGGGCTCCCTCGAGCGTGCTGCACAACAACACTATCCCCCACAGCTTCCTGGTCTGTCTTGGACCTGACTATCGAGATTAGCATCGAATCACCCCGTATTTGTACGTGATCCCTGCATAAGCCTCCCTCCATATCTTTCTTGTTCCTCGCCACGAGTTCGCTTACCCGCATGGCCCCATGAAATGCCAAGGCGAAAGCTGCCCGGAACAGAATTGCTTCGGAAGGGGAGGAGCATGTCTCATCCAGCTTTGCTAAAAGCCGAGACCATCTCTCTAAACCAATCAGGCGCCTCATATCTTGTCTGCGACCCTCCAGGCGTTGCCAGCTGCGGAGCGCCTTCCTGACTAAAAAGGAACCCGTCGGGTCCCTTATGCCGTGGAGCTGTGCCATGAATGATATGGCCGCCCTATGCCTGTTGGCAGTTGCGGCTGATCGGCCTTCTCTATGCAGCGCTACTAAGAACCCCAGGAAGGATTCCTCCTGCCCCCAGCTATGTCTCCCTGCCGGGCCTAAAAAGGGGCAGTAAGAACGAAACGCTCCCTCATAAGCCTTCCTCGTCCTGGGCGCTAAGCTGGCTGCCACGAGGTCTTGTAATCCGTGGCACCGATCAGCCATAGTACATCGGGAACGGTGCCGCCACTTGATCCGCTGTGGGTAGATAGCCCCTGAAAGCCTGCATGTGTGAACGAGAGAGTGCATCAGCTGCATTATTCAGTACACCCAGCACATGTTTTGCCCTGAACTGTACATTTAATCTCATGCAACGTAAAGCAATTTCTTTCAACAGTCTCAAGATCCACTTGCAGCGTGCTGCCTGCTGATTAATGCACTCGACCACTGTCATATTGTCCGACCAAAACACTACTGAGCGGTCCCTAAAATCGTCTGGCCATGCCAACAGAGCCACCCAAATGGGAAACAGCTCCAAGAACCCAATGTTACCTGTTAGGCCACTGGAGTGCCACCACGTCGGCCACACTTGTGCCGACCATCGGTTACCAAAGATGGCGCCAAATCCCACGCTCCCAGCTGAGTCAGTCCACAAACCCAGTTCGTCAGACGATGCTGGGGGCGTGTTCCACGCCACTCGACTGTTGAAGTCCGCCAGGAATGCCAACCAGATGCGCATATCCTGGCGAACCTCTGCCGACAGTCTCGTGCGGTGGTGTCCCTCCTTGAGGCCGACCTTAGCTTGTGCAATGGAGCGTGAGAAGGGGCGAGCTATCGGTATTACTCTCAAGGCAAAGTTAAGCTGACCCACTGTTTGTTGTAACTGGTGCAGGGTCACTTTTTCTTTGCCCAGGCATTGTATCAAGGAAGCCCTGGACTTGGCCACTTTCTCCATTGGCAGACGGAAGCATCCCTCCACTGAATCGAGCTCAATCCCCCGAAACTCCAGTGAAGTAGATGGCCCCACTGTCTTACCTGGTGCTAATGGGACTCCAAATTCCTGCATGAGAATGCAGAAGTCCTGCAGTGCCTGTGCACATTCCGCAGTGCCGGCCGGTCCTAAGAACAGGAAGTCGTCTAAATAGTGCATCACTTGTCTATGCCATGTGGCCTCGGTGAATGCCCATTCTAAAAAACAGCTGAACATCTCAAAATAAGCACAAGAAATTGGGCAGCCCATGGGCATGCATCTATCCATGTAATACTTCCGCTGGAACGTAAATCCTAGCAAGCGCTGGTCCCGCGGGTGTACCGGGAGCAACCTGAATGCTGATTCGATGTCTGATTTCGCCAACAGAGCACCGGGGCCCAGGTGATTCAGCAGGGCAACGGCATCGTCAAACGATGCGTACCGAACTGAACAGACATCCGGGTCAATGGCTTCATTCACCGAGGCGCCCCTCAGGGCCGACAGATTGTGAATGAGTCTATACTCCCCTGGGTCTTTCTTCGGAACCACACCTAGAGGTGAACACACGAAATCCGCCACTGGTGGGCATTGAAAAGGTCCCGCTACCCGCCCCAAGCTGACCTCTTTGGTAATTTTCTTGGCTGCCACTGCCGGGTTGTGATGAACGGATTGCTGATTTTTACAAAAGGGGCTCCCCCGAAAATTCCCTGCCGGGATGTTGAAGCCATATAGGAAACCATTCCTCAAAATCCCGGCGGATACATGATCAGGGTATCTGTTCAGCCAGGGGGTCAAAGCCATGACATCAATGGGTGAAAATGATTGCCTCCCCAGCATCACTTCAATCCTGCTTGGATCCCCCCTTTCCTCCCGAATCACCGTTCTTGGACCTACATCTGCTTTCCGGGTGTGAGGAGTTCCCACAGCCCGCACAAGCATGCTGGAACCTACATGTTCCCTGGGGCCTGTTACAGTTACCTCTGTTGAAGCCCCAACAAACCCTGCGCTTGCCCCCATTTCCGCCGGTCTTGGGCTGTGATTCCCCACCGGCGCTTGCTCGAAAGGGCTGCGTCGGCCTTTGTTGAACTGTCCCAGACCCGCTCCCGCCCGGCGAGGACGTACCTGCCGATCCAGGCAAGAGCTGTTTGTGCCACGATACTGTGTCGAGGCAATCCCATGTCAAAGTTACATCAAACTCTTTTGACTTTCGAAAGTGCACATCATAACCTTTCCACTCATTCCCCCCCGTACATGTTATAAAAATCCATGATCCTGTGCTGGTAACAGGATAGATCGGGCAACACTTCAGGTTTACGTTCCCCCATTACTGCCGTAAATATAGAGAAGGCCTTCACCCAGTTCGCTACGGTCTCGTCAACCCTAAATTCCGCCATCTTGGCCCGCCATACGCTGGGGTGCCATAAATCTTTCTGGGTCTTTGCGTACTCTATCTCACGATGGTCGGTTAATAATGAAAACATATTAACATATTTGTCCCCCCATATCATTTCCTTCGTGGCCGCTGGGATGTGCTGGGCCACCCTTTCGCGCCTCAAAGGCACTGAACTCTCCCCCACCATTGGCAATGGGTTCTTACCGGGTTCAACCGCCGTGTCTGCTGTTTTTTCTCGACCAACTGTTGTCACTCCCGGTGCTACCTGTGGTGGAATAGAAGGAACATTCGCCGTCCCGGCTTCTCTTGACTGCCGTAACTGCTCGATTATTATCTGGCTTCGTCGGCTGGATCCCCCGCAGCAACAGCCCCCCCTGATTTCTTCTTAAGCCAGGGCAATACTGCCGCTAACTGAAGGGCCAGTTCTGGGGGCATCTGATCATCATCAACCGGAGTTATTACAACCGGGATCGGCAAACCCACGTCTGGACTCGGTACCGGGGTGTCCACCGGTGCAACGGGGGCTGCTGGGGGTACATCCGGGACCGGGCCCTTCACGGAAATCGTCCTATTCTTAGTACGCCTCCCCCTACCCTCAGGGACGACTCCCGGCAAGGCCGGACCTATCACCTTCTTAGGACGGCCCGCAAGGTTGTTCTGGGCTGCTATCTGCTTTTTTACCTCTGCCAAGCCCCGACCGATCGAATCTACTTTACCCAGTTTTCTGTCCATGACCGCCATTCGGTTCGACAAAGTGCGCAGTATCTTCTCCAACTCGGAGCTCTTTCCCGCTTTTTTGCCGGCCATGGATTCGTTCACTCCGTTCGAGTTGCTCGACAAGGTCCTAGATCCTTCACACGACTGAAGCTGAAAAAGAAAGAACAAAGATTACAAGTTCTCAAAATTGCCGCTTGTTCCGTCGAGGGCTCACGAGCAACGAGTGGTGCAGCCTTCAGAGCACTGGAACAAGAGGACGCTTCTTTGGATTCCCGCTCTATTTATCCGTCTGCGGGAGGGCGGGGACCCTCCTCAGGTACGCCCACTGGGCGCGGTCTTCCGGGCGGGTGTCTAGGACAACCCCTTCTGGGCGGGAAGGGCGTGCTCCGGCTACGCCGCTTTGGGCATACCAGCCGAACCACGCCCCCCGCCCAAAATGGTTTCCCGGGGGGATCGGGGCACCCATCCATACGTTCGGGGGGACCGAGTGGTCTTCCCTTTCCATTCTATCTGGATTGTACAAAACCATTCCGGGTGGATGATCAGCTCTTTGTTGGCTATGTGGGTACCAAGAAGGGTCAGGCCGTGCAAAAGCGGACTATCTTTCGAGGGGTCGTTCTTTGCATCAAAATTAGTTATTTCTTAGCGAAAAAGGAACCTCCTGTAGTGCTGCGTGCCCATTCCACAGGGCGACGGCAGCCACAACTGCTTTGGAACATGGAGTTCCACTTCATGACATCTGCCAGGCAGCCATGTGGGCTTCATTGCACACGTTCGCCAAACATACCTGCCTGGACAGCCAAGTCCAGAGAGATTGCTTCTTTGGCCGTTCACCTCTGCAGAACTTTCTGGTATGAACTTAGTTTGTAGACCCACCTCCAGAGTTGGTCTTGCTGGGTTACCTATTCTAAGGTAAGGAATCCATAAGTAATTGTCTCTTTCAGATGAACAAGTTACTCACTTTCGGTAACGATATATCTGTAAGAGACTTATATTCGTTATGGATGGTTGGATGATACTTCAGAGAACAAACAAACCCTGAACCAGCCAAGAGGTCATTAAGTGGAAAGATAACCTTAGTGGCGGTTTAATATTTTTAATGTAACTGTATACTGCTTGTTTTTTAGCAGAGACATTTCCTGTTGCTTGATGGCTGGGTTCTTTCATGGGTCTGATGTCACAATGAGATAAAAGGGTGCTAGTGACATCTGTGTGGGACCTGCAGGTCACCAGTTGTGACGGGGCCAGTTCAGACTGTCATCTTCCTGAAGTCACTGTGTCAAGTGCCAATAAATTGGACAGTAATCGCTCTGGTTAA
The DNA here is from genome assembly GCF_964263255.1 of Lissotriton vulgaris. NCBI lineage: Eukaryota > Metazoa > Chordata > Amphibia > Caudata > Salamandridae > Lissotriton > Lissotriton vulgaris. The sequence continues at coordinate 394,997 of NW_028244590.1, forward strand.
TTATAGTGCTTGATGACCGAAGCATTACGCCCCATATCAAACAAGTTTTTACTAGTCTATTGTAAGTGTACGTTTTCTTTTTTGTAAATGAACGTTTGACTTTTCATTAAGCAGCACTCTCAATCAAATTATTCAATAAAATTGAAAAATGCAAAGAAAAAACATGTAAATAAAAGAATTAGAATATGTTACAGATTATCTATGTGAAGCAAATACAAATTTCCTGCTTTAAACGATGCAAAAAGAAGTACCCAACAATATATTATCATTAAATAATAAAAGCATATTAGGGCAGCACTACTACTGTATTCTTTTGTTCACTGCCTAGCAAAAGTCAGTTTATAATTTTGACTATTTGGACACACTGAGTTGCAGGTATCAAAAAATAGTCACAAAATCTTTCAAACTAATTTTCTTTTAGGGAGTATTTCACTTACTGCCATCAGCCAAGAACACCACAGAATTAAACAACAACACATCTCTACATCGCGCTTCAACAAACACTGTCATCTCGCCAACACACACCCACCCACTCACTCACGAGTAGATTCCGCTGTTATACCAATTGATAAAGTTTTTAGCCGCTGCTCAGCGATGTCTGACATTGACTGTATATTATATTTGGATCAAATGGTCCCAAGAGAAATTTTGAATACATGGATGCTTTTTAATTGCTTATTTGCACATTATGACCTCCTGAAAGACTTGGTGTCTATGCTGCTATGGTAATCTGTTTAAACAACAAAGATGCTGATGCTCCTTTATTACTTGGTTGAACAATGGAAGATACTGACACACTTCAATAGCTTTTTGCACAATGGAATCACTGTTTAGCGCACGTTTGCACTCTAATATCTAATAATCCAGTCTATATCTTAATGGATTTTATAGTTGATTTATACAATGATTTATAAGGCTAATTGGATTTTAATGTGTAATTATGATTGTAACTACAAAATGTTAAAGGATACTTGTGTGGCAGTTTTAAATCGAAACTCACAAACTGTATTTTAGTTATGGTATGGATTGTAAGTACAGATTTGTCGTTTTATACAGGTGACTACTATTTACAGGAATGTGATAATGTTGTATGTACTGTCTTGTTTCTAAGACGTTTTAATTGCAATGATTTTTGTTAATCCCGCATTAAATAATTCATTCACTCACTGACTCATCTCTCCCTTATACTCCACTGCCTCCTCTCCTAATTACACTGCCCCATCACATCCCTTCCTCACACTCCCTATAACCTGCCTACTAACATATACTACCTACTTTTACATCCTTGTACTGGGTACACCTCCACCTCACACCCCAAAATAAGCCTCCCACAACTCTCACTCACACACTCACTCTCTCATCCTCTCTCTCGCACTATCTACCCTCTCACACCATAATCCAGCATTTATAATATTAGTTCACTTGATATCTTTCTATACCCTTTCAATGTCAAACCTTTTAAATAATAACAGCAAAAGCTGTTTGCTCCTCCTCTTTCGCTATCTTCTACATACACAACCGCAGCCTCCTTTATACATCTATAACATTCTCCCCCACATCTTACACACTATCTATACTACTTTGCCTACAGTTCATTCATCTCTTCATACACCACCTATCCCTCTCGTTCTTACTTTCTATTTTATACACCAATCACCCCATCTATTCACATGCCACATATTTACAATATGCAAATACACTACACGGCACACAATTGCAACCCACACATTTTCACTCACAACTAACAATTCCAATACAAACTGCATAATTCATCTATAAACATATATCCACTCCACTATAAACATTTTTAAAAAAATCATTCACAAGACTGCAGAGAGTGTAAGAGAGAATAAATTCCCAGTCCGGCTGGAAAAGGGAAAGAAATATATAGCAGCCTATTGTGGTCTATATAATATTATTGTAGGATTGTACTTCAGCTTAGGACCTTTGTTTTCCTTAAACTTAGTTGATACCCATGGTCCATAGCTACCCACTGGGTTCCCCTTGTTTTTTTTAAAAAAATGCAGAGTGAGTGACAGCATGACAGCATGAGTGACTGCAGAGTGAGAGTGACAGCATGAGTGACTGCAGAGTGAGAGTGACAGCATGAGTGACTGCATAGTGAGAGTGACAGCACGAGTGACAGCACGAGTGACTGCAGAGTAAGAGTGACAGCATGAGTGACTGCAGAGTGAGAGTGACAGCATGATGACTGCAGAGTGAGAGTGACAGTATGAGTGACTGCAGAGTGAGAGTGACGGCATGAGTGACAGCAGAGTAAGTGTGACTGCAGAGTGAGTGTTCCAGAGAGAGCAGGGTATGCTTGTGCGCCTACACGGTGCACTGACACACAGGAATTAAACTAAAGAACAGGTGTCTTGGGAGCTTCATGGAGGCAGCCGGCCCTCTGTGAGGGGAGCTGCAAGGAGGGGATGCCCCAACCAATCAAGCCCAACTACTCACAACCTACTGTACGATTACAACACAGGCCAAAGGGCAGAGCTAGGTATTTTCGCATTACATAAGGTGTGTGAGCGTGCAGGGTGAACAGTGTGTGAGCGTGCAGGGTGAACAGTGTGTGAGCGTGCAGGGTGAACAGTGTGTGAGTGTGCAGGGTGAACATTGTGCGAGTGTGCAGGGTGAACATTGTGCGAGTGTGCAGGGTGAACATTGTGCGAGTGTGCAGGGTGAACATTGTGCGAGTGTGCAGGGTGAACATTGTGTGAGTGTGCAGGGTGAGCTGTGTGTGTGTGTGCAGGGTGAGCTGTGTGTGTGTGTGCAGGGTGAACAGTGTGTGAGTGTGCAGGGTGAACGTTGTGTGAGTTTGCAGGGTGAACGTTGTGTGAGTTTGCAGGGTGAACGTTGTGTGAGTGTGCAGGGTGAACGTTGTGTGAGTGTGCAGGGTGAACGTTGTGTGAGTGTGCAGGGTGAACGTTGTGTGAGTGTGCAGGGTGAACAGTGTGTGAGTGTGTAGGGGCAGTGTGTGAGTGTGCAGGGTACGAAAATTCAAACTAAGTCCACACACATAAGACCACACACATAAGACCACACACACACACATAAGACCACACACACATAAGACCACACACACATAAGACCACACACACATAAGACCACACACACATAAGACCACACACACATAAGACCACACACACACATAAGACCACACACACATAAGACCACACACACATAAGACCACACACACATAAGACCACACACACATAAGACCACACACACACATAAGACCACACACACATAAGACCACACAATCCACACACTCACACACTCACACACTCACACACTCACACACTCACACCACCAGCCGTCAGTGCACGCTTTCACCGGGCACAAACACTACCAGCCGTCAGTGCACGCTTTCACCGGGCACAAACACTACCAGCCGTCAGTGCACGCTTTCACCGGGCACAAACACTACCAGCTGTCAGTGACCGCTTTCACCAGGCACACACACCACCAGCTGGCAGTTCACACTCCCACTAGGCACACACGCCATCAGTGCACAATTTTTACAGGCACACACACCACCAGCCATCAATGCACACATCAATTGTTAATACACCCACAATTAACTATTGCAGCAATCGCAGTATGGTGCACTTTACTTTTAAACATATTCATTTAAAGCACAGCACTACACACCACATGCATACACTCCATAACACATGGCTAAAAGACATTGCCATTTACAATGCCATTAGCTCTAACTCAAATAAATCTGAGACCTATTGTATTTCCAATGCTTGTTTTTGCAGATGTTAGAGGGCTGATTCACAAATGTATTTTGGCACCGATGTTGAACTTCAGTGTACAAATAATTCCATTTACATCTGCAATTCCATTCCACAGAATCCGAACTGACCTGAATCCACACTCCAAAATGGTGTAATACAAGGGAATATCAACCAGAATTCTGTTTGATACAAATCTGCTTTCAGGGATGGGCTCGGGTGTACCCACTAGCAAATTTGTAGGTATTCATCAAACGTGTTCTGGTAGTTTCCCACTATTAAAGTTGGCACGTGCAAATGCACTTGTCATCACTTTTCTGCATGGCTTAATGTGTATATACATATTGCTGTGCATAAGTGGCCTCACGTGAGGGTACGGCTAAGGCTCAGGGATGGCTACAACTTCTCTAGCATACTCCAGGAATTTTCTAAAGACCCCATGAGAGTTGGAAATGTTTTCCTGCTGTGAAATGCGTCCTTCAAGCTTGCTCTAATGTTTTGCTTGTATATCTTTCTGTGCACTTGTTGGTTGGTAAGAAACAATTCACAAACCGGGATAGGAATAAAGAGATTGAAATAGTGGACGAGAACATGAGAAGCTCTGTTTACAGAAGCATGGCTAGTCTTGACACTTTATATGCTGGTTTGAGATTGATGTGGTAAACGTGGAGTCATTGCTGTCTAACCAAAAAGCTAAAAGTTAAGTGGGTTTATCTAGGATTTCTACGATACTTGAAAAGAACATAAGCAATATTTTTCCATGACCTGTAGTCACTTAAAATATTAAATAATTTTGTTTGTGTTGGGATACTTTGTGGAACCTTATAGGTACCGCTGGATTTTTTAAACTTGTTTATTGCATGTGTGTTTGTAGAGTGCATGACTCATCTGGGGGGTGAGCAGGCGTTGAAGGCAGGAGCTATGTAGGCCAGACCAGGACTGAGATAAGGTGAAGAGCTAGGTCTTCAGTTTCTTGTGGAATTAAGGAACGGGATATGCAAGGGTAGGTCGTTCCAGGCTTTGGGTACGAGATAAGAGAAGGCACAACCACCAGATCTGGTTCTGTGTATGTGCGGGATGTGTGCAAGTAGAATTCAGCCGAGTGTAGGTGTCTGATAGGTTTGTGGAATTATAAGCGATTGATGAGGTAGGTAGGGCCAATGTTATGCAAGGTTTTGTATATATGAGTGAGGAGTTAGAAGAGTACTAGTTTGTGGACTGGAGGACTGTGGAATTCTGTGAGGTGTGGGATAAAGTGGGTGTGGGGTGTAGTTTGAGTATGAGTTGGGTTGCTGAGTTTTGTATACTCTGAGGTTGTCTGGTCAGGTGTGCTTCGATTCCGGCATAAAGTGTGCATTAGTCCAGCTAGATATTGATGAGGGATGTTGTTGTGTGATAGTTTTGCAAGTGTTGGAGGGGAGCAATTAGAAAATAATTTTGATTATCTTGAGTGTGAGGAAACAGGAGGTGGGGTCTTGTGTTCACTTGGTTGGTCATAGTAAGCTGATTGTCGATTACTATTCCGATGTTCTTTTTATGGGTTGCTGGGTGGGTTGATGTCCGAGTTCAGTAAGCCACCAGGTGGAGTCTCAAAGCAAGGTCTCTTTGTCAAAGATTACTATTTATGTATTGTCTGTGTTGATCTTGAGGCAGGGGGGTTTCATCAATTTGGCAAATTTGGTCATGCAGGCAGAGAACTTGGTCCGAGTATTCAGTGCCTTATTGGAGAGGGGGAGGATGAGCTGGGTGGCATCTGCTAGGACATCGAATCTGTGGCACGGATGATGCTGCTAAGTGGGGCCATGTAGGTGTTGAACAGGGAGGTTTAACGATGTTCCTTGTGGAACTTTGCTGATAAGTTTGGTGGCGGTCGAGGTGAAGGGAGACCAGCTGACCAGCTGACCAACTGACCAACTGGGTGCTGCCTGTTTGGGAGGAGCAGATCCAACACAGCACAGGCCCTTGAATGACCACTTAATTCAGTCATTGGATGAGGATGAAGTGGGAGACTCTGTCGAAGGCAGCAAAGGATCAAGCAGGATAAGGGCAGCGGTGTCTCCTCTGCCATTATCAGTTGGAAAAGACATGGCTTGGTAGTTCGGACTGGACTGTTCCCATGAGGCACAGGGTCAGAGCTGATTTGCATATAGCCAGTGTCTAACCCAGGGTGGTGTGGAGTGCAAAAAACGATGGATTTAGGCCCAGATCCTTGTACTGGGGTGAATGTATGACATTGTTCTACATTCTGTCCATCAACTGTGTTTTTTGCAATTATCAGTTGGATGTCATCTGCTGCGGCAGTAAGAGTGGTCTCCATGCTGCGGTTGGGCCTGAATGAAAATTTGCCTAGCTGTTGTGCTGGTAAGTTTAAATTCTTTAAAAGGACACAGAGGCGAGTATTATGCCTTCTTTCTTTGATTTATTTTAACAGCAACATATTTCCAACAACACAAACAATAGAGGAAACAAAGTTCCAACAGGAGTCCTTCCTCGCTGTCTGCACTCCAGCCAGCATAGTAACTTCACGATGTTTCCTCTTCCTCTTATTTCACGCGAACCATTTCTTGTGGGTTTTCACACTTCTTGTTTGGAACCCTAATTTCCTGCAAAATAGGTAGTGTCAGAGGACTGTGCTGGAATCAATTGCTGTAAAACACAATCAAACAACACTATATGAAGAAATTCAAGAACTCATTACCACTTTGTAAAGACCCATGAATGGCTTACTTACATTAGAACGGGGATGGTCCGCATCTTCAGTGGTTATTGGGTGGCATAATCCTTACCAGCACAACAGCTAGGCAAATTTTCAATCTGTGTTCGGACCGGAGGTTCAGATTATGCCAGTTCAAAGCTTGTCGACTACTAGCCTTGCCACCTCCAGTACTGATTTGAAATAAAACCTCCTAAAGGTGGAGTCAAAGGACCAATCGGCTGCGCGCATCAGATCTTCCAAGCGCGCACCTAACAAAAAAGCCTTGGAGGCCATCGCTCCTCTTGCCGAGTGAGCACCAAACTGCTTTGAATTGATCCCCGCCTCCTGCATCACCCAACGCACCCATCTTGTGATGGTCGGGGACGAGACTACTCTGTACCGTTTACGTAGTACAATGAGCAGTTGCTTCTCACCTGGAGCGCATGTTTCCTCAGTCAATTCTTCATAAGCATGGAGGTACTGCACTACACACAGTTTAGGGGAATCCAGAAACGCGGAGTACAAAATGACCCAGGTATTACTCTTGGTCCTTCTACTTACCATGAATGATTCCTCTTCCGGGCAAAACACTTGGTCCTTCTACTTACCATGAATGATTCCTCTTCCGGGCAAAACACTCTGGCTGAAATGTCCAAAGCCCTCACGTCTGAGACGCGTCTGCACGAGACCAGGCATAACAGCATTGCCAATTTGGCCGTTACTTTCTTACGGGACAGAAAGCTATTTGGTTGCCAAGAAAGAAAGATTCAACACCTGATTCACGTCCCAAAGGAAGGAGTATTGAGGGAGAGGTGAATCACTCTGAGAAGTCGGCAAACCAAAGAGTGTTCACCCACCGGAGAGCCCTGCACCATAATGTGACCGGTTGAAATCGCGGAGCGGAAGGCCTTGATTGACCTATAGGCCAGACCATACTCCGCCAGACTAGCCAGAAAATTAAGATGTGGCGTACATCTGCCCCCATGGGATAAACACTCCTTCGCACACACCAACGAAGCCATCTGTGCCAGGCTGACCCGTATCTCTTGGTCGTGCGGTTTGCCCATGCCTTGGTGAGCAAGTCCTCCGCATTTCCCGAAAAGTCTGGGAGCGACTGGTGACGCCGGAGATCTACTAGGCCATCATCTTCAACGTTCCTTCCACTACCAGCCGATGGGGAACGAGATCTGGATTGAGGAGAATGTGAGGAAAGTGGGGGAGTCGGATTGGAAAATCCCAAGAAAGTTCCAGTAGAACCGGAAACCAGACTTGAGACCTCCACCAGGGTATGATCAACATCACCACCGCCTGCTCGTGGCGCAGTAATGCGGACATTCGCGTGATCATGGAGTACGGAGGGAATGCATAATTGTGCTCCCGCTGCCAGTCCTGGAGAAAAGCATCCGTTGCCTCCGCCTGCAAATCTGGCCACCAACTGAAGTAGCTCTGTAACTGATGATCTAGTCGTGACACAAAAAGGTCTACCGAGAAGGGGCGCCATTTCTCCGACAACTGAGAAAAGACCTGAGGGTCCAGCTTCCACACGCTGGCAACCAGGAGGTGACGAGAGTGCCAGGCGGCCACTTCGTACTCCCACCCTGAAAGGTACTCTGCCGTCACTGAGATCTGGTTGTCTAGGCAAAAGTGCCAAAAGTCCCTGGCTAGAATTGCCAACATCCTGGATCTGGTGCCACCTAGGTGGTTGATATACCGGACCGCAGAAATGTTGTCCATCCTGAGAAGGACTCCCGATTGTACCCTGTCTTTCGTCCAGCGTTGCACCACAAACTACCCTGCCAGCAGCTCCAGGCAGCTGATTTGCAATAACTGTTCGTGAGTGGACCAGGCTCCACCCATGGAGAAGTCTCCACGCCTTGCTCCCCTACCGGAGCGGATGGCCTTGGATTTCGATGACAATATCCGAAGCAGAACGAAATATGGCCCGACCTTTCCACGCCTCCTTGTGGGTGAGCCCATTCCATTTTGTCCCTCACACTGTCTGTCAGAGATATTGACTGGGAGTACTTCAAACCCTTCCTGAGGTGATGCGCTATCCGACGCTGCATGGCACGGTAGTGCAAAGGCCGGGGAAAAATGACCTGTATGGAGGAGGAGAGAAGACCTACGAGACGCGCTAGGTTGCGCAAGGAAATCTGCTTCTTCGCCAAGGTCTGGCGCAGTTCGCGCCTGTTCGCCATCTTTCTGGTGGGGAGACTCGGAGTGGGAGACACAGAGTCCACTTTGAAGCCTAAAAAGGTTGCACACTAGACCGGACCCAACAGGGACTTTTTCTTGTTTATGACAAACCCCAGTCCCCGGAGAAGGTCGACCTTGGTCCTCAACTGGTTGGACAGCCTCCTGGGGCACAGATCCAGAAAGAGCATGTCGTCCAAGTATCTCGTTGCGAGAAGGAGATGGGAGATGGGGCAGGGTTAGCTGATGTGGTTGGCCATGAAACTCCAACTGGAAGCCCTGGACCGTCTGCAGCACCCAAGCATTGCTCATGAGGGAGACCCAAGCCGGGAAAACCAGCACCAAGCGCCCCCCCCCCCCCCCCCCCCCCCCCCACCTGCAACACCCCAAGGGTAGCACCCTGTTGCTGGCCTCTTTGGTCTCCATAGCCACGGAACGTCTGCCCTCTGGTGGTATAGAAACTGTTGAAGCTGGCATTGTCTTGATATTGTCCTCTCCTGGAACCTTGCCCCCCTGTCAGAGTTGGAGAAGCAGCTGGTCGTGGGGCCCCTACCACGACCGGCCCCTTGGAAAACCCGGGGTGTAAAAAACTTCCTGATATTCGACTGGGCTCTGTCAAGTGAGGTGTTATGTTATGTTAAGTTACTTTTCTAAGGCACACAGCTACCCAAAAAGGGTTTCCCAGCGCCAGCCAGAGGATGAGTCAGAGTATGGAATTACTGATTAAATAGCCATGTCTTTAAATTATTGCGAAATCTTGCGCAGTTTGTTTCTAAGCGAAGAGCTATAGGCAAAGTATTCCACAAGGTGGGACCGAGAAAGGCAAAGAAGCTGCCTCCCATCCGTGAGAGCCTAATCCTGGGAACCAAAAATTTTCCCTGAGCGGCGGAACGCAGTGGCCGTGAAGGATAGTAAGGTTAGACCAGGGCCTGCAGGTACAAGGGAGCTGTGCCGTCTTTGATCTTAAATAAAAGGCTCAGTGTTTTAAACTTAACGCGATTTTCCACTTTCAGCCAGTGGAGCTCACGTAAGTAGCTGGTGGTGGGGGTGGATTTGGGAATTCGACATAATAATCTTGCTGCCGCGTTTTGTACTGCCTGTAGCTTCCGTACTATATCTTTGTTGGCCCCTAGAAAGAACGTTGCCATAGTCCAATCTCTAGGTCACAAGTGAGTGAACCACCGTTTTCTGGGCGGAGCAAGGAGCATCCAGATAACTTTTCTCAGCCACTTCAATATAGTGAAGCAGGTAGCTGCTACTTTTACTGCTTGCTGTCTCATGGACAGCCGATCATCAACAATAAAGCCCAAGTTACGGACTTATTGAGAGGGCTGAGGTACAGCACCCAATTCAGTGGGCCAGTGGCGGGGGCCCCATAGTTCTTTATTATTTCAAAAGATAGGGACCTCGGTCTTGTCACCATTAAGTTTAAGCATGTTTGTTTGCATCCATGTTGCTACTTTCCTTAAACCGTCTTGAAGAGCTGACGGACCGGCCATCCTCTCAGAAGAAAGAGAGATGATGATCTGGGTATCATCTGCGCAAGAGAAGAGAGATAGTCCAGCCTCTTCAACAATCGTCGCCAATGGTTTAACGTAAATATTAAAAAGTAGAGGGCTAAGAATAAATCCCTGCGGGACTCCACAGTCAGATGTGTAAGGTTCCGATGTGGCCTCCGCAGAAAAAATTTAAAACGTACAGTTAGTCAAAAAAGATATCAGCCATTTCAGTGCTAGATCAGAGATGCCGAGAGATTGAAGGGATTGTATTAACACAGTGTGAGACACCGTGTCAAAAGCCGCGCTCAGATCGAGTGAGGTGAAAGTCGCCACAAACTTTCCTAGCTCTTTGATGAACGGGTCACCGAATAAGCCCCCCTGGGTCACAGCCCCTGCCTCCGAGGAAGCCAGGTCACCTAACTTGGGGTCCACCTTAATTAGGAGCGACCAATTTCTCTCCGTGGACAGCGGGCAATTTGCGTTTCCAAAAAACACTATTGCGCACTGCACCCAGCTCGAGAGAACATCGGTGGAGATAAGGGCACCAGACACCTTGGCCTCTTCGGCCATGTCAAGAATTTTGGTGACTGGTCCCACTGCATCTAGCAGTTTGTCCTGGCATGTACGCCAGGAGCGATCAATGCCCTTTTTAAGGACCGTACGAATTTTGCTAGGAAGGTTGCCATCTTGGGAACTATTTTGGGTGTTGGGGCAACCTTTCCCTCCAAGCTGGGGCTGGGACACTCCGCCCGAAGGCGGTTGTGAGCATCCTTGTCCATTGGTTTGCGCAGACGGCTCACCACATACTGGGCCACTTTATCCCGGGAACCCACTCCGTCGACCTGGGGTGGACAATGTCGTCCAGGTCCAACATATCAGAGGCTCCCCCGGGGCAGGAGTGGGCGTTGTTAGCCAAGACCTAGAGCAACCCGCTTCCTTGTCTGTGTCCCCGGGGGAGTCACCATTATCAAAGGGGTCCGGGAAAGCGGTGCGCGGAGGCGTTGGAGTGCATTCCACAGGGGGGGGCACCGGGTCAGGCTGCGGGGGCACCTGCGCCAAGAAAACCTGTTTTAGACGGGCAAAAGCATCTACATCCACCCCTTGAGGACATGGTTTCTTAGCAGGGAGAGAACCAGAAGATAGAGGCACAGGGTGACTTAGGGGTAACTAGCGCAGGAGCAGCCCACTTGGCACACTCTTTTACTATCTGCTCTGACCGGCATTGCTCCAAAGGCTCCATGGCTTGGTTGACGGCCCTGTAGATGGAGTTATCCACTGCTTGGTAAAAGTCACAGGATCCTAATCCTGATCTTGCTCCGACTGCATAGTCTTAGGTAAGTATATAGGTGTAGTACAGGTAAGGGCATTAGGAGCACAGGCAGCTTGGTGCTGAAAGCACTATTTTAAAGGCCTGACAAGCGATCTGTTTACAAGCTGGGAGGGAGCCCCAAAAATAAGGGTGGCCAAGGGCACACAATTAATGGGCAGATCCCTAGGGACACAGCAGCTCTCTGATCACAGGGCAGCCAACCGGGACAGTGTCCCACAGGCACCACAAGTCACAGTGCAATTGCGACTTCACAGTGTGTTTAAGGATGTCTTACAGACCCTCAAAGGCCGTTCAATGGAAATCGGGGAAAATACAGACCCCCACAGGGCGTAAAACCCGGTGGCAGTAGGCAAGGCTGAGCTCTCGCCGGGAAGCACTGTCAGGCCTCAAATGCTAGTGCCTGACTCATGCTGCCCTTAGAGAGTGCACTACGCCCCCTGGCGGTGGGAGGACCATACCGCACATCGCAGGGAATCAGTCACGTAAGGTAGGTTTAAAAATGTGGCGTTACTAAAGGGAATCTGTGCAAACAGAAAAATATACAAAGCGCTACCAAACGCCACCAAATTAGCCAACTAACAACCCCCATAACAGAAGAATAAAGAAAAATCAACTTACCTGCTCCTGAGCAGCGAAGAAAGAGGAAACCTCGTGAAGGGACTATGCTGGCTGGCTGGAGTGTGGACAGCGAGGAAGGACTCCTGTTGGAACTTTGTTTCCCTATTGTTCATGTGAAATGTAGTTAGTTATTGTGTTGTTGTGAATATATTGCTGTTAAAATAAAGCAAAGGAAGAAGGCATAATCTGAGCCTCCGGTCCTGACATAGAATCCAGATTGAGTGGTATTGAGGAGATGATTGTCATTGAGGTGGATAGATAGATGTTTATCGTCTTTTTCATGGCTTTCCATGACTTTTGCTCGGCAGTGTAGTAGGGAGATGGGCCTGTAGTTGGCTACAGTGTTCTGGTCGCCTGAGGGGGATTATTAATGAGGCGTGTTTCCAGGCAAACTGGTCGGTGCTGATGATGACTAAGTGGTTCAGGATTGAGGTGAGTGATACCTTGATGGGGTCTAGTCTTTCGGTGAATGTGTGATGTGGGCAGTGGTCTGAGGGTGCTCACTAGTGTATCGACTGCATAGTTGCTGTTTCTTGAATGATCATGGTGGAGCAGGCAGCCAGGATGATCCTCTGAGTCTTGGTTGTGATGGGCAGGAAGGCAGCGAGGGTAGATTTGTCTGGTTGAGCTTTGAAGTTGTAGTTGCTAAAGAAGGACTGCTGGGTACAGAGGTCCTGTGACACTGGTGGAGCTTGCTGCTGGTGAGGTGAAATCTTTCATGATAGCGACAATTTCGATGAGAGCGGCGAGCTTGGACTCTTTGATAGCTCTGATTTGTTGATTGTAGCGTCGTGGGGTGAATCTGTATGTGCGTGTTTTGGTGTCATCCTTGCTACCTTTCCATCTGCATTTTAGTTGCTTGCAGTGGCATCTGGTGAGTCTGAGCTTGTCTGTGTACCAACGCGCTTGCAGTCTGTTTCTTGAGGCTTTGGTGGGTTTGAGGGGAGCCAGGGTGTCTGCACAGACGTGGATCTAGGCGTTGAAATTGTAAATGGATCTGGGGAGGTTATTATAGAGTTGCAGTTGGTAGAAGTAGGAGCACTGAAGATCAGAATTCCTCTAAGACTTGTTTTTCGGTCCTGTTGTGAAGATTTGGAAGTGGTATTGCTGGTGTTTTGTTGGAGGGGTATGCTGAAGTGGATGAGGGTGTCGTTGGACCAGGGGATTGGTGTGGGCTTGTGTACTGCAATGTTATTGAAGCTGGTGAAAATGGGGTCCAGTAGATTTCCGGAGGGTGTGTAGGAGGCCTTTCACTTGCTGGGTGGGTGAGTCTGAGATTTGAGAGGTCCTCTAGGAGGTTGCTCATGTTGGAATTATTAAGGCCCTTCATGTGATGGTTGAGGTCGAAGTGGAGTATCGGGGGAGATGAAGTCTGCAGAGGTGCTTCAATAGTTGGTGCGTTGTCTGGGAATGGGGTGGTAGATAAGGGTGCCACTCAGGGTAAAGTTGACAGTTATAAATTTGAAAACCAGATGTTCCATGTTGAAGTGGTAATACATTGAGGAGGAATCGGCATCATCTACAAAGAGTCCATCCAGAGTCTTTTCATCCTGCCCTGTTTTGCGGTCTTGTATCCCAGGGTGATTGCTGTCGCAATGACTGAGGAAGCGGGGTCAGCCAGGTTTCGGTGAGCATTTGTCCAGTAGATAATAGATATCGGTGATGTGGGATAATGTGCTGAGGGGGCGTTTTGAGGTGTATACACAGGACATGAAGGGGTGAGGTGCAGGGGAGGTAGAGTATGTGTGTGGTCGTGTATGTTTTTGTTAGTTGGGTGGAGGGAATGTAGGGTGTAGGGTGTAGGGTGTAATGTGGGTACTGGAGGGAGCTGGTGACGTGGCAGGTGGCCCAGGAGAATGCACCTTCGGTGTTGGCTGGCATGGCTCATCAGCATTGGTGGGAGTTGTGCCTGAGGTTCAGGGCGCAGATGGTAGTGTCGTAGTAGCAGCAAGACAGTGGAGGGTTAGAGAAGGACTAGGAGTCCTGGTGCTGGACGCGGACACGCCATGGACGGGCACAGATGGGTTTGTCTTTGTGGTTTGCCAGTGACATGCCTAGTATATGTCCGCGCTGCAGCTGCCATTAAGTAGGAGTGGGAAGAAGTTGGGGGCAGTGGGTGGAGCTAAGGGGTGAAGGGAGCATGACGCTTATGAGGAAGCTCCAAGGTCACAGAAAGTGCAAAGTAGAGTAAAGAGAATGGGAAATGAAAAGGAAAAGAGGAGTTAAGAGAGCACTTGTTGTCTGGGAAAGGCCTTGGCCTGCGCCAGTGGTGGCACCATAACATTGTTGAAAGCAGATGTCTGACTCTTGTCTTCTACCACTTTTAGTCTGGGTCTGGAAAGTGCAGCAGCAGCTGCTTAATAAGAAAGCCAAATATAAAGACAGCTGATACATCTGAGGACGCACAACACAAATTGTTAATACCGGGGTTTTGGAGGAGCAGAGCTTTTATGAGAGGAACAACACAATCTATACACCTGCCAATGTATTTCCTTCAAAGTAATTGTGTTAGACTAGAAGCAGGGCACACTTTCCTGCTTCTCTTGCCTATTCATTTAGGGCAACAGAAACACATTGTTGTGTAAGACAATCGAATTGATATGCAATTTTGTTAGTGATAAGCTTGCGTCCATGGTTTAGAATCGATGCAAAACTCAGTATTGAGATCTTTATTTGGAGAGTCTGTATCCTCGTTCAATTTTGGATTGGTGTGATGTCGTAACTAATGAAAGGACACAATAACCGCTGTAAAACATTGGGCCACTGTGGCATTTGTGTGCCATTTGTACATAGGAGAGACTTTGTGAATTAAGACCGATATTAAATTACATTTCCATAGAACTAAATGTATTCTGAATATGGTGCACCAAAGAAGAACCTCGCTGTAAATAATTTATTGCATTGTGTGTTTTTTTTGTTCTGGTCTGTTATTTGAGCTGTCAGGGCGGGGTGTGATTATTTATATTGCCCACCTGTGAACAGACTTTTTGGCCTTGATGAGCATTTGTTTATTACTCGCATTTCTTCCCCACTTTACCCATCCTGTACCTCATTGCTGACAAGCGCCCCCTCTTGACTCCTCTTCAGATAAACAAGTACAGAATACTATAGCGAAAGAGGTACAGATCTGTAAAAGATTATGTGCATTTCTAAATTTGTGCATTAACGTGCAGCACATGGATTTACTCTCGATCTCACAAGCACACACTGATATTTTATTGGAAACGAATGTGCTATGACTAGTTAAAGAGCTTTTTTTCTGGCATATGACTGAGCCTCTGTTGGGCCTCTAAATGGATGTCTCATTTTGCATGTCCACTGTTCATTATTGCTGCAGCATACAGTCAAGCGAAGTTGTATTTTATTTCCATTGACAACGTTTTTGCTGTTCTCTAAGAAAACTTGCCAACATGGATACAGTAATGTTGCAGTTTCACAAGGTCCTTCCGCTAGCTCACTGTACTGCATTCAATAACAATAGCTTTCTGTTGTTTTTGTTACTAGTTTGTCCTGCCGTCTCCTGATAACATTAGCATACCGTGGGCACGTAGTTGGGTAGTGCTGATGGTAAGGCAGTATGACGTGTACTTAGAACCACGCTCTGGTTTGCTAAAATTGTAATTCTTTCGCTCAGACCATAATAATTTTGCAAAAATCGATGGTTCTTTATGCAAGTAAACAGTATATAAACCCTCGATTTTTAGGGTGAGTCAGAGGCTTGCTTGACGACTTTCTGATGTTACCATGGATGCTGCCTGATTTTCTTATTGATTTTTGCTGCTCATTTGGAACCTAGTAAATAAACAATACTGAATAAGGTGGAAAACCAGAAAAAATCTAGAACCATCATGGCAATAGCTTAATGCATTTGCAATTACAATGTCTGTACTACACCTTTTTTGAATTTTTGTAATAAATATTTCCAAATTTCTATTTATTCCCTTGAACTCCATTATTGAGTAGTTCATTGCAATGTTGATATGGTGTATGGTGCCCTATCTCGCAAACACTTTAATTCAGGAAATTGAGGTTTAAACCATCTCTGATTCATCTACCTGTTGGCGTGCTATTGTTGCCGCTTGTGTGGAGAAGTCTTTCCTGCTGTCCGCTCGCCACTGCCTGGCTGGGAGCCTACGCCTGTTTCTTTGCTGGGGAGACACTGATAGTGAGACCGGCCGCAGCGGAGGTGAGAGGCGCAGGCGAGCGGGACTGCGAGGACCAGCAGCCCATCTGCCATCGTCAGCTGGTTCCTCTTCCCGCCGCGCCGCGCCCCCTCCCAGTGCCGCGCCCCCCCGCCTGAAGGTGTACTTAACTCCTCGCGGCCCCCGCTCTGCGGGTGCCGCTTGTGTGGAGAAGTCTTTCCTGCTGTCCGCTCGCCACTGCCTGGCTGGGAGCCTACGCCTGTTTCTTTGCTGGGGAGACACTGATAGTGAGACCGGCCGCAGCGGAGGTGAGAGGCGCAGGCGAGCGGGACTGCGAGGACCAGCAGCCCATCTGCCATCGTCAGCTGGTTCCTCTTCCCGCCGCGCCGCGCCCCCTCCCAGTGCCGCCCTCAGGCGCCCCCTTTGTTGCCCACGGCTCCCAGGCCCCCTGTCCCGGCCCCAAGGAGATCAAAGCAACTACCAGCGCCACAGACTGGGGGAGCTGTGATCCCTACAAATGGCTCTACTGATGGTCCCGCTCCCCACTGCGATAGGCGTAGGGTGGTCAACCTGCCCCCAGAAGCTGTCCCTTACACGGTAATCATGGTGGGGGTGCCTGAGTTAACTGGTGATATGAGGGAGCCACAAGACTCGTTACGCAACAAGGTGATAAGCTGGCTTAGCATCAACAGGCCGCTGCCTCCTAACCTGAAAGGCGAGGTCCTGATGGCTAGGAGGATCCCTTGGATTGGTCACACACCAAAGAACAGGGCTGGGGATTGCATCATCATAAGTTTTAAAAGCCCCCACGTAGCCAACTACATTTCTAATTGGCTTGCTAGGCCTGACAAGTCCAACATAGAATTAGTCCCCCTTTCGTACTTCTACCCAAATGCAAGTAGCACAGAGGCAAGGGGGGAGAAGGGGTGGACTAGAGTGGGCTTTGCTGTGGATGGTTCACGCTACAGACCAAGGCACCATCTTCCACATGCCCAGGTGAACTTCATACATCACAACAGATTCTCCTGCCTAGACCAGGTCGACTGACTACAAATCAGCGACACCTCGTCTGGCTCGGGAAAGATGGTAGATGAGGTTCACAGGGGGGTGGGAGAGAGCAGAGCCCCTGTAACTGAACCTGGCCCCCAGGTTAATGCTAAAGTCAAAGCGCAAAGTCGGGTGGGAATGACTGTAGCCCCTGCAATAGAATACGCCCATCAGGTTAACGCTAGTGATCGACCACCTAACAGCGGTGACAGTCTGGGCTTACAGGGGACTGTTCATAATACCGGAACTGGCCACATCCCGCAACCCGGGGGGGACGAGCTGCCTGGTCCATCTACCATCGTGCCAGGAGCTCGTCCACCCACAGTCCCTACGCAATCCCCCACTGTGGGTCAAGACAGTCTGGGCTTACAGGGGACTGTTCACAACACCGGAACTGGCCACATCCCGCAACCCGGGGGGGACGAGCTGCCTGGTCCATCTACCATCGTGCCAGGAGCTCATCCACCCACAGTCCCTACGCAATCCCCCACTGTGGGTCAAGGCCCTCTACCCACAGATCAGGGCCTGAGAATTGTTTCGTGGAATGTAGCGGGTATTGCAAACAAGGAAGGCACACCGGAGTGGGAGCAGCTAGTGGCCCGTAGCGACATCCTCCTCCTTCAAGAAACGTGGGCGCGGGACACTGTAACCAGGAATGGGTTTGATGTATTTGAGATTCCTGCCAAATGGGGTGGGAGGGGGAGGCCGTCAGGCGGGCTGGCAATCTGGATTGCGAGTCACACCGGATGTCAGGCGGAACAGGTACTTACGTCCTCGCAGGACATCCAGTGTGTTCGGCTCACATGGCCTGGCAAACCATCATGGGCCATTGTGAATGTCTACTCTCGACCGGTTGCCGCGCCTGACGAATCCCCCACCCTAAACGACCTCTCCTCCTTCCTGGGGCAGCTGCCGGGAGACCTCAAGGTGGTGCTTGGAGGAGACTTCAACTGCCACTTTGAACCCCTTGAGGGCATGACGGAGGGTGCCCTCACGGCTGAAGATGACTACTGGGGAGTCCCACCCTCGTCCTCCCCATATCCCAAAGCCTGGTCCCCCCTTGCAATACAACTTATGTCCCTTACCCTGAACTACGCACTGAGGGCTTGTAATGGGCGCACCCTCTCCGATACTCCCTCAGTGTGCACTTTTAATAGGAGGGGTCACGAGTCGAGGCTAGATTACATCATGGTGGACATCTCACTCTGGCCTAAAGTCCACGATTTCAGGGTAATAAATAGGTCAGATAGCGACCATAATGCCCTGTGTTTAAATATCCAGTGGCCTCCCCATGTAGCGGGAAAAGTGGTAGAAAATTCAGGGGGAGATGAGGGAGATTTGGTTCTTACAACCAGCAGGCGACGGGTTAAGTGGGGAAAACTTGTGAGCTCAGAAGAGGCCATTAGCAAACTATACGGGTTGGCAATCCCAAGGTTTATGGAGGTGGATGCACTGCTAAACGCACCGAGAACCCCGGAATATAATGAGAAATTGGGTGATATCCACCAGGGTCTTGTAAGAGATTTGGCTGAGGTATTCCACCCGCTGGTGCCAAATAGAAAGAAAAAGACCCACGTTCCCACCTGGTATACCTCCTCTTGTAGGGCAGCAAAGTCTGAGCTCATTGCTGCAATAAAAGAGGGGTCAAACAAGGCCAAGGTGCGTGCCCACAGGAAACACTATAAAACAGTGATGGCGTCTGCCAGGACCGAGTGGGACTGGAACCACTGGCATGATCTTTGTGATGCCCTAAAAGTTAGGGACTCCCGTAAATTCTGGGCCCTTGTTAATAATGGCACAGGGGAACCCAAAAATGCAGTAGAACCCAATATTGCCCCCGAGGTTTGGGAGGCCCATTTCGGGGAACTTTATCAAGATACTAATCCTTGCCTTGTCACAGCTCTGGTTGCGCCTTGTGGCACACAGGACTGTGAATTGGAACTATCCCTGGGGGAAGTGGAGGCAGCCCTGAAGCAACTATCAGCGGGGAAGGCGCCGGGTCTAGACAGGCTACCTGGGGATTTGTTTAGGCACCACCTGGACATCTGGGGCCCATACCTCCTTATTCTTTTTAATGCCATCTTAGGAGGTATGTCAATCCCCGGGTCGTGGCTGGGGGCAGAGATTGTTCCGATCCACAAGAAGGGATCTACTCTGCTCCCCGCCAACTACAGGCCCATTAGCCTAATAGATGTCCCCCAAAAGCTTTTTGCGCGCCTCATCCTTAATCACCTCCTGGACTGGGTGGAGGAAAATGACATCATGACCCCCCTTCAGGCTGGCTTCAGAAAGAACACGTCGACCATGGATCAGATCTTCCGCCTTCTTCTCCTATATTGGAAGACTGTCACCATAGAGGGTGGAAGACTGTACATGGTCTTCGTGGATCTGAGGTCAGCCTTTGACCTAGTCCCTAGAGGGAAACTTTGGGAGGTTTTGCAGAAGCTAGGAGTGCCCCCACACCTTCTTAGTACTATCATCAGGCTCCACGAGAACAACTATGCCCAAGTAAGGTGTGGGAGGGATGGTAAGCTCTCGGGCAAATTCCCTGTCCTTAGAGGAGTTAGACAGGGCTGTGTCCTGGCGCCAACCCTCTTCTGCCTCTTCATTAACAGTGTCATTCAACATCTTGACACTGTCGAGGACAATGACGCCCCGGTTTTGGCAGGCAGGAGGGTTCCGGCAATCATGTTTGCTGATGATACCCTCCTGCTTTCCAAATCCCCCATGGGGATTCAGAGGATTGTAAATGGTTTTGGCCTTTTTTGTCGGCAACACGGGTTGGAGGTCAACACAGAAAAAACTAAGTTTATGATCTTTAATCCTCCTGCCAGAACCAGACCCAACCCAAAACTGGGGGAAGCTAGTCTTGAGAGGGTCTCGACCTTTGTCTATCTGGGGGTAACATTACAAGAAAACCTGGCCTGGGACTGCCAGATAGCGAGATCAAGGCTGAAGCTATCCCAGCTAGCGGGCGCACTCCTGAAGGTGGCAAATAAATCCACCTTTAAGCCTGTAAGCCCGGCCCTTGAAACCTATAGAACTCAAGCGAAGGCAGCAGCCATGTATGGCAGCGAGCTGTGGGGTTACAAAGCAGGGAAGGCATTGTTAGCGGTGGAAAATACATTCTTGAGACGCCTACTTGCTCTCCCGCAGGGAACGCCACTCCTCCCCCTAAGATTGGATTTGGGCCTACACTCCATTGCTGAAGATCTTTTATCCAAACCCGTGAAGTTCTGGCACCGGATATGGTCCACTGAGGAACTGCATCACTATAGACAGGACCTTATCCATGTACTGAGGTTGAATGGCAGTAACAAAATCCCCTGGCTGGCTTTTATTAAATCAGAATTGTCCAGTTTGAACTTGCCAGACCTCTGGGATGATCCAGTTCAGGGTTGTCAAAGGATCACACGCAAAACTCTCGCCCAGCTGTACAAAAACAAAAATTTGGCTGACATGGACAATGCTCACAGCACCGGCACCTTGACGAGTCGTTTTATGGAGTCCAAAAATTCTTACCTTTTCGAACCTTTTATGGATTTTATTTTCCCTCTCTTGGCGAGGAAATTGTTCCTGCAATGGAGGTTCAGCACACTCCCCACCAAAGTATTTACCCACAAATGGCTCACTGGGGGTGACAATCTCTGTCCTTGTTGTAAAACCAAGAATGAAGATGATTTGCACATAATGTTTGTTTGCCACGCATACCAGAATCCCAGGAAGCGTTGGATTGCACCGCTGTGCCGAAACCTGGGTTTTCGGGAATATCAACAAGCATACAGGGTTATGAAAACCAACACCCTGGGACACATTGTTTTTGCGGTATCTAAATTCCTAATGGCAGCTTGGTTAATAAGGAAGAAAATGTCCCCCTGAATTGGTGCCACTGTGTTTCCTTACCTCATGCAGACCCTCTAGCCTTTTTATATGTAAATATTGTGTAATACATGCATTCCATTTTACTGTGTATTTATGTACTGTATTTTACTGTATCTTTTATGGCCCATGTGGCCGAAATAAAGAATTTTTGGAATTGGAATTGGTATCCTTTAGGGGTGTACAATTTTAGGAGTTCCTCTCGTCCATCCATCCTTCGTGTTGCAAAAAACATTTTTACATTAGACTTTCAAAAGCTGCGCACCCCAGCAGCAGTAACTAATTTTTTTGAGCCATTGTTTGCATAGTGTTATTGTTTTTCTAGCTACATTGGCTGTGTTATTGCCAAATCATAGTTTTGTTTGCAGCTATTTTTCACATTTTAGTGCACTGCCAGGTTATACGCACATTATAAGCTTGTCAGACTTGTGGTTTAAATACTCAGATGTTTTTTCAATATATTAAAATCTTTTGAACCTTTGAACCTCACAATAAGCACCCACTATTGTATGTATTTAAAAAAACAAGAGTACACACGTGCATATTGGTACATTTAAAGTATTCTGTGCACTGAAAAAATATTGTTTTTCCACAAATGAAGACAAGTTCAAGTTCAAAAGCTTTTATTCGGTTTGCGGGGCACAACCATATAAACAACACAAAATAATTACATCAGCATCATTATCAACATTGACCTACATTCGCCTGTCATTTGATACACACTCATAATAATACAACTAGATTTAAAACCAACTCTACAAAGTGTAATCATCACTATTAAAACAATTTAACATAACTGTTTTAAAAAACGGTAGCTAATGCATAATTATATACAAAATGTACAAATTCCGTGGATCAGTACCATATACATGTTCTATAGTTCCTCATACCCTTGGTCAATCTTAAATTTTTCCTGTGCGACAATATGCATTTATTTAATGCCATATCTTAATTGTATTCTAATTACAGCTATGCAAAAAATGGAATAAAGTGTCTAGTGCCAACAAATCAAAGCTTTGGTCGATGTTAACTAATTACAATAAATATAAAAATCTATGCAGTTATTAGACACAACATCATAATTTTTAATCTGTGTACATTTATATAATAAGTGTCTTGTGCCAGCACTTAATATTTCATAAGCTTTACGAAGGAAAATATGAAATTATTAAAATAGATAGACTCTCCTAAACTACTATTGTGCCAAGCTGTGGACATTTCATAATACAATAGCTTTTCTAGCAGCTATACATTTAAGAATGTAAAGTGCTACATAAAAGCAAATGTCTGGGCTTTCCAGAGAACTAACCCACTTCATGGCATTAGCAGTGGGTGGAATATTAAACTTTAAAATGATAGGCTTCAAGTAAAACTTTCTTAGAAAGGTATACAATTTACAAAATAGTAAAAAATGGCAGCTACTCTGTTTGGATATATTATCACATGGACATTCCAAACTGGAACCTTTCCTCATGGTGGGGAAAGCTACAAGTTTATGAGCAATCCCCAACCTGAGTCGTGTCAGGACAAAACAATGAGAACTTCTGGTCACTTCTGCCAAGTAGGCCTGAAAACCTTTGTGGAGGCCCAATTGCTGATAGAACACTGCTGTAGGTTGAACTTCAAGCAGGGTTCTACGCGCATCTCTTTTATGAGCCAAAAAAGTGCTCTTAAGTTCTTTTTTGGGTATTTGGGCTATATAATCTGGTTCCATATAAATGTTAATATCAAATATAAGCTTTAACCAATAATTAACATAGTTTAGCCATAAAATGCGAGAACAATGCTCTAACTTTATACAGTCCATGATTATCGACTTGGTGAACTCTCTCGTTTTTTGACCAGATAGATCGCCATAAAAGAAGGGGGCGTAATGCTGCAAGGTCTGAGATGTAATCAATGCCAACCTTCTTATAGATCAATTCAGTAGATGCTGATGTTGGGACGCTCAGTAGCCGATTGAGGTACTTATTTTCCTCCTGCCAAATTGATTTATCAACGCAATGACCCCATACACCAGCCCCATAAAGGGCGGAAGAGACACACCTGGCATTATATATGATTACCATATCTTTTAGTCTGCGACCCAGAGTTTAGTGGCAAATCTAAATATGCTGTTTGTATTCCGTGTCATCTTTAGTCGGATGTATTCCGTGTCATCTTTAGTCGGATGTTATCAAATTCCGGGAAATGGTTGTACCATTTCTCGTTACCTGAGAAGGTTATACCTAAGTAGCAGAAAGACTTAATCGTTTGTATTTTTGTACCGTCCAGATAGAAAGACTTTGTACCATTAGTTTTTTTTACCACATGACATGATAAATGTTTTGGCTTTATTAATTAAAAGTTTTCTGCCATTAATAAAATCTGTAAAATTATCAATAAGCCTTTGAAGCCCCAAAGGTGTACGCGAAATTAAAACGGCATCATCGGCATAAAGCAGAATGGGTACAACATTTCCACAAATAGAGACAAAAGAGCAAAGTAGAAAATGAGTATAGTGTACTACTTTACACGGTCATGTGAGTTTCGATCTGGCACAGTATAATTTAGAATAGAGTAATATGTTGTTCAAAGTAGGTGCAACTGTCATTCAGTTTGTTAATTTTGCATATGATTTTCCGTTCTCGATCTACCAAGCTTTCTAATTCACCCTTAACTGCTGAACCTTCATCCCCCCCAGTGCTAAGCCCTTTTTGTCTATGGGGGAGTTTGCACTTAGGACTCCATAACATATATTCCCCATTAGCTATCCATGCCAAATTTGTGTCCTTTTTTTCTTAAATATCCTGGAGATTCTAAAGGTGCCCAGGGTTTATGTATTTCCCTGGAGGGGGCCGAGAAAATTGACAAAATTCTGAGGCTTTGTTTTGAATTTTTTTTTTTAAAAAGTGGTCCAGATAAAAGTTCAGTTTTTTCCCTAAAAATGCCATCAATAAACTTTTTGCTGTACTAAAGTCACAATCTTCCCAGCTTTCAGGAGCATGCAGAGCTGAATCAAAAGAACACATTTTGTACCACAGTTTTGGCATTTTTCAAAGTAGTAGCCCATTTTCCAGTTTGTGATGGATACCAGTGTAAACCCATGTGTGATCCAGGAAAGCTATAGATTTCTGGAAAGTAGGCACAATTCTGAATTAAGCATGGGGTAACGTGTAGATCCCTCAAGGTTTTCTCAGGAAAAAACTGTATAAATTAATATTGAAAATGAGTAGGAAAAAATGGTCATTTGTAAAATTTTCATCTCTAACTTTTTGTCACGATGGCAGATTTACAAAATTAATATACTATTATGTCTGCTTGACCATTATGTTTGTGGGTAAAACCCAAAGTACCCAAAGCCAACAACTGAGCTGCATCATACAATGTTTTTTCATTGAGCACTGTGTATAGGCCAATTCCTATCACCCACCCGTTTCTGTGGCGGGCACTAGGCCTAGACACCCAATTGGGGCAATGCTTGTATCGGCACAAGTAGGGTAATGGTGGGAGGTTGTAATTTTATAGAGTTCAGAGGATTACGGAAGTTTCCATCACAGAAATGTAAGGGAAAAGCACAGTTTGAGACAAAGTTTGAGGTTTCCAGAGCATTGTGGGTAAGAAAATCTTGGGTGATCCATGCAAGGCACACCACCCTGGACTCCCCTAGTTGTCTAGTTTTCAAAATATGTGGTTCGTAGGTTTGCATGAGTGGCGCCACAGCAACTACCCCTATTGCTTATATCTCAACGCAGCAATTTAGGGCCTTTTGTGTTTTCTCTTGACCCACCCTCCCAAGTTGGGTACCATTCTTATCGGGAGGCATGTGGGAACTGAGGGTGGTGGGAAACCCTGTTGCTTCCTGTAGATTTCACGTCTTTCCGTCACAGAAATGTGTAGAAAATGCATGTTTCTTAGCAAAGTTTGATGTTTGCAAGGACTTCTGGGGAACATTACCTGGTGAGAGCCACACAGGTATGGACCCCTAGAATCCCCTGGTTGTCTAATTTTCAGAAATGTGTAGGTTTGCTGAAGTACCGACTAAACTAGAGCCAAAAATCCACAGCTACCGCCATTATTATTATTTTTTTTTTTTGAAAACCTTTATTTATCAAATGCACAATACACAGCGTCTGCCTACAACCCATTCGGGCCGGCCGCTATGACAAAAAAACAAAGTATCAATCACAGTACACTACGGAAAGGCCGTATATTGCTTCATTACGGTGTAGTGGCATAAAACATCATATAAAGGATGCTGAAGGTTCAATTTTTGTAATTTTGTCGAAGTCTAACAAACAACAGAAACAAATACATGGTAAAAGCAATGGCAAGTTCACGGTAGGGGAGGAAAAGCGGGAAATCAGTATATAAGAATGGAAGCAGGTCTACTAGGGGAGGGAAACAATGAAAGGAGTGTTAAGAATGGACGCTGATTAAGGGAACGTCAATTATGGGGAGGAGGGAATGGTGTCAGTGTAATCAAGTGGCGGGGTACAAATGTCACCACGGTATTCGTTCCATTGCGCCCAGATTCTACCCCATTTCCTAGGACGACCCCGAGCCTCATAAACCGTCTTCTCCCGAAACATGCACCAATCCATGTTATCTTTCCAGGCACGGAGTCCAGGCGGTCTGTGGGAGCCCCAGAGCTGCGCTATGTCCCTCTTGGCAACCATGTTGCCCAGGGTGATCCAAAAGGTCTGAGCGGCCGTACAATCCGTAGGCTCTCATACATTAAGCAGGCAGCGCCTCGCCTCAGGAAGGAGGGTGACCCCAGTGACACGCCCCATCACATCATGGACCCTAGACCAGAAAGAAGAAATGACCGGGCATTCCCACAAAATATGAAGAAAAGTACCATTCATACCACAGCCACGCCTACACAATCCATCAGTTGCGAGCCCCATTCGCACCAGACGCATACCAGTCACATAGACTCGATGGAGGATCTTCAATTGCACAAAACGGAGCAGAGCCGGAATAGCCACCTCCTTAGGGGAGGAAATCGCCATTTGCCAGTCTTCGTCATCCAATTCGAGACCATCTGCTACCCAGGAGGCCCAAAGCTTCACCAGAAGGTCGGCCCTAGTGTTAATGAGTTTTTTGTAAATTAAGGAAATCGTACTATCAGGGACATGGCCGTCAAGAATACGATCTTCCAGCGGGGACGACTGGGGGATTTCCGTCCCGGGGGGAAAGGCAGAGAGCAGGGCGTGCCGCACCTGAAGGTAACGAAAGTACTCCTTGTCATCCAGTTGATACTCTACCTTCAGGGCCTCAAAGGATTTTACTGTGCCTCTGGCCCAAAGATCCTCCACCTTGCTAATACCGATCATATCCCATCTTTCAAACCCTTTTGTACGCCACAGGTTACCCAGCCGTTCAGAATCATACAGCGGGTCATGCGCGTCAATCTATTGCCCCAACCTGTAGCCACAGTCGCATCCTTCCAGGCACGTACGGCACACTTCGTAGGTCCAGTCAAGAGCCGGAGTGGTGACTTCGAATATAAGGCTCTATTGAAGTTGCCGCCCGGCAACAGGAGTTTATCCATAGCGAAAGCGGGAGCGGGTCCTGGAGAATACGCCACATGGTTAATCGCACTTAATTGTGAGGCCCAGTAATAACGTCTGATGTCAGGCAGAGCAATACCGCCATCGTACCAGGGGAGCGTAAGTTTTGATAGGGAGATACGGGCTCGTCCGTCCCAAATTAACTGCCTCTGAAGGCCTTCAACCTCACGGAAATAGAGGGAACAGGATCGAAAAAGTTCTGTAAGGCATATAAAAACCTGGGGAGGGACATCATTTTAAAAAGTGCCGCCCGTCCAAATGGATACAAGGGCAAATCACGCCACCTTCGTACATCCTGCTTGAGGCGACGAAGAGGAGCGTAAAGATTACGATCATAGCGCACTGAGGAGTCCATGGAAATGAAAATTCCCAAATATTTAAAGCCATCCTCTGCCACCTGGATCAGGAACCTACGAGGCAGCGGAGGCAACACCCCGCTATAACATAGACACACAACTTGGTCCAGTTAATAACAAGCCCGGAGTTCTTACCAAAGGAGGTGAGAACATCGAAGAGCACGTTTAGAGACTTCTGAGGTGAGGTGAAATAGAGAAGGATATCGTCAGCGTAGAGTGAGACGCGATCCTCCAGATCCGGTGTCCACCGGATCCCTTTAATCGAAGGCTCCCAACGAAGCCACGCTGCAAGGGGTTCCAATGCCAGTGCGAAGAGAAGTGGAGAGAGCGGGCACCCCTGACGGGTGCCACGTCCCAATGGAAATGAATCAGAGCCTCTGCCGTTCACCACGACTTGGGCAAACAGTTGTTCATATAGGAGCCGCACCCATGCAATGAAGCTAGGACCAAAACCGAACTTGGAAAGGGCCGCCCACAAATATGGCCACTCAATGGTGTCGAAGGCCATTGTAACATCCAGGGAGGCCACTACTGCATGCTCAGTGAGAGCCTCAGCTCTCGCAAGAACGCTGTGGAGTCTACGGAGATTAAAAGCTGTGTTTCGATGGGGAATGAAACCGGACTGATCCGGATGGATCAAGTCGCAGATTACAGACAATAGACGATTAGCCAGGACTTTGGCGAGAATTTTAGGCTCGGCGTTGAGCAACGAGATGGGGCGATAAGAGGTGCATCGGTCACGAGGCTTGCCATCCTTGTAGATGACCAAGCGCTGTTCAGATGGAAGGACGCCCGCCTGGAATGCATCAAGAAACATAGTGCGCAAATTGGCAGCCATTTTGTCCGGACGGAGTTTATAGAGCTCGATAGGCAAACCATTGGGCCCCATCGCTTTGCCCGATCGCAAGGACCTAATGGCAATAGCGATCTCGTCCACCGTGATAGGAGCCTCCAGAGCTAATCTATCCTCCTCCGAGACACAAGGTAGTGCAATGTCGCGCAATAGTAAACAGGAGTCAGCCTCATCACGGTCACTCACTGATCTGTACACCGTACGGAAATGATCCACAAAACATTCAACGATCTCCCCCGGTTCAGTCACACATTCACCATTCTCACGGGTGATAACGGGAACCACACGGTTCAGTCTCTCAGCCTTGTCCAGCCACGCCAGGAGCTTACTAGCCTTGTCACCCACATTGTAAAGACGGCCCAGCTGATTCATACGCATCACCTTAGCAGCATCAGTCACCATGGCTCTATAATCTGCCTGCCTCAGGTCTAAGGAGTGTAAAAGTGCAGGTGTATCATCTCCACCCAACCCACTTTCGAGTGTAGTTATTTCAGCCTCAAGAGCCCACACAGCCTCCCTCCTAGCCTTCCTATCAGCTGCAATAAGGGACAATGCGGAACCCCGTATAACGGTTTTAAAGGCCTCCCACAAAGTCGTAGGGGAAGCGACCGAACCCACATTCTCATCAAAAAAACAATTGATCGCCTTAACCAAATTCGAGCGAAGCTGAGGATTCCTAAAGTGCCAGGGGGGAACAGGAGGGACTCTGCCTCCGGAAAAGCCTCCCACCGAAACCTCGAGTAACAAGGGGGAATGGTCAGAGATACCCCTAGGGAGATGCCGGATTTCACGCACCAAGGAGGAGTTAGCAGTTAGCATCAAACCGCAAAGAACTTACTAAGGCCTGCGGGAGCAAGTTTGGCAACAATTAAGTCCTCGACCAGTAAATAGATCGAAGCAGCACCACTGTCCTCCGGTACCCCGACCAGGCGGATGTTGTTCCGTAGGGCCCTGTTAGCGTACTCCTCCATACGTCTGGCCAGCAGATCATGCGACGACCGCAGATTCCCGATCTCCGATTGCGCTTCCGCCATGTCTGTCACCAGACTGGTAGCTTTAAGGTCCAATGCTTTGACCCTCTCATTAGTTTTAGCCAAGTCGGCTCGAATAAGGTTAACATCAACCGCCACCGTGTCTATCTTGGACACGATGGCCTCGTATTGCTGACCCATATCTGGCGTGAGTCCTGTAATGGCGGCCAGTAGGTCTTGAAGGGACACCTCCGGTGTGGCCGTCATGTCCATCCTCGGGTCCTCAATACTGCGGCTGGCAGCGCTGGGGGATCCTCTTGGCTGAGTATAACGATCTATCACGTTAGACTGAACTGATCCCCCACGATTGGTGACTTTCCTGCGCTTCTCCAGCTCGGGTTTCATCGCCATGTTGGAATCAGCACCCCGTTGGGTCTTCCCGGGCGCGATAAAATGGCAGCGACCCTCCGGATTCCAAAATTCGCAGTCTCACAAAAATCACAGACCGCTGATCCGGGGCTGTGATGAAGATGTACAGCTGGGTAGACCACCAAAGCCAGGATTGCAGATCAGGTCCCAGGCAGTCAGTTCAAGGATGGAAGAGAAACCGAAAGTGAAAGTGACAACACCACCGGTTGAGCAGATGCCAGGCGACCATTGTTGTTGAATTACTGCTCGGCCATCCAAAGCAGCAGAGTCCCCGGTCCCGTCCGGAGCTAGGCCAGAAAACTTAGGATGACGTAGATATGGTTCCCGAAGTCCGATCTCGGCCCCCAAAAGTGCATCAGCAAGAGTAGCACTTCAAAAGCCCATCAAAGTAACCAGGATTTCGGAAGGATAGATCAATAAGGGCGGAGCGGGTCTCGGGAGCTCTCTGCTCACGCGACCATATTGAATGCCCGCGTAGCTCCTCCTCCCAGCTACCGCCATTGTTAAAAAAAAAAAAAGAGAAGTTCATCATTTCAAGTTGGCTGCCCAGTATGAAGTTTACTCAGCCGCTCTCTTGGAATGGTATTGTGCATAGTGTTTCGTTGTCTTACAGTTCCAAAGAGGCCAATACACTGACTGCATCTAAATATAGCAGCAAGTAGATCACCAGCTCATATGTTTAATTTGCATTTTTTTTTATTGTGAGCATATGTCTACAATGATTAAGTGACAACATTGTTTCTACTTTTTAATTTTACTTGTATGAGTTTGTCGGTGGGTAAGTGAGTGAATTCATGCACAAATCTGATAGATTCATAAGAGCAAGGATGTTTTTTGCAGTGCCTGAATTCACTAGTAATGGAAGACCCAATATCAGTTATAAGCCTGAACTCTTGGCTTTGGGCTTGTTTATTTTGCATTTTTTACCAGTTTTCCAAAAATAACAATAACCATGTTGATTCTTGGCTTTTCTGGATTCTTACATCCAAGCATGTATGTACATTGAAAGCCGATAATTTACATTCTTTGTGTTTATTTACCTTTAAAAAGTTTGAATAATGCGAAAGCCCTATAGAAGATGGTAGCTCACAAAATAAGCTCTGGGGATCAGAGCAACAAGCCATTAGAAACATCTTTAAATAAATTGCATCCTTTTTTCTGGGAATCACTCAATGGAAGCATCAGGCACCGAAGAAAGATGGGCCCACTTCGCAGCCTGGTATTTTTTTGGTGAATCTGTGCAGCCTGCAAGGTGAAACGGGCACTGCCAAAGTCACTGGCCTGTCCTGAAGTAACACTCTGCCAATAAGCACTGACAAGCAGTGACCGGTAACTTACCTGGCACATCCAGAGGGCTCTTGGTGCTGCCTGACTGAAACGTGGATCGTCGCAGCCTGAGATATAGGCCTCATGTGGTAAGGTGTGGAGACACAGGGACCACTGGATTAGATGGAAGTGGTTTCCCATAGCAACAACTGTGGTGATCAGTGGGGAGGGTTGCAGGAAGGCACGTAGTTGCATAAGGAAGGGGTTATTGTTGAGCTTACTGTTGCGTGGACAGAGCATGCCTGATGTGCCAGGGCAATTGGCTTGGCTGAGGCTGACTAACTTCGTGAGCAGTAAGCTCCAATCAGGTCTGTCACGCAGCCCCCCACATACCAGGCCTACTTGTAAATATCAGCATGCGGGTCATTGCTTTGGCCTAGGAGAGGGTGAAGTTGGTCACAAGAATGGCCACATGGCAGTAATGCAGGTACCTGCCGCTACCGTACTGTACTTGACTTGGCACATACCTTCAGCCTTGAATTGAGCTTCTATAGCACTGTGGAAACGGGTGTGCGTTGAGAGCCTGAGTAACATTACAGTGTTTGCTCCTGATGGCCCTCAGACTAGTGGGGGGGGGGAAGCTATGCCAAAAAGCCCAGATTTACCTTTGAACCACAGAAAACTAGCCTACATACTCTGGATGAAGTGGAGACGTGGGAATATCCTTCCACCAGTGGTGGAGAAGAGGATCTGACCGTGGCGGGGGTCTCTTCCCTTCTTTTGGAGATGAAGGCAAGCCTAACAAGCATTTACAATGCAATGGTCTCGGCATTATTAAAGGTAGAGCTATTGGCATTGCTCATGATTTTTTTTTTTAATAATAAATAAATGGCATTGTCATTTACATTGCCAATAGCTTAATCGTTAAATAAATGGCATTGTCATTGACCATGCCAATAGCTTAATCGCTCGCAAATGCATGACCTATTGCATTTACGCCCACAGAGCCACACACACACACACAGTCACCCACACACACACACACACACAGAGCCACTCACACAGAGCCACTCACACAGTCATTCATATAGAGCCACCTACACAGAGCCACTCTCACACAGAGCCACCCACACATAGTCACCGACAAAAAAAGCTATCCACACAGAGCTACACACACACACAGGCAGAGCGCCACACACACAGGCAGAGCGCCACACACACAGGCAGAGCGCCACACACACACAGGCAGAGTGCCACACACACACAGGCAGAGCGCCACATACCGGCAGAGCGCCACACACAGGCAGAACGCCACACACACAGGCACACACAGGCAGAGCGCCACACACACAGGCAGAGCGCCACACACACACAGGCAGAGCGCCACACACACACAGGCAGAGCGCCACACACAGGCTGAATGCCACACACACAGGCACACACAGGCAGAGCGCCACACACACAGACAGAGCGCCACACACACAGGCAGAGCGCCACACACACACACAGGCAGAGCGCCACACACACAGGCACACACAGGCAGAGCGCCACACACACACACAGGCAGAGCGCCACACGCACACACACACAGACAGAGCGCCACACACACAGACAGAGCGCCACACACACACACACACACAGAGACAGAGAGCCACACACAGACACACATCTTCTCACCTGCACAAAGGAAAGGACAAAAATGCACACAGGCTTCGATCAAACACCTTCCAGATTAACTGCCCAGACTGCAGCAGCACGCACAGCTTCAGACCCAGCACTTACCCACCAAATACACTTCTGCCACAGAAGCAGCACTGGCTGGCGAGACTAGCCAGCCACCAGGGTAAAACCAGACAGAGCAGATGTTCTGAAGTGGCCGCTACCCGCAAGACAAGGAAGCCACCAATTTCGAGGACATGGGTCACCAAGACTAACTGTTAGTGAGTCAAAGCTCTAGCCTGTAGAAGGGGCAATCCAAAAACCACTTGTAACCCAACCGTGTCCCCGTCCTCCCTCGCCCCAAAAGAATGTACAGTTAAATGAGATTGATAGGACACTTTGTAAGGCTGAAACAGGGCACATTAACTGTAATATCCAGACGTGGGTAGAAATCTAAGCTCGGAATCAGAAAGGGGGGCCCTGAACACTGCAGGGGGGCTGGGTAGTTCAGCAGTCAATTATACTCTGCCTTGAATGGAGTACTGTGCCAAAATGGCCTCTTACCCAGAGTGACTAGTACATGTTTCAGCTCAGCGCCCATCACAGAGCCAATGGCTTCTTTGTCGAAGACCCTCAGCCCCTCCACAAAGTCATCGTAGGTACCCTGGTCCTTGTTCTTCGCAATTGTCTGCAGCATGGGGAAGAACTCGTCAAAGCCAAGCATCTTGGTGTTAAGCTCTGGGGAGGAGAGAGGAGTTCAGAGGAGCAGTCACCGGCTGCAGCAGCAGCATGCCAGGCTGGCGAGTACACATTAACAGTGACAAACTTTAAAACAACGTGATCGTCCAAGTTCCCCAAAACCCCCCTACCACCTCCAGTCAGGGTTTTGTCCCATCCCAGACTGCCAATGAATATTACTGATATGGTCCATCTAGCAACTGTGAACGAGGCAGAGATCTCCAATTCAATGTGTGAAAAGCCACCTAACAGATCAGATTACATAGAAACCCAGGACACTGCAAATTCCTCCCTGACTAAAGTGGGTCAGAGCCATCACAAACACACCCACACAAGTAAAATCTGAACTCAAAGGCATTACAACCTAAAAAACAGTGACTGTGTTCTGCAAACACTCACCCTTTGATTTGGGCTTTCCCAGCACCTTAAGGACCTCTGCATTTGTGGAATTCTGGCCCAAAGACCGCATGACGGCACCACACTGGATGTACTGGATCCGGCCATCGCCGCTGCGGTCAAAGAGGAGGAAAGCGTCCTTGTACTCTGCAGAGGAAAGTAAGCGGAAAGTCACCACGCCTCATAGGACCGCAGTTACAATGCGAGAACGAAAGGAGTATAGGGAGTGGGTTGTTAGGCGCAGAAAGAAACTAGGCAGCAAAGCGCTGAAAGAAAATATGGAAAACATTAGGAGAAATGTTGTATCAAGTGTCATCTCACTAAGATATTTAAGTGATTGTCAATTATGATGAGTCCCTCACCAAATCCAGTCTCCTGCGGCAAACAGACAGCCCAAGACTGTGAATCAAATAGGTTGCTGTGAAGGACTCGTATGCAGCCAACAGTTAGGAACCTTACCTGAACATGTGTTTTCCAAACCTCAGTCTGGCCCACCCAGTGTTCTCTGTCCTAGAGTTAAATCACTTAAATCAAAGGCAAGTGTCTATCATAAATAGATAAGTGGTGGAGGTGGAGGCATGCACGCCAGTTTCGCTATAGGAAGTGTCCCCAAATATTACAGAATTTGCACACCGCTCTCACAGCCCACAAGCCCTCACAGCTCTCACAGCTCTCACAGACCTCACAGCTCTCACAGCCCACACAGCTCTCACAGACTACACAACAGGGGGCAGGAATGAAAGCACACCGGAAGAGGGGGCAGAAATGCAAGCACACCGGAACAGGGGGCAGGAATGCAAGCACACCGGAACAGCTACAGTTGTCTTCTATTGACTGGCAGGTTGAAGTGAAAGATTAAAAAATTTTTAAGTGTGCAGTGCTCTTGACGTGACCTGAGCACTGGTGATGCTTGGCACCTACAGCTGACCCGGGCGGGCCCACTTGGTCCCTGTATCGCCTGTGCCTGCCTCCCAAAACCAAGCTCAGGAACCGAAGTGTGAGCAGGGCAGTATGGAGCCATGCAGCGGGGAAGTGAAAAAACGCCATTTGGCGAGGAGCAGATGGCAGGCCAGGGGGGCTGATGGCATCTAAAGGCGTGTCTCCGCCCCCATCCTCCACCCCTAGCCTCAGCTCCCGGACGGCCGCCCTTGTCTCCGCAATCAATGAAAATTAAAGTGCAGAGAAAGGATAAATGGATGAGGCTCGAGTCCCCCCCTTTGTTCCTCCCAGCTACTGGTGGGCAAGAGTTAAACTACTGCAGCCTCCCCGAACAGCACTTAAGTTAAACAGTCTCCGCGTCAGGACGGTCTGTGAAGGAGAGAAAGGGGGTAGGGGGGTAGGGGGGTGGGGGCGGTAAAGGCAAAAGGGGGAGGAGGACACAAAAAAAGGAGCTTTCCGTTTGATTTCGCCGGCACAGAATTGCGTGGCATAAATTAACCCAAGGAAGAACACGTGCGCTGGGCAGGACTCCGATGTATTCCACCATGCTTTTCAGCTACGCTTTGCAGCAGTAATCGGGAAATCTGTGCCATGTATTCTTAACAAATGCGGGACAAAGGAGAGCTGCGGGCGGAGGGAAGGGGTGCACAAACAGGGAGTCAGAGGCAAGAAACAACGGCACAAACAGGGGGGGGCAGGGGCACGAAGAACGGCACAAACAGGGGGGCAGAGGCTTACCTCATGTCCTCGGTAGACGCTGCTCGAGCAGCAAAATGGCGGCCGCCAACTCCGAAAATGTTCGGATTCAGGGGCGTGTTTTGCTGTTCTGAGTGACGGATGACGTCACCATCGAAAGAACAGCAAAACTTACGCCCCCGAATCCGAAAAAGACGGAGCTTCTTTGGAGGGACGGCTCTCTCTTCCAATGGCTGGCCTCTGTTTAGGAAGCCAGCCAATGGAAGAGAGACCAAGAGAGAGGCGGGTTTAAGCACGCCACTGAAGATCATAAAATCTCCGACTTCCGGCTGGCAAGCCAGCCGTCGGTCCGAGACCTAAAAACCATTACTTCGAATAGACTCCCTGACGAGTAGAATGTCTGACCTAGAGCGCGATATGTCACAGCAGGAGAAAGTGGTAAAAGAAGTGGTGGTGGCGCTTTAAAAAAGCTAAGCTTAAAAATGAGCGCTTGGAGGCTCACTCCTGTAGAATCATTGGGTTTGCTTAATCCACTGCAGTGGGGCACACAGAAAACTACATGAAAAACTAACGCTGTAGGACATCTTATGCACAGATCAGCTGTCTAAACTGCTGGTGGTAAAGAGAGCACACAGGTGCCTTGCACTGAGACCAGTCCTGGGTGCCCCATCACATTAAATCATTGCCACTCTTCTCAACTTAAATGACCAGTACCAAATCCATAAACTGGCTAGAGAAAAAAAAAGAAATCTCCACCGCCAGAATGTCTCTAGCATTTTATTCTGACTTCACGCAGAGTGTGCAGGAAGCGCAACGGAAATTTGCCCCATATGAAAAAGAAATTTCTGGAGCGTGGAATAAAGTATGCCATGTTATACCCGGCACCGATGTCTGCCACACATCCAGGGAAAACGCACATTTTCTCGGAAGCGAAAGATTCGAAAGAGGAGGCTTCCTTCTTTAATAAACTACTGAAAGAAAAATGCGGCTCTCCTAGCTGCATTCTCATATTAACTCCGTAAGTGACATGGAAAACGTTCGCTCTGGAATGGAGTTGGTCACCTACCGCAATATGTTGGTACCCCTGACCAGTTAGTTTTGCCGACTTAGTGCGCTGGCAGATACTGATGGCGCTTGAAGTACGCCGGCCCACCGATCCTTTATAGGACCCGTACCCTCCAGATATGCCCCCGCCACCCAGCAACCCTAGACATGCAAGATCCCCACATTTGAAATCACCAGAGATTCAGGTGGGGTTAAAAGGCCATGTTTATTCACACATTGTATAAACATGACAAGCAATAACATGCATATCAAAATCACAAGTTATAACATAACTACATTTATGAGCATATCAGCTCGGTGAGCATATCAGCTCCATGAGCATATCAGCTCCATCACCTTCCCAACCCTAAGGGAGGAACACCATCTGGTTCGCATCTCGCAACTGGGTATCCTACGCCAAGTGCCGTGCACCTGCCCCTTAGAGTGGTGGGTCCCGCCCTTCTATCCTTGTCCGCCAATACCAGGGCCCACCT